>NC_090759.1:12364683-12717183 GCF_036898095.1 Palaemon carinicauda | reverse complement strand
GAAATATTAAATATTTTATTTCCTTTATAATATTACGACTTTTGGTACTGTACGACAGCTTGGCCAGATAACCTCCCGGCAGAACTCAATGTTTACATCCGTCATCCGCGGCGGTCAAACGCCCAATTTAAGCCGGGTTTAACTAAAGGGCGAAATCCTGTAAAGACGCCATGAAGTATATAGTTTGTGTCGTGCTGTATATATCATTTTCTTTACGGCAAGACGTATATGCAGATCCCAAAATAACAATAGATCCCGATGGAGGTAAGATAGTTATATACGATATCTTTAACGTGAAAGGAAACTTGCTTACCCTAGGGTAGGATAAACCTGCTGTTGATGGTTGGCCTGTAACTGGTGTGATTAAGTAAAAGGCCTAACTATTTTTGCATAGTAATAGGGATGTTAGAATCATGGGCATTGCATATTAATCAATTGAAAGCCTATCATGTGGAAGGCCACTAAATCCAACGTAGGAGTACGATTCTTCCTAAGGCTGTTCAGGTTCTAAGCAGAGTATATTCATAGTTTAAGTAATTGATTTTGTTACATACAACATTTGGGGGGCCTTTGTATAAAAGCGGCCAGTTCCTCATGTTTGTTTAAAAAAATGGACATCAACTAACCTAAACTTCCCCCCGCCTAACCTAACCTACAAGACGTGTCCTTACCTCCCCACCTAATGGGGAGCTAACATCCCCCTGCGACCCCCCTCAGACTGCCGTATTCTAAGTCGGCTGTCGTCATACATGGAGGTGGCCGCTAGCATACATACACCCCACATTTAGTAAAGTTAATACTGTGGAACCTTTGTAGTTCGTTGGGACGGACCTGGTTTAAAATTTCAGAAGTTATGACAAAACCCACGTTGTAAAATGGATACAAACTCAAGGACACCAACTAACCTAACCTAGAAGCAGTATCCTTGCCTACATGTGTAGCACCCCTGGGATGCCCCCTAAGTATGATGTATTCTTAACAAACAACTTCTTTCCCATAAGGGAGGTCGATTTGACAAGTAATAAGAATGTTTACATCTGACCCAACAAACTACATTTACCATGATAGTTATAATTTACACAAAATATTAAAAGTGATTATAGCTAATAATTGGAGGATGGAGCATCTCTTTCCATAGGGATGATCTTACTTGTTCTTAGTGTCAAAATTACTATTAACAAATGCTCTTTACTGATTGAGGTGCTGGAATCTGGGAAGGTTTGTTGACTTGGAATATAGCTTGACTCAGGCATAGTAAAAAATAGGATTTATTCTATATAACTTAGTAATACCATTAATTTAAATCAAGTTATTCCTGCTATAATTCTCAACTAGTAATTCTAACATCTTTTGACTATCTTGGAAGAGATTGCCAGCTCTGTAAGTTTCAAGTTTGACTTATGGTGCAGTGGTTAATCTCCTCCATTTTAATAATGAACTAGTAACCACTTGTGCAAATGTATGTGCTGTGTATGCATGAATTTTCTCCTCAGGATACAATCAGTTTTGTAATTTATCTTTTTACCGATTATTACCTCTGCCAAGGAGGTTATGTTTTTGAATCGTTTATTTATTTATTTGTCTGTGTATCAGTGGACAGGAGTGTCAAAACTACTAAATGGATTTTCATGAAATTTTCACATAGTCTATGTAGATCTTAGGTCATTGACGACCCCGTTAAATTTTAGAGATGATTCGGATTCTAGACCAGAGTGTATATTTTCCTCAATTTTAAAGAACAGGATTACATCTAAACTATTCGTTCTATTCTTTCTTTCTTTGATGGCTATTTTTCCGGTCCTTTACAGCAGGGGAACCCTACTCTCTGCAGGACCTCCACTTTCATTTTATCTAGTTCGTTCAGAGTATTCAACGTTTCATATCACGTATTGCTCATTTACTGTTGAATCATCACTGTCAAAGGACTCATGAAATTAGAAAATCTTCAGTTTCCTCTTGAAAACTTTAATATCTTCTATCATTGTGATGTCTCGTGGGAGGTTATTGTATAGTCTCTGGGTCACGTATTTAAAGACTCCAGAGCCTATTGTAGACATATATCTAAGTTCCAATAGTTTAAAACCATCTGTAACTACAGTATTCTTGTGCCAACACAATTTGTTGGCTGTGCAATATGTAGCAATTCTCTTAGGTATTTTGGACAACCGGTTCTGATAACTTGGGGGTTATTTTACATTTGTTCCGTAACCGAAATACAAACCACGCTATTTACATTGGGTTTACTTTTTAGCATAGCTGAAATGGCGAGCCATTAGAATTTAACGAGGGTGTATTACCCCCGCGCTAGTTAGCAGGGGGGTAGGTGAGTGGTAGCTAGCTACCCCTCCCCCCCTCACACACCGGTGAATTGCATCACTTAAACTTTTGGCTCGGACATGGACAGACGTCTCTGTCTTTGTCCTCGCTTGGCAGCCATTGTTTGTTTTGTCTTTACTTAATCACTTACTTTTCTTTTACTCAATATATATGTAAACATTTTCTCATGTTTATGTATATATTTGAGTATAGAAATCAGTAAGTTTCCTTTTCAGAGTTTGTGCTTCTGTGTGTAGTGTACGATATCTCCGTGGAGCCCTCGGCAGTTAGGCCACCAGGGTGTAATTTCATGGGTCGCGATCGAGTTTGACTTCGGTCTCTCTCTCTCTCTCTCTCTCTCTCTCTCTCTCTCTCTCTCTCTCTCTCTCTCTCTCTCTCTCTCTCGAGGTCGTTCACCCTTTTACTACGTTACTTACTACGCCTTTGTAGCTTCCTTCCCGTGTGGGGGGTTGCTACGCCGTACGTTTTGTCTCAATTAGTTTATGAATCTAATTGTATTTGTTGATTTTTCAGCTTTGCAGAACGATTCCTTTCTGGGTTTTCGTTCTTTCTTTGGTGTTCATTCATTTTTAAATTACATAATTACATAATTGCATAGTTACATAATTATAATTGTTAGAATTCTGTGTTGGTTACAGCTCTCCTTCCGTGAGTGTAAGTGGTTGTGAGGGCACGTACCTGTTGTGTAATTCTTGTTTTCCTTTCCCTCGGGATTCCTCTTCGGAGCCTTCCCGGGGGAACGAATGTTAACTAATAATTTTTGTTTTATTGTTTACAGTTACCGATCTAGTTCGTTTCTGTAATGTGACTACGGAGTGAGCTGTCTTGTTGAGGCCTGGGGATTCGGCTGTTGCTGCCTCCCCTATAGATCTTCGTCAGGGGCGTGTCTCCTTCTTCTGGAAGTACTCCCGTGACGATTGACAGCTCTCCAGTGCATTTTAGAACACTCAGGAGGCTCGCCTCCTTGTGTGGGTAACTTTCCTTCCGAGGGAAGTTTTTCCTGTCCAGGCTTGAGTTTTTCCCTTTTGGGGGGTTCTTCTCTTGCCTTTTTTTCGTGCAACTATGCTCTTGGTGCTGAGCGGTCGCACCTGCAGTTACGCTCAAGGGGCTAGGCAACTGCAGGAGCTCCTCTTCGGAGGATTGCTCCATTTAGGTCACTGGCTGACCCGTCTCTTCTACGAAGTGTTTCTCTTTCGTTCGCGAGAGAGTACACTCATAGAGACTCCTCTTCGGAGGACTCTTCTGCTGTTGTTGCTGTTGGCCTCCTTCGCCGTAAGGCTCACCGTCCGCTACGTCGTAAGGGCCTCCCATCTCCCTATAAGGGTGCTAAGAGGCGCCTTTTTGAATCTCCGTATGCAGCCTACAACTCCTTCTTCTTGATCTTCCGCCCCTGGTGCAGATGGACAGCAGTCTGACCTCGTCTTCCGACGGGCAACGGTCTTCCCGACGGACAACGGTCTTCCGACGGACATCAGTCTCCCGACGGACAGACAACGGTCTTCCGACGGACATCAGTCTCCCGACGGACAACGATTCCTTCGGGGCAAAGGGTTGCCTCCCTGGGGGGTTCTTCCCTTGCGTGTCAGGGTTCCCCTGTTTGTCAGTGCTCTCATGATGATCATCTCTGCTGTTCCTGTTGGTTCCTGTTACGCGCCCACGTTCGCCCTTGCGATCTAGAACTTCGGTTCAGGTCTTGAACAAGGACTCTTCTTCTTCGCACTGGCTTCCATGCGTTGCCTTCTGCTCGCCAGTGATCACCAGCTCGCCAGCGACCATAGACGCATCAACGTTCGCCTGCTCGTCAGCGATCTCCTACGCGTCAACGATCGCCATCGATCTGCCACGCGTGTCAGTTCCCCTGGACACCATCAGTAGCGATCTAGCGCTCGCCTGCTGTGGACCACGATCTCCGATAGCTGAGTCTTGCCGTAGATCTTCCTGCTCGCCAGCGCTCACCTTTACTTCTGTCCTTCTGCGCGCCAGCTTTCTTCAATCACCAGCGCACATCTGCGCGCCCTTTTTTGCCACACACCAATGGGCACCAACGGTTTTTTCTGACCGTCTAGGATCGCCTGATTAACAGCTTTCTTCAGCGCTCACCTTCCCGATGCACCTGCGCGCCTTCTGTTAGCGCGATGTGTGCTAACCATCTCTAGTCTCTCTCGCGTTGGCAATCGCCTACGCGCCCGCGCGATTCTTCACCTGCGCGTTAGCGTTTTGTTAACGCACCACCGCCCGCTGACACGCCATCGCTTGCCAACGCGCCTTCACTCGCCTACGGGCTATCGCTCGCCAGAACGCGCCATCTCCCGCCTACGCGTCATCGTGCCTGCGCGTCCACACGCCCGCGCGACCGCATGCCTACGCTCATGCGCGACCGCGCACATGCTCTCCAATGTTCGCCCGCGCGCGAACCAACGGTGTTCCGTCGTGCGGGCCGACGGTGTTCCGTCGCGCGAACGTCGGCTTGATTCCTGCGGTATCCATTGCTCGCCTGCGGGTCATCGCTCGCCGACCACCAGCTCTCGCCCTTCCTACCACACTCGCCCTCCTCCTGCGCTCCTTCGCGCACTTTCATTTGCGTGGCCGCGCATGGGCGCTTCCACGTTCGGCCACGCGCAAACCATTGATTTACCATCGCGCGAGCACCAGGGCGATTGCGACCGCGATTCCCCAACGGGTTTCGCAGCATGGCCAGCCTGGCAAGTCTTCTGGAGCGTATTTCCAGAACACGGCCTCACCCCGTAAACGCAGAGCAGGAAGAATCTTCAGGGAGGTCTGAGCAACATTCTTCTTTCCAGAACCTGGGTTAGCCCTTCCCCGTCATTCCCTGGAAGGGTTTTGCCAGGGAGCTTTCTGTTCGAGATTTATCCAACGGGCAAGGGGTGACTGGTTTACCCCTTCCTCTTCTCCATCTCGTGAAAGGGGCTTATCAGGTCCTTTCCCTCCTCGGTTGCGACCCGAGGTTTTGTTCAAGGAAGCTACAGGAAGATCATGGGTACTTTCCTCCTCTCGGGCTCAAGCACCTTGGCGTTTCGTTGCCAAGTTTCGATGTTGGACCATCTGGACGCAATGACCGAGGGCTTCCTTTCGGGTGTCTCATCCGTGGATGTCGACAACCTCAGACACCCTTCCATCCTTGGGAAGAGCTTGTTTGTGCCCAAGGACAGAGACATAGACAGCGGTTGTGCGGAGGAAGTCGCCTTCCGTTTTCACTCCTCCAAGGCGCTTTCTTCCAGACCCTGCAGGGCTCCAGCGCCTCTTTCTTTCAGCCTCGTCGGCCTAAGTTATCGGACCGGCTACGACAACTGAGATAAGGTGTCCAATAGCAGTCCCCTCCTGTCAGGAACAGGTAGCATGGGAGGCTCTCCCAGGGGGGGCATAATCCTAGAGGGAGCGGCAGAGTTCACAAACTCTAGGATTGGCAACCCCCCCTTGCAGGTTTCACGCTGGGAGGATGCCTAAGGTTACTCATCCGGATAACAGCTTCCCGGTGCCAATTCCTGCACGATCTCCGTGATCAGCAAAGGATATCGCCCCTACCGTCTCTGTCAGCGAATTCAGTGTCACTGAACCTCTATGCCATAGGGTCGGCAAGACTTTGCCCGTTTGGGCAGAATGATCCTTGCCTTAGGAGCAGGTCCTCCATAGGTTCGTCGACGGCTTCATCCCCCGACTTCTTCAGTCGATCCTTTCTCGTAGGAAAGTATCTGAGACGGGAATTCCGTAGTCGACCTCTCAGCTCTGATCAAGTTTGTCGAACAAACTTCGTCCAGCGTGGAACAGCAGAATCGATCAGACTGGTAACGAGGCGACAGGACTCCTTAGGCCCTGGATCGGAAGGACGGGTACTTTCAGTTTCCTTTCCATCCATCTTCCAGGAAGCTCTTGGAATTCAGCCTAGACTACAGGTATTTCTGCTTAAGATGCAGTGTAGCGATCCCGCCGTGGCATTGCAGATTTTTTCCCAGAGAACTCTCCCTGCTTTTCTCATGGCCGCTCAGGAGCAGGCTTCCGCCTCCTTCGCCTTTTGGAGGTCTGGTCAACTCCGGTAGGCTCGGGTTCCGACCTTTTTCAACGCCGGGACAAGCTTCCGGGTCCTTACCATGAGTGGGGGTTCATGGTAATTTGCTAGGAGCCTTGTCTTCTTCAGCCTCAACATCTGGAGTATCTAGCCATGATATTGAGTCAACGGCCTTACCACGTTGGAAACCCCGCTTCTCGTCCGTCCAGCGAGGTTAAGCAATGTCGGGTCTGGTCGGTACTTGGATGGGTGACCGCCTGGGGACGCCAGATTCTGTTGCCGCCGCCTCCGAGCCTTCCCTTCAGTTGACTGTGGCAAGGCTGAGGAGAGTCGCAGTACCTGTTTTCAGTCAGGCAGAGCTTTCAGACCTACCTTGGAACGTTTCCTAGGTCTCTTTTCCTCATTGACCCGTCTAAAGTTCCGAATGGTCGCCTCAGGATAAGTTCCCTGTGGGGCGGCCCAAGTTCCGGTGGTTTCAAAGCAACGATTAACCGGACTTTCTGGCTCCTATGGGACCAGTGGAACGATTAGACCTGCAATGGGTGTTGACCTATGGAACCTCTTGATGGGAGTGGATATTCTCGTCCTTTCCCCACATTTTTTATGCTGTTCTCGGACTCGTCAAAGAAAAGGGGGGGGGGGGGGCATGTTCCAGTCCAGGCCTATGGTCAGGACCTGAAGGATACCTCTCCATCATTCAGGCAGGCTTAGGGGCCGTAGTCTAGCCCCTATACAGATCCTACAGCTCCTGTCGAGTCGTTCCGTGTGCGACGACTTCATGGTACTGGCGTGTTCTAACCAACAAGGGACGCATTTTCATACCTTCGCATCTTGCAGTAGAGATACTGAGATGATCCGAGATCCTCTCAATACCACTATCGGCTCGCTCATTCCAGGCAGAGGAATGTTCTCTCCGACTATCTGAGCAGAGCCTCGCAGATAGAGGGTACCTGGGGGTCTTTGGCCTTTAGTAACCAGCAAGTCCTGGCCTGGGGGACCTGATCGCGACAGCTTGGAACTTCAAGCTTCCCCTGTTCTTCCCCCCAGTCTCAGACCCCAAGACTCTTTGGCAAGATGCATTCCGGTGATGGTGGGACAACATCGACGCCTGCGTCTTCCCACCATTGTTGTCTGTTGAGAATGGGTCTCAACAAGACCAGGTTGTCTGTCAACCTTTCGATGGCCTTGAGAGCTCCACTGTGACTATACGCGGAACGGTTTCCGGACCCTCTGCTTCCCCTGACGGAACTCCCGGGAGAGCTTCTCCCACGGCACAGGCTACTCAAACAACCACACTGCAACATCTTTCACGAGCCGGGGCGTCGCTTCGGCTTCATGCCTGGAGACACTACGTCTCCTCCTCAAGAAGAGACAACACGCTACAGTCGCGGGGCGGAGGTCGCGTCATCTGCGATAGTCATCCGCAAGGGTCTTCCAGGCGAAGTGGAGAGTCTTCTGTGGTTGGTGTCGTGGGAGATATACCTCTTCCCTTGAGGCCTCTTCTCCAGCAATAACGAACTTATTGCTTTTCGGTGGGAGGAAACTCCTTTCCGCTCTCGGCAATGAAGCCTGTCTTTAAGCCTTTCCCTGACCTTCAGGCTGAAAGGAATAACTTTTTCCTTCCCGCTGGACCTTTCCTCGCTCATGCGAAGCTGCGAACGTCCCTGCCCTAGTCGGAGTGAGACCTCCAACATGGAGCATGGCTCGGACTTTTTAGTCCCTTAAGAGATCTCAAGACCCTTTACGTCAGGCCTCTCATCGTATTCCGTCTTGGGGCTCCTGCTCACTCTGGCCGCGGCCAGTGTGTAAGCAATCTTCTTGGTCTCGTACGACTCCGCCCTTTCTAAGGATTGGGAGAAGGCAACATTCAGGTTCGCTCCTGAGTTGTTGGCTAGACTCGGAATCTTGGGGTCCCGGCCCTTCGGTTAAATTCATTCAAGATTTCGAGTCTCCATTCTGTTTCTGATGACCCAAAACCTTCTCCTCCTTGCCAGTAAAGGAATCGAGGGGTTATCTTTGGGAACAGCTGCAGTTTGTCCTCACGTGCAGCCGGGTTGAGAGCACAAGAAGGACATGGGGGAGAGTCACCAGTATACCTCTTCAGCTCGGACTCAAGGACATTCATCTCGACTTGAATCCAGACCCTCACCCGTCACGTCGCCCTACAGCACGATGTCGGATACATCGCAACGTCCCTCGCCTTCGAGTAATACTACTCTGTGACGCAGGTGCTACAAGCTGGAGTCTGGAAGCGTCTAATGACCTTCGCAACCCGCTTCCTGCAGGGTGTGACCCACAATAGTATCGATGAGTTTCTATCGCTCTGTGGTGGCTACACAACAGCTGGTCTAACCTCAGGCTCCTTTTTGGACAGGTAGCAGAAGGTTGAGGGCATTGTTATCAGGTTTTAGTCTGCATGAACGAAAGAAGTATGTCTGGCCCTTAATTCTTTCTTCATCATCCCCTCTACTAGGAAGCAGCATCCTGGTCTCTACATAGCTGACCTCAAACCTCTGCAGGTAAACCATGCTTCCTTGTGTTCCGAGTATTGAGTCAATACTGTCGCGTCCCCCATACCCTGCCGAGGTGGTATTGGGAACGTCCTAACCCAGAGTTCCTTCTGGAACTCCAGGTCAACTGCCTAGGACGGGTCACACTTCTTCCTTCACACACAAGCTTATGTAGGCCACATGATTCCTTGCGGAGCAAGGAACTTGTGAGGTGCAGGGACTCCTTTTCTCGAGTGCGACTCACTCGGATTCTGAGTCCCCGGGTAAAGCCAAAGCCAGTATGGCTGGGGACTTTCCACCCTTCCTAAGGGGTAAGTCACCCAATGTAAATAGCGTGGTTTGTATTTCGGTTACGGAACAAATGACAAATTCGGAGATAATTTGTATTTTTCCTAACCATACAACCTTAGCTATTTACATATATTTGCCCGCCAGCCCTGTCCCCCAAGACAAGTCCTACCTCTAAGTGAAAGTGAAGCAATTCACCGGTGTGTGAGGGGGGGAGGGGTAGCTAGCTACCACTCCCCTACCCCCCTGCTAACTAGCGCGGGGGGTAATACACCCTCGTTAAATTCTAATGGCTCGCCATTTCAGCTACGCTAAAAGGTAAACCCAATGTAAATAGCTAAGGTTTGTATGGTTAGGAAAAATACAAATTATCTTCGAATTTGTCATATTTTAAATTTATTTCTCGCTTTATCGGCAGCCAGTGTAAATCAATTGGTATAGGGGTGATCCTTTCTCTAGGTGGGACACCTTTTATCAGTCTTGCTTCTCTGTTTATTGTTTTGTAATTTCTTAAGTTGTACTTTTGGTAAATTGCAATAGATGGAGTTGCAGTAGTTAATCCTGGTATTAACACAGTTTATCAAAAGTTTCTTCACAGAATATTCATTTAGTTACTTTTTTATAAAAGCAATGTTTTTGAGATGAAAACCAGAAGTTTTTATCACATTGTTTATTTGGGCATTGAGAGACAAATTTCAGTCAAGGAATATGCCCAGGTCATGAACTATACTAGATATCGGGACCGATTCGTTATTTAGGTTTATTTGAATATCACCTAAGTTTCTTATGCTGTTTTTCTTTCCCACCACCATAAACTCGGGTTTGTTCACATTTAATATTAGTTGTTCGATTCTCATCCATTCTCTAACACTCGAGGATTCTGTTTAGAGTTCCATTAGTGTCGTTTGTCATTTATGGAGAAGTAAAATTGTTTATCATCTGCAAATAGTTTGAACTTCACACCAGGCC
This sequence comes from Palaemon carinicauda, assembly GCF_036898095.1. Lineage (NCBI taxonomy): Eukaryota > Metazoa > Arthropoda > Malacostraca > Decapoda > Palaemonidae > Palaemon > Palaemon carinicauda. Next base: position 12,707,055 of record NC_090759.1, on the reverse strand, counting down.
TTTGTAGTATTTTCGATAGACTAACGGTACAAATGCAGAATAAGATTGGGCCAATTATACTCCCCTGAGGTACCCCTCTGTTTGAAGGTTCATATGATGAAGGGATCCGCGAAGGAGCTAGCTCTTCAGGCTGAAGTACAGACCATGTTGGAGAAGGGCATTCTCAAAGAGGTCCTCGACAGAGGTCCAGGCTTCTTCAGTTGACATTTGTGTAAAAGTTGACTAGAGGCTGGAGACCAACCATCAACCTCTCAGCACTGAACAAGTTTGTCTGACAAACTCTGTTTAGCATGGAGATGTCACACAAGTGATAAGACCACTAGACTTCATGTGTAAACTGGATCTCAAGGACACACTTCTAGATTCTAGTCCATCCATCTTCAAGGAAGTATCTAAGGATCATACTCGACAACAAGCAATATCACTTCAAGGTGCTATTCTTCCATCTTTCCACGGCATCTCGGGTCTTCATGAGAGTGTTCGCTCATGTCATCCTGGGCTCACAGGATTGGCATCTCTCCCAAGATATCTGGACGATTGGCTGATCCTAGTAGACGTGGTGGCAACCCTTCTTCAACACCAAGACAGACTTCTAGCATTTTGCCAAGATCTGGGAATCATGGTAAACCTCGAGAAGTAAGCCCTGCTTCCCTCTCAAAGGCTGGTATGCCTAGGTATGATTATCGACACTGATCAACAGAAAGTCTTTCCATCAGACGACAGTGTACATAGGCTGAGGAAGGTAGGAAGACCCTTCCTCAGATGAGAAGAGCTTTCAGCCCAGTGATGGTTGTCTCATAGGTCACTAGTCATTCCTGAACAGTCTAGTGCCCAACAGCCGCCTTGGGATTCAATCTCTCTAGTAGCGGCTGAAGTACTGCTGGAATAGGCCAGCGATTCCCTGAACATTCTAGTCTCCATAGGACTAGAGGAGCAGAGGGATCTTAGGTGGTGGGTGGCAGACGAGAACCTCCACAAGGGTGTTGGCCTTCTCCCCCCGGAATTGATGCTCTCTTCAGATACATTAAAAGAAGAGTGGGGGCCCACATGCTGCACCACACGGCCTCTGGTCCGGGTCCGAGGGGTACCAGCTCATAAATCTCTTAGAGATGAGGGCAGCCATACTAGCCCTCTAACAGTTCCAGCAGTTTACTCCTTGGTGATAATGAATGACAACACCAAAGTAGTGGCTTAAATAAACAGACAAGGTGGTACCTTTTCACAGCCCTTATGCCATCTAGCAGTAGAGATATTGAGATGGACAGAAGACAACTGTGTCCCTATTGGCCCGCTTCATTTCGGGAAAGGGGAATGTGCTCGAGGACAATCTGAGCAGAGGGACTTGGGTAATGGGCTCCGATTGGTCTTTGAATGATCTAGTAGCCAACAAAGTCCTGACTTTGTGGAGCTCCCTGACTCTGGAATTGTTCGCAACATCCCTGAACTTCAGGCTCCCGCTTTACTGCTCCCCAGTCTCGGGTCCCCAGGCTCTCTAGCAAGATGCATTACAACAATGATGGGACAACATCGACATTTACTCAACAAGACCAGAGCATCCGGCAATCTCTCTATGATTCTCATAGCAATGCTATGGCATCATGCAGAGTGGTTCCCAGGCCTTCTGCAACTTCTGCCGGAACTTCCGAAAAAGTTCCCTCCACGACACTATCTAAAACAGCGACATGTGAACATTCAAAAGTATTAAAGAGCTAACCTCATTGTATACTGTATAATATATAGCATAAGCTAAATCATGCTTTACATTTATTATTATATTTGAGATTTATCGCAAAAAGGGCATCATGTCTAGAGTAGCTTATCAAAATTCAACTTAATAATAAAGCTAAATAATGTATGATAAGTTGAGGTGTTTCATTTAATTCTAGATGTATTGTTAGAGCGATATTTGGGTCCTCTGGACTGGTAAGAGAGTACAGTACTACATTGGATCCACACCTGATTACAGATTCTTTTGCCTATACATTCTTTACATTATTTTTTCACCATACATATGACAACACTGAGATAACCAAAAATTACTTCTTCACCCAAGGGGTTAATTATTGCACTGTAATTGTTCCGGGAGAAAGAGAGTGCAGCTCTTCTGGAGAAGGTCGCTCTGAAGTCAGACCATTGTCCTCTAGTCTTGGGTAGTAATATAGCCTCAGTATTATGGTCTTGCACTGTGATGTTAGTTGTCTTGCATGTGGGTACACTCAAGCATGTTTCCTTATTTCCATTCCTCAATGAGCTGTTTTCCTTGATGGAGCCCTTGGGCTTACAGCATCCTGCTTTTTCAAGTAGGGTTGTAGCTTAGCTAGTAATAATAATAATACTGTTATTCTAGTGTAAAACACTTTTACTGTACGTAATATTAGTTTCAGCAAACTAGATATATGAAAGCTTTTTGTTCATTCCTAGAAATGGAAGATAATTTTATACTTCTACCTTTGCAATTATGGGGAAGAATTCAGGTGTTCAAAGTACTCCACTGTATATGCTGTGGTTCTTTTATCAACAATATATCTAAAGCTCCTCATACATTACATCACAGCCAAAATGTGATCAGTGAACTCTTAATCCAATGCTGCTATTTTTTCATATTGTTTTTAAGACTAAACTAAAATGTGAAATGTTTCTTACAGAAATACCAGTGATTGAAGGATTTGGTGGGAACATTGATATAGTCGAAGAGGAAGATGTTTTGATCCTAACACGAGACAACTTCTTGCATGTCGTTAGCCCAAAAGATGCCATCCTAGTGGAGTTTTATGCACCATGGTAAGTCTCTCTCTCTCTCTCTCTCTCTCTCTCTCTCTCTCTCTCTCTCTCTCTCTCTCTTTTTCTGTAAATTTTTTTTATTAACTTTTAATTAACAAAGATTATTCAATCTTCAGTAATTGTACATTTGCCACTGCATGATATTTATTCATACACAAAAACAAGCCATTGGACTTTAATTGCTGTATTTCAGTAAAGCTTAAACTGGCCTTAAAATTTAACAAGTTAATTACCACTATGAACAGGTGGCGGGGAAACCTTGTCCACCTGTCCATTAGGAAGACACTTTTTACCTCTGGTGCTTAAAGTGCATGTGCACCATCAACCTCACAAGTTTTCTGTTTTAATTTTTTTTGCTTTCACTATTAGAATACGGTAAATGGATAAGTGTGCAGATATACAGTTCTGTTTGGGTAAACCTGAATAAATTAAATGGAAAATACAAGGTTATGTTGTTGTTTCTGGGAAAAGCTGCAAATGTATGGCAGTTTATGTACAAACCTGCTATTTATCTAATCATTCTTGTGTGCCTTTATCTGGGTCACGACTGTAAACAATCATCCCTTCATAATACTGTATGTCGTTGTACAATGGCAACATGAACCTGAAGATGTTGGACTTCCTTCGGCATTGGCGGTAGAAGGGTTTTTGCTGCTGCCAAGACTACTGAGGCTGCACTTGTATTATCTTCCCGACTCCTGCTTCAGTTGTGGGGGGGGATGAAAGATGTAGCACTTGTTTGTGTTTTCCTCTGCTGATTTGGAAGAGGCTCCTGCGGCTCCCTTTTCTGGAACGTTGTCATTGTTTTCAAAGTCCTCAAACCCGAAGAAGGCTGGCAAGGAAAAGTGTGTTTGCTCCTCCTTCTCTTCTAGTTCTTCTTCCTCTTGTCTCATCTTTATTAGATTCTTCTAGTTCTTCTTCCTCAATCCTCTGCCTCATCTATGTTGGATTTTTCAGATGCTTTTACTTTAAGAAGAAATTGTGGCGGGATGTAAACAAAAACAACCCCCCACACCCTTGATCACACTAACTGACAAATGTCCCACAACACAAACTTTCCCCTTACTTTACTTTAAACTGGACTATTGCACGAAGGGAAAAACAAACAAAACACAACCTTAAAACTATATTCACCGCAACCAGAACAAAAATCACACATTAAACAAACTTAACACAAAAACAGACAAAATAACACTTTTATATTTATATTATAGCGGTGTGTGTGTGGGTACACAGAACTCACCAATCACAAAACCTTTACGAATTCAACACCAACAGTCCCCACACACAGTAACAAAAAACACTTAAACACTAAAATAAATCATATACCACAACCCAGAAATAAATCACATCTAACACCAACATAAGCGAGAACGCCAAAATATTAAATATATAAGTTGTGTGGTAACCGTAGTCCACAGACTCCACACACTGGCAACAATCCTTGTAGCCAGTTGCCACAATCCCTGGCAAGCAATCACTGCAGTCAATTCGACTGTCCAATCACATTAAAGGTGGTCATCATCATCGTAAAGAACAAATCTATTTCCAGCCGGGTCGTCAACGCTCAAGTTCTCTACAGTGGTACCTCTACATACGAATTTAATCCGTTCCAGAACCAACTTCGGATGTAGAAAATGTTCGGATGTAGAAACGAATTTTCCCATAAGAATACATGGTAATTCATTTAATTCGTTCCTCAGCCTAAAAACCCATAATAAATCCTTAATAAATGGCTACACATAATTACACATAACAATAACATTACTGCATAATATGTAAGAAGCATGTAAAAAAGATAATTATAAAGAAATAATAAATAAAAAATGTGTTTTATTGCCACTTTACCTTAGAGACAGGCCAACGCAGGTGTAGGATTTGCTACGCCGGAGACGGACGATCGGCGAGAAGGTAGACATGGTGTTAACATGTTCTTTAAATAAATACTCTCTCTCTCTCTCTCTCTCTCTCTCTCTCTCTCTCTCTCTCTCTCTCTCTCTCTCTCTCTCTCTCTCTCTCTCTCTCTCTCTCTCTCTCTCTCAGTTAAAATTAATAGACATCTCTAACACTAACATCTTGTTCTTCTTCACTGTTAGTGTTAGAGACGTCTATTAATTTTAACTGAGAGAGAGAGAGAGAGAGAGAGAGAGAGAGAGAGAGAGAGATTAAGCAAAAATGAGAGATTAAACAAAAATGAGAGATTAAACAAAAATGTGTTGTGTACATAGCCTATGATTTTTAACAGTGTTAACGAGTTGAAAAACAGTTAAATGTAACTAAAAAAACAATATCAGCGAATCTGAATTCCTTTATTAACTAAAACAAATATTGATACAAACACACTCGTGTGCGTATGCGCAAACACACACACACGCACGAGGAGACACGATCGGTGAGGAGGTAGAGATGGTGACTGCGATAACATACCGTAACTTAAACTACGGAAATATTAATCTAACTTAGCTTATTTATTTTTTTTTTATTTTTATATTTCATATTTTTTACATTTTTTTTCTTTTGATTTTTTATTTTCATCACTTTCAGTGACGAGTTACGGTATGTTATCGCAGTCACCATCTCTACCTCCTCCCCGACCGTCTCTCTTACTGCGTAGCAATTCCTGTTTTAGTTAATAAAGGAATTCAGATTAGCTGTTATTACTTTCTAAGTTACATTTAATTGTTTTTCAACTCGTTGACGCTGTTAAAAATCATATGTACTCTAAACACATTTTTGTTTAATCTCTCTCTCTCTCTCTCTCTCTCTCTCTCTCTCTCGGAAAAAAATAATAGACGTATCTAACACTATAACAGCGAAGAAGAACTAGAGAGAGAGAGAGAGAGAGAGAGAGAGAGAGAGAGAGAGAGAGAGAGAGAGAGAGAGAGAGAGATTTTATTTAAAAAAACAGAAAAAGAGAGAAGTCTTATTTAAAAGAGCTTGTTAATGCTATCATGGTTTTCTTTGCTTCACTTTTTTCTTTCTTTCTGTTCATCACGCTGGCCCTTCTCACAAATGATCGTTGCCAACAATCTCTTTGTCCTTTATCCCTATCAACAAAAGGCGTTCTATCTCTTCCAGGGTATTGCTAAGATGTCTTGTAATAATAGTGATCCCCTTCGATGGTTATTTGCTTTAATGGCTGCCTTCAGCTTGATGATCCTCGAGATAATAGGCCTATTCCGGCCATATTGTTTAGCCCATACAGTATCACTCACATGCACACTGCTCTCATGTTTTTCTATAATTTCTTGCTTCAATTCTAATGAAAGAATTGCCTTCTTCCTGTACTGAAACTTAGCTTCTTAGGCACCATGATTATAGGTAAAATCAAAAAGGAAATGTGAGAAAAGGAAGAAAATAAGCACTGTTAATAACAGACCAAACAGAGGACAACCACACGATACACACATGAAAAGAGAACTGAGCACTCGACGCTCAATGGCGTAATATTTACTTCGTGTGTCGAAATAAAATTCGGGTGTAGAGTCAAAAATTTGCTCGAATTTTACTTCGGATGTTGGAAAATTCGGATGTAGATACGTTCGTGTGTAGAGGTTTCACTGTATTTATATAAATATCCGCAGTCTAACTATGTTCATTGTACTGTCCAGGTCGTCATCATCAAGTTATTCATACAAGCACACGGCTGGCAAACCACCTTCCAGGCCAAACTAAAACTCCAAGGAGTCTAAAGGAGCCTAAAGGAATCCAAAGGAGGAATTACGGCCTGCAATAAAAAGAAAAAACGCTTACGAAAACTCCTAACTAACTAAACTATCGCATTATAATCAAAGATAAACAATAAACTTTCTATCATTCACGAACGCGCCTAACAAAAATGAATAAAAACAGTACTTACTCCGAATATAAAAAAACACTAAACAGCCGGCTTTCGAAGAACAAAAAAAATAGAACCGACTCCTTCTACAGTCAAAGATCCAATGCTTTCGCCCAAGACATTCATTACCGCCCTAACCTAGCTAAAAAGGTAAACAAACAACCTCAAATATACCGACAGTCTATCCCACTTCAAACAATCATTCCCTAACTACCCTTGTTCTTCGGCGCGCACCGCGGACACACAAAACACGCACACACACACACACACATATTCTCTCGCGCACGCGCGATCTAGCAAAACTAAAGCAAATTAAATTCTCTCTCTCTCTGTGACAAAACTAAAGCAAATTAAATTCTCTCTCTCTCTCTGACAAAACTAAAGCAAATTAAATTCTCTCTCTCTCTCTCTCTCTGACAAAACTAAAGCAAATAAACACTTTCTCTCTCTTGCGGTTTGACAAAACTAAAGTAAATAAACACTCACTCACTCTCTCTCTCTCTCTCTCTCTCTCTCTCTCTCTCTCTCTCTCTCTCTCTCTCTCTCTAATGACAAGCTAAAGCAAACAAAATGTCTTGATTTAACAACACTAAAACAACTCTCTCTCTCTCTCTCTCTCTCTCTCTCTCTCTCTCTCTCTCTCTCTCTCCTCTCTCTCTCTCTCTCTCTCTCTCTAATGACAAGCTAAAGCAAACAAAATGTCTCGATTTAACAACACTAAAACAACTCTCTCTCTCTCTCTCTCTCTCTCTCTCTCTCTCTCTCTCTCTCTCTCTCTCTCTCTCTCTATTTGGCAAAACAAAAAAATAAATTAAAATAAAATTAATCCTCCACAATATGATCAAAGAAGTTCAGGAAGATGAGATTGAGTAATATGAGTTGAGAGAGTTGTGTGAAACTCCAAGCAATGTCTCCACATTTACACGTGAGAGAAATGGTGTGGTATCATGAACCAATTTGTGTGCTCGGCAGAATTCCTGATCTAGCACCTGCATTGTCAGTCGGGCTTGAGCTTTTTCCCCTTTTCCTGGAAACTCTATCGATCTCTCTTCTCTTAGGTCAAAATAAAGAGCTCTGCCCTATCTAGAACCATTGATGGCTGATTTGTCCAGGCAGGGAAGGGTACCATTGCGGCATCTTCATATCTGGGTTAGAGACTGATCCACATGTGCTTTGTCCTGCATGCAAAGGGCACACCTCCCTCCCAGTGGCAGCGATTTAGTAGTTGCAGGAAGAAGGCTAAGAGGGAGTCTTCACATTCAGGTTCATCCCCGAAGTCAAAGAAGCCTCGCCATCTTATTCCTGCAGCTTGACCTCATCACTCCGACTTTGCTTGAACGGTCTCCTCTGGGGATTAATTGGGTAACAGTGGTGAAGCCTTGACTCTAGTACAGCCTTGCAGGGCTAAAGTCCCGGTTGCTTCCCCTAGAGAAGTAACTCCGCAGGGGAATGTCTCTCCAGTGGTGCAGTATTGTACGTCAACTGTGGCCTTCCTTAAGGCTACCAGGCTCTCCTGGTAGGGAATGCCTTCTGGAGGTTCTCCGATTAAGAAGACTTGATGAGCGTGAGACTTCCTCGTTCAAGGTCTCTATCGATCTTTTCCCTTAGACTCACTAGCGGTATTGCACTGAAGGAATCTCTTGTTTCCGTAGTCGGAGTAACCTTAGTGCCTGCTCCTTCAACTTCAGTTGATGGACATCGGTGCCTGACGAATTCCTGTCGAAGTATTCCGTCATAAAATTCCTTAACAAGAATTCCTCAGGGTTTAAGCCTACCTACCCACTCGTGATATAGACAACCTTCACCTGCCATTGTAGGACCGTCTTTCCGTTTACGGAATTATCTTCCCACATCAGCAACAGGTGTTGGTCGTCCTTCCCTCCCGATGGGGAGGAGACGTTTACATGAGTGGTTGCTACCTAGAGGTTTCCTGAAATGTGTCTGAGATTCGTAGGTACCACATGAGAGCTCTTCAGAGCTAGATGACTGGAGAGTTTGGTGGATGTTTACAGCTCCCCTTAGCTGTGTCCTTAGGACACATCAAAACACTTCTTGTGTTGATAGGCCAAAGTCCACCCTTGAGCCTAAGGCTTCTATATCTTATGGAGTATAACCTTCCATGTTGTCTCCGTTTCGACGGTCTTTCAGCGCACCATGACATCTTGTGCAAGATAACAAAAGGTAAGGCGACACTCTCCTGTAGTGGAAAGGTGGAGTATGTATGATTTCCTTCAAAATGTGTTAGCTGAGGAACTAGCTAATTTAGACGGGTATTACGAACCTATTTTATTTGCGCAAAACCTCTTACCCTGAGTTGAATGAGCGAGGAGTTCAGAGCGTGCTACCATCTACGTGCCAACCTACTCACTCACCCTCACTGGGTGCCAAACCCATCTCTCACCACCTCAGGACAGACAGCAGCATGCGCATACGACCACGTCCCATTTCCACCCAACAGTAGTTGGGAATTCATAGCACACTCACCTATGCTCCTAATCCAACACTTGCCAACTTTAGAGGATGTTCAGTGCACTTGCCATTCTACGCTTTTAACATCCCCCTCTCCAATTTGGGACCTATTGTATAGCAAATGAATACGGGGAGACCAGCGTAAATCTCTTTTCAAAACATCCTTAGCTAGCTTTGCCTTCTCACTTTGAGGAATCAGCAACCATGTGTACTTTGGCTTGCTATGCATGCGTCATTATGTACAGACACGCAAGCTACCTCATTCACGTAATTATCTCTTCAGCGCTCTCCTTATGTATGCTTGCTGCGCCATAAGAGCGCACCAGCACAGCTCTTGCCATATGTATGCACTTCTCATTTAGATTGTCCCGGTGAGCGCTCTCCTCTACAGAGGAAACAAGGTTCAACCTAAAAAAAACGCTCACCTTTTCAAAAGATAAGTCCTGGTTTCAAGAACTTGTCCAGGCAGTTAAGGAATGGGTCGCAGGACCAGCTAAAGCTTCCCAGTAGCTTCTAGAAGCACTCCTAGGATAACTCTGGAAGCCACGAGTTACTCTGTAAGGAGTTCCCCTCCGTCTGACCCTAGATGGAGAAATGACCAACAACCACTCTCCCATGCAGAGGTCTTCTAAACATAACTATCAGCTTTCCAAGGCCACTGACATTGGCCAAAACCTTGCCTGGGAGAGTTAGGGCATCATCCCAATTAAGCTTCGGAAGAAAAGGTGTCACAAGTGGATACTCTTCCTCCGGCAAACTCTATACATCCAAAGACCAGTAGGGCCTTGAATTCTCGAGGGAGTTCTCTCACAGAGAATTATAAATAAGTCCTAATAGACCTAGACGCCATAGTTCCAAGTTCTGCCCCTAAGTAAGGAGACTCGTCCACCTTCTGCTCCTCCCAAGGACACTAGACCACAAGAAGGATTGAGGAATGACACCACCTCACTTCTCCTGGACTTCACGATCCACCCGTGGGAACGTAAGTACAGTATACCAAGATAATCTACAAGAATTGGTCTTCAAACATGGGCCAACTGACCTACGAGGAACATTCTACAGGTTACAGACAGTCTCCTGCACAACCAGTACATGATGCATTACCTCTGAGGTCTTGCCCAACTTTCTGTAATCCTGTTGACAACCTTGACCCTCCCCAGGCTCCTATGATTGTGAGATAGGGTGAGAAAGAACTATTCGATGACGGATCTGACTATTCCGAGGGCAAGCTGCCTCCATCCGCCAGCCCTAAGATCACCCCCCTTGAGCAGAAAGATGCTGATCATGTATTACTTTAGGTTCTCTCATGCATAAGGTGAGTAAACTCCTTGGGGGAACTGGGTCCTGTCCCAGCCTCCTGTACCTCTTTTACAACACTCCTAGACCAACCAAGGGAAAGGTAACTTACCTTGGTCAAAGGGATTAGGGATGTCAGAAAAATGGCTTATTCTGGTCTCTACGTGTAGTTAATTCGTCTTGCCTACTTCCTTCACCATATGTCAGGTAGAAGGAAGTATTATGACGTAGCGGACAATGCCCTGTCCCCGCTCCCTCTGGATCCCGCAATTCTGACTTTGACGCAGAATTTACCGTAAAATGAGTTTTCCTCCCTGTCAGAGGGATTCTCTGCTGCTGACGCTTCGAACTTGGAGCTAGTTGCAAAGTGTTCTTTGCAAGCCGGCACATGGTTGGACTACCGGTTGGGGACAGTAGAGTTCTTGTTCAGAAGTGAGGACTTCACCATCGAGCAGGTTCTGGAACCCAGACTGTAGAGTTTTTGACCCACAATCAGTGGGTCAACTGGGTTTTGAGGCGATGTGATGCTGTTGTCTCAAAATTCATGAAGCAGGTGCTGCGAAGGGAAGCAATGAGACTTTGCAATGCACAGATAGATGGCAACTTCCTCTTTAATATGAAGGACATCGAGGCGGTTGTTGAAAGTTGGAGGAAAGTGAGCCAAGACTCCCTCCTCCAATGGGCTATGATGTCTTGTGTGTACCCTGTGGCACTTCAGCAGCAGTGCCCTCATTTGGCAAGACGTCCAGGACAGAAGAATGTTCCTCAGAAACCACAACAGGCAGCAGTGAGGAACCAGTTAAAGACAACCATTTTGGCCCAGAGGACCCAAGAGAGGGCGATGTACCCGTTTGGAGGCATTCCTCTGACCACTTCACCGTTGGGAGGATGTCTACGGAGCAGATGGCAGAGGTGGATGCTCCAAGGCGTTCAACTTTGGTCGGTCTCCGTCCTCAGGATATCACATCCCATTCTTGCACTTTCTCCCTCCTCTAACCTCCCATCCAGTGAACACTAATTCCTATGCATGGGGATCCATGAAGAAACTGGCCCTCTAGGCCGAAGTCCAGACTATGCTGGAGAAAAACGCTCTCCAGGAGGTCCGAGATGGTGTGTGTAAGTTTCTACAGTTGACTCTTTCTTATAGAAAAGGCATCTGGAGACTGAATGACTCCCATGATCACACTGGATTTCAGACACTTCCAGATCCCCATTCATTCATCCTCAAGGAAGTACCTAATGTTCTCCCTCAACAACAAAATATCCCAGTTCAAGGTGCTGCGCTTTGGTGTGTCCATAGCACTTCTAGTTTTCACTCGTGATTTCCTTAGTGTCAACTTGGGCATGCAAGAACAGAATCCACTTGCTTCACTACTAAGACAACTGGCTGGTCCTACCAGAATGTTGCATACCTTTCTCCTTCATAGAGACGCTTCTCGAGTTTTGCCAAGATATGGGGATCGGGGTCAATTTCGAAAAGTCCTCTCGGCAGCCAACTCAAAATCTTGTATACTTAGGGATGAACATCGACACAAATCTAAGCAGTCTTCCCATCCTTAGCAAGATTGAAGAGGATGAAACTAGTAGCAGAACCGTTTCTTAACCGAGATAAACTACCAGCACTTCTTATGGCAGAAGCTGTTAGGTCACCTTGCCTCTTTGGAGGCCCTGGTACCCAACAGTTGTTTCTGCACACAAACTCTCTAGTGGCAGCTGAATACTTTCTGGTCTCGGCACAAAGACCCTCCGGATCTACTGGTCCCAATAGGGTCGGAGCAGAAGAGATACCTGCATTGATGAGTATCAGATACCAACCTACTCAGGGAATAGATCTATTTCCTCCCCGGAAGTGATGCTCTTTATGGATGCATCAAAAGAGGATGGGGGCGGCTCATCCGTTCCCGAACTCCATCACCAGACTGTGGTCAGAAGCCGAGCAATGTTGTCACATAAACTTCCTGGAAAAGAGGGCACCCCTTCCAGCTCTCAAGCCTTTCTAATAGTGCCAATCAGGATAATCTCTGGTGTTGATGAGCGACAACACCTTGGTGGTGGCTTACATAAACAAGCAAGGAGATACTTTTTCACAGCCCCTCTGTGGCTGTAGAGATAATCTGATGGAAGACAGCTTGGTAGCCCTCTCAGCCCACTTCATTTAAGGCAAGAGAAACCTCTTTCCAGACAAACTGAGCACTAAGACTTTGGATAGTTATAGCTGTGAGTGGTCTTTGAATCAACAGATAGCCAACAAAGTCTTGACTTTGTGAGGTTTACCAACAATAGACCTATTTCTACAGGAAACTTCCGGTGTACGTCGTTCTCAGTATCAGATCCTTGGTGTTCTGGTAAGACAACTTCCAACACCCATGGGACTATCTAGACGTCTATGCATTCCCCCGCTTTCTTGCTTAGTAAGGAGGATTCTGAACAAAGTATGGTCAAGATCTATCAATGACCTTAATAGCTTTGATGTGGCAACATGCAGAATGGTTTCTGGACCTTCTACATCTGCTAACAGAGGCACCTAAATAGCTCTCTCCACTTACCGATCTACTCAGACAACCACACGTTCAGATATTTAACAGAGCAGTAGCTTTGCTATGTAATCACGCTTGAAGGTCCTCCAGCAACTTCTCGCAGCACAAAGGTTTTTGCAACCGGTTGTGAGAAGGCTGAATAGACACCTTCTAGAGTCATCTACTGCTGTCTATCAAGTGAAGTGGTCAATCTTTTGTGTTTATTGTGGAAAGGGTATCACTCCTCTCAGTGGCACTATTCCAGTAAAAGCATAGTTCGTATATCTCAGGAAGGAATAACTCTGTTCAGTGTCAGCGGTGAAAGGCTATTGCTCAGCCTTAAGCCTTGTCTTTAAGCTAAACGGAGTAGACATTACCTCCTTGACGGAATTATATTTCCTCAGGTGTAGTTTCGAGTGAAGAGAGTTGGTGAGCTACACGGACTGTCCTATGACATTGCCCATTCAATGGGATGAGGGGAAGTGACACTGAACTTCTTCCCTGAGTTTATTGCCAAGACTCAAAATCCGGCTGTAGCAAATCCTAGATTTTTGCCCTTCTGAATTTAAAAGTCTCCGTACTGTAACAAATGACTCGGATAAACTGAAATTATGCCCTGTTAGGGTGCTGAGGAAATACCTTGAACGATCTGTCCGAGCTTGACCACAGATCAACAGACTGTTTGTCAGTACTGTATAGGCAGAGTCAAGAAAACTTATAAAAACCTGATCTCCTCCTGGATTGGGAAGGTGATCGAACGAGCCCTCTAAGCAGACTCAACCTCTCTAGACCGTAGATCTAGAGCTCATGATGTCAGGGGCATTAGTATGTCCCATGCATTCAAAAAGAACTTTTATGTAACATGGGTCTTAAGGGTGGGCGTGTGGAAAAGTCAAACTACATTCAGCCCCCACCACATGCAAGATGTAAGCCTTGACACAATCACCATAGGTCTTGTGGTGACTGCACAAAACGTAAGCAGTAATACCTCAGCTCCCTCGTGGGACAAATAGCAGTCAGTTGAAGGCAGATGTTACCTGTTTGTAAGTCTTAAGTGTAAATGTGTGTATGACTGGCCTTTTTGTCTTTCATTCTCCCCTCTCCTGGGGCTCAAGCAAGCCGAAGAACTCTGCAAGCTGACCTCCTGTGACTGCAGGTGGGTATCATTGTCCCTTTTGTAACCTAATCTATGCATGTATATTTGTTGCATCCCCAATCTTCCAGCGAGGTAGGAGTTTGGTAACGTTCATTTAAAACGAGCATAGCTCCAGGTGAAGTTTTGCCTAACTGAAGCACATTGCTTAGTTTTACACCTTCGTACAATTGCTCAGGCTGTTATCTTTCATTGGGAGTTAGCAATTAGCGAGGTGATAGGGTGCGCTCTTCCAAAGCTCGTGCAAAGCACAAGAGTCTCACGTCAGGTCAGGAACGAGGTAGTTGGTCTTGGACTTCACCCATCGAAACATGTCTCCATAGTAAAGAGCTGAGATATTTGTGTTTGGTGCCAGAACAAATGACAAATTTGGAAATAATTTGTATTGTTCCTAACCACACACACCTGAAGCTCTTTACACATATTGGGCCGCCATCACCTAACCTCCTTAAGTCCTGCTTGCAATTTCAAAGTGGTTTAGGTTAGCTACTGTGTGTGTGAGTGGAATGGTTGGTCTACCATCCCTCTAACTAATGAAGGGGACTAGCACCTCTCTAAAAGTTTTATGGCCAGTTTCGATTGTCGCCGAAATATATCTTCATAGTGAAGTGCTTCAGGTTTGTATCATTAGGAAAAATTAAAATTTCTCATATTTGTGCACACTTTATAATTTGTATTTTGTTAATATTATAGGTGCGGACACTGCCAAAGTTTAGCCCCGGAATATGCTAAAGCTGCAAAACAACTTAAAGAAGAAGGTATACGAATTGGTAAAGTAGATGCAACAAAGGAAACAGAGTTGGCAAAAGAGCATCTTGTGTCTGGATACCCAACCATTAAGCTTTTCAAGAAAGGACAACCTGTTGAAGATTACAAAGGAGCTAGAACAGCTGAAGGTAAGTTACATTAATTTACTATTCTTGTGGAAAGTTGGGATTGTATAGAATCTTTATAAACTTTTGTGAGTATCAATTAGCCATATTTCGTGTAATGATTGATTCTTGTTTGGAAGACTTCATAGATAATGATTGATTCTTAAAAAAAGTAATTTTTTCCTCGCCAAGTTTCATTGATGTATATCGCATGGTACTTACAGTACAGTATACATTTTTGTATTTGTACCCCTGTAGTTAGGTTGAGAAACTTCATGACAGTAATTTTTGTTCTGGAACAAGATTGAACAATCGGTAAATTTAAATTCTAAGGGGCTCTTTATGTGCATAAGATTTTGCAAGTTAATGCAAGAATTATTTTGTGTAACAGTTCTTGGTCTCTCCTTATGGGTATTAACAAAGACTTGAGAATTGTCAGATCTATATATTTAAAGTAAGAGTTCACATTACATCATGAATTTGTGACTGTCCAACTAGAGTATTGTAGGGCTGTACAAATACTTAATTTTGGAGTGTGCTAAATTGGTATTAATAGCTTGAATTTTTAAATCATTCTGTAACTTAATCTAAATTTGTTTTAAGTTTTGTAATAACCAATTAATTCAATATGGTTACTTTAACCCCTGCATGAAAAAAATAAGCTATCAGGCCCTATGCCTTTTTTTGTGACAACTTTCAAGGACAAAAATCATTATCACTAGGAATTTATAGAAATTGTTTTTTATAGCTGAATATATTTCTTTTCTATTGAGATATATATATATATATATATATATATATATATATATATATATATATATATGTATATATATATATATATATATGTATATATATATATATATATATATATATATATATATATATATATATATATATACAATATATATATATATAATATATATATATATATATATATATATATATATATATAATATATATATATACATACATATATATATATATATATATATATATATATATATATATATACATATATATATATATATATATATATATATATATATATATATATATATATTATATATATATATATATATATACTGTAGTTTTAACTTTTATGTAAAATTTTCCTATGCTTTAAGCATTATTGGAAAGAAAAATTACTGTTATTATTAGATGTAAAATATGTCCTATAGGGCTGAATGGAGTAGAATCCTCTGATGAAGAATATACATCTAATGGGAGATGGGGTTAAATGTTATTTTTAGCACAGCTTAGTAGGTAATCAGTGGTCATGGTCAGTGTGATTAGTTGAGTCATTTTACTAACATAAAAATGCAAATATACATTGCCAATGAAATTGTGGCCATTATTCCATATATTGAATATGAGGATATTCAGTTGGCTTGAAACATTTATTCTTTTGCAGCAATTGTGGAGTACATGCGCATGCATTCAGATCCCAACTATAAACCTCCTCCATCTGCTGTTTTGGTATTGACATCGACTAACTTCACTAAGACAATAAAATCTAATAACCTTATGTTAGTAGAGTTTTATGCTCCCTGGTGCCGGCATTGTAAAGCAGTAAGTCCCCCTTTTTTTTTATAGTTAGACTGTAGAATGATTTAGCGTGCAATATTGAAGATAATTTGGCAAGTTAGCTAATTTTTTGTTTTTTCAGTACTGTGCTGCTGTTCAATACAAAAGCACTAAAATTTTTCCCCATGATCATAATGTGTTCTTTTGTTTAATGTGGACATTTTTTTTATATATCTAAAGTAAAACTTAACTTTTCATAACATACAGTAATGGATTACCTTTATCATGAAAGTCTTGAGAAATTTAATACTACAAGTTCCTTCATAAAAAAAAAGTTGTTTCCAGAGTACATTCTTGATTTGAAAAGTTATTAAATCTAACCTACCATCAT
This sequence comes from Palaemon carinicauda, assembly GCF_036898095.1. Classification (NCBI taxonomy): domain Eukaryota; kingdom Metazoa; phylum Arthropoda; class Malacostraca; order Decapoda; family Palaemonidae; genus Palaemon; species Palaemon carinicauda. The sequence continues at coordinate 12,690,215 of NC_090759.1, read as the reverse complement.
TAGCCAAGGTATCAAGCTTATTATCCCACCCTTACCCAAACTCAGGTTTGCTACTGAACTGGCTTACTTATGCATAAAAAATTTTTACGTGCTATTCGTACATGATGGAATATTTTTAAAGAGATTTGATTTGAACTGGCTTTATCACTTATTTGAATTTTATTTTCATTTATTGCTGACAGATTCTTACCTTTGATCATTCTTGTATAGAAGACTTTCTATAGTAATTTACTGTTTCCAAAAGTTGCACCATTAATGTTTGATAAAATGCATCCTCAGTATGAAAATAAATTTTGTTCCTGTTGTTATTAAAGGTGTCTAGAGTCCTTGGTATAATAGAGGCAGTGATTCCTCAATGCCTCTGATGCCAGTTTAAGGAGAATCATAGCTTTTGAAAGTTTTTTTCATCAAAAGGAACAGTTAAAATTCCTCATCTAACCACAGGCTTCAGATGCACTATTGAAAGTTTTTTTCATCGACTGTTAATCATCAAAAGAAAGACAAAATATTTTACCGAGAGACTCCAGAAGCACTTAAGTTAGATAAAGTTGTGTTGTTTTGTTTGACACTAATTTTCCATAATTTCAGCTGGAACCAGAATTTGAAGGAGCTGCACAGAGTCTTCTTTCTCACAACATCGTTTTAGCTAAAGTTGATGGTCCAGAAGAGAAAGCTTTGGCTGACGAACACGGTGTGCAAGGTTATCCAACCCTAATTGTTAGTATGAATCCTTTAGTTTTACTTACCCAATAAAAACAGCTGTTTTATGAATTTGATATGCTGGTAGGAGAAAGTGTTTAAACTTGTAAGATTCGATTAGAAAAATTATCTGGTGATTCAGATGTTGGTTATTTGTTACTCTTGAAATGACCAGATTAAATGGAAACAAGGATTTTTAGGGAATCAACTTACAAGGCAGGCAGGTTTGAATTGCTTGTCCATAGTTATGGTTGTCTGTTTCTCCAAAAAATAATGCATAACACTACAAACAATATACAGTAGAACATGAGAAACGAAGGCCCACATTACTTCCATTTACATGGATGGTATCAAATCATGCGGTGTATTTGAGCTGTATAGTCTGTGATAGGACAATTGTTTGCAATATGGTCATCAGTTACGATGCCATTACAGAAATTTGTATCTTTCAGTGGGTCTAGAGGTTTGTTATAAGCCCTTCAAAGTATGCAACCCACAACAAATATTAAGTAATGGATAATCAGAGTCAGAAATTTAGTTTATCCAGTCATTAAATTTTTGAGTTTCAGTTTACTGTTGATTGAATGCCTTTTATTAAAAAAAAAAACTTTTGGGACAGCATTGTTAGTTGAGAAAGTATTCACAATGGTCCTCTTAATCTATAAATTAGCGTGAGTGATGTTGATTTGATTGTTACAATAATTTCAATTTTAGGTACAGGTATATAGTAAAATCAGGCGATTGTGTAACAATTATAATAATCCTTGACATGGCTGCATATCCTCCAATTGAATAGAGTAATGTTCTTGTATTATTAGAGATTTTTAAATATTTAACTTAGCCGGTGAATATATAATAGCTGCTGCTCCGGCGGCTCGACAGAAAAACACAAAAACTCGCGAGCGATCGCTATGAAGGTTGCGGGTGTGCCCACCAGCGCCAACTATCGGCCAGATACCGCATATGCATGTAAACAAGCCTCAATTCTTCTCTGTCGGTCTGATCGACAAGTTGATTCCATTACTCGCTGTTAACCTGGAGTTTTTCAACAGACTTGGTGAAGTACTTCATTTTGGTTTGAGCTTTCGCAGTGCAGGTGTTTTATCTTCAACTTAAACTCTTGAACTCTTTTTTGGACAGATTTAATTGTTGATGACTTTAGATTGTTTTTTGGACTTTCTTTGACTTTTTCAAAATGGCTGACCCTTCTCCAATTCCTAGATTTCGTAAGTGTAATGCTAGGGATTGCAATAAGCGTCTTCCAAAGGCCTCTCTCGACCCACATACTGTGTGTTCTAATTGTCGGGGTAAAACCTGTCAATTAGGAGATCGGTGTGAGGAGTGCGTGGGCCTTTCGGAATTCGATTGGCTTGAATATGACAAGTATTCTCGTAAGCTAGAGAGAGATAGGGTGAGGAGAAGTTCCTCTAGATCGTTAGAATTTTCCTCCTCCCATGCCCCTGAACCTAATCCTTCCCCTGTAGTAGTTGTGCCTGAACCCTCTACTAGCACTCAGGAACCATCAATGCGGGATATGTTACGTGCCATTCATGCTTTGGGCGAAAGAGTTGAGTCGTTAGCTACAGACCGTAATCAACTCATGGCTGACGTTAAAGAGTTAAAGTGTCAGAGTGCCACAGTGGAAAATCGTGGGAAAGTGATTAGTGCGCAAAGTGTTATCAGTGTTGCGACCGAGGGTTCGTCTGTTCGTGCCTGTCGTTCGCCTAGTCCGAGACCTCTTGCAAGCTCCCAAGCCCAAGGGAGAAGTAATGTCGTACGACTTATGGGTTCGAGAGGCTTTAATCAGCGAACAGACGTTCCCTCTATGGTTTCAGGCGTGTCTCATCAAGACCGCCCCTACCATAAGACGAGCGAGACGATTTTCTCCTCGTCATCCGAAGGCTTTTCGCGTAAGAAACCGTGGAGCAAGGTTTCGAGGCCCTTAAAGCGAAAGTCAGTCCCTTCAGGACAGGTCCAGTGTCCTGGTTGTAGCCATTGGGACAGCTCTGACCCTATGCAGTCATCGGAAGACTGCTCGCCGCCTAAGCAGAAACGTAACACAGGCTCCGAGAGTCTTGGTGTAGGCAAGGTTTTGCAGTCACAGACGTTACCCTCGTCTCTTACCGCACCCATTCCCGTTGATCCTAAATGGGTTGTACTGCAAGACATGCAGATTAAGCTCGCCTCTCTTATGGAGGACTATTCTGCTGAAAAGGTTCACGATGATCCTCGCCGCTTAGCTGATCGAGATCCTGGCCGTCAGCCGCCCAAACGAGCCTTTGCTCGTCCTGCTGACGTTGGCGTTACTAAGTCACGTCAGTCACGTTTTGTAGAGCCTCACTCGATGCAGTCCCGTGTTGACTTTCAGCCGCATGTGGACGTTCAGCCGCTTCCTAATGCTCTTGTTGACGTTCAGGACGTTCGCCAACCAGTGAAGTTGACTTGTTTTGACGCTGAGCGTCAAGCACCGCAGTCAAGAGTTGTTTTGACTGCTCAGTCTAGGCAGTCAAGGCAGTCTCGAGTTGACGTCGAGCGTCCTCCCGCTCCTGTTGTTGTTGACAGTCAGGCTGTTAAGCAGTTACATGACGTAGCGTCCTGGACTGCTACTGATGCACCAGTGCGTGTGGACTCTGCTTGTCAAGCATTGCCACCAAGGCAGGTCTCCCCTTTGCTTGTTACTCAGCAGTTGTCGGACGAAGATCCTTCAGATGAGGACGTTGCTGATCCTCATCATGATGATCATCCTTCAGATGTAGACGAACCTAAGACGGTTCCTCCTTCGATGGACTTTAAGAAGATCATGTTGATTTTCAAGGATCTTTTTCCCAATCACTTTGTTGCCGTTGCTCCTCGTTCGCCACCGTCTGAGTTTGCTCTAGGCTTACCTGCTACCAAACCAGCCTTTACTAAGCTAGTGCTTTCTCGCTCTTCCAAGAGGGCTTTACGACTTTTAGGCGACTGGTTGGATACCAGGAGGAGTTTGGGAAGACGGCCTTTGCCTTCCCTCCTTCTAAGCTTGCATCTAGATCGAGCGTCTGGTATGACACGGGAGAAGTTCTCGGCTTGGGAGTCCCTGCCTCTGCCCAGGGTGACTTCTCAAGCCTCGTAGACTCTCCCCGTCGCCTGGCCATGAGACGCTCGAAGATTAGTTGGTCCTCCTCGGACCTTGACCATCTGCTTAAAGGCGTATACAGGGCCTTTGAAGTACTGTATTTAACTTTCTTGACTGGTCATTAGGAGCTTTAAGTAGGAAAATCTCGTCTGCCGACCAAGATGTTTCCTTACTTATCATGTCATGTATGGATAAAGCCATCCGCGATGGCTCCAATGAGCTCGCCTCCACCTTTACGTCGGGAGTCTTAAAGAAGCGAGAAACCCTTTGCTCTTTTCTTTCGGCAGGAGTTACTCCCTGTCAGAGATCAGAACTGCTCTTTGCTCCCTTATCAGCGTCCTTGTTTCCGCAACAACTGGTTAAGGATATAGCTTCTTCGCTTGTGCAGAAGGACACCCATGACTTGATGGCGTCCTCTGAACGCAAAGGGGCTCCTTCTACATCCTTTGCTGTAAGACCCAGGATCGAGACTCCGGCATCCAGATTTATCCCGCCCTTTCGTGGCAGAGCTCCCAGCAGGGGAAGCGCTCGTGCCGAGGGAAAGAGAGGTAAGAAGAGAGGAGCCAAGTCCTCACGTGGCAGAGTCTGACTGCCCACAGCCTCAGACAGCGGTAGGGGCCAGATTGAAGAGCTTCTGGCAGGCCTGGGAGAAGAGGGGTGCAGACCAAGAGTCTGTTCGGTTGCTCAGAGAGGGGTACAAAATACCGTTTGTACGCAAACCTCCTCTAGTGACAACTCCCATAGACCTCTCTCCCAGGTATCGAGAGGAGTCAAAGAGACAAGCCCTAAACCAAGAAGTGTCTCTGTTGCTAGAGAAGGGAGCGGTGGTGAAAGTCTCGGACCTTCAATCACCGGGGTTTTACAACCGTCTCTTCCTAGTCCCAAAGCATACAGGAGGTTGGAGACCGGTGCTAGACGTCAGTGCGCTCAACGTTTTTGTTACGAAAACAAAGTTCACTATGGAGACCACGAAGTCCGTCTTAGCAGCGGTCAGAGAGGGAGACTGGATGGTCTCTCTCGACCTACGAGATGCGTACTTCCACATTCCTATACACCCGGATTCCCAACCATTTCTGAGGTTTGTTTTCAGGAATGTGGTATACCAGTTTCGGGCCCTGTGCTTTGGCCTCAGTCCTGCTCCTCTCGTGTTTACGAGACTCATGAGGAATGTGGCAAAATTCCTCCATTTATCGGGAATCCGAGCCTCCCTGTACTTGGACGACTGGCTTCTCAGGGCATCGTCCAGTCATCGCTGTCTGCAGGATCTTCATTGGACGTTGGGTCTGACCAAGGAATTGGGACTTTTGGTCAACCTAGAAAAGTCCCAACTGATCCCATCCCAGACTATTCTATATTTAGGGATGGAGATTCGCAGTCCAGTTTTTCGGGCTTTTCCGTCTGCCACCCGAATAGAACAAGCCCTGCTCAAAGTCCAACTAATGCTGAAGAGAGAACGGTGTTCAGTCAGGAATTGGATGAGTCTCGTAGGGACTCTATCATCCCTGGAGCAGTTTGTCTCGCTAGGGAGACTACACCTTCGGCCTCTCCAGTTCCATCTAGCCTCTCACTGAAACAAGGACAAGACGTTAGAGACGGTATCAATCCCGGTCTCCGAACCAGTAAAGGCATGCCTGAAATGGTGGAACAGCAATATCAGCCTGAGAGAGGGACTATCCCTAGCAGTCAAGAACCCAAACCACGTGTTGTTCTCAGACGCGTCGGATTTGGGTTGGGGTGCGACCCTGGACGGTCGGAAATGCTCAGGTCTGTGGACCTCAAGTCAGAAGAGCATGTACATCAACGGCAAGGAGCTATTGGCAGTCCACTTGGCCTTGATGAAATTCGAAAGCCTCCTTCAAAACAAAGTGGTAGAGGTCAACTCGGACAATACCACAGCTTTGGCGTACATCTCCAAGCAAGGAGGCACACACTCCCTCACGCTGTACGAGATCGCAAGGGACCTGCTCATTTGGTCAAGAAATCGAGGCATCTCCCTGTTAACGAGATTTATCCAGGGGGACTTGAACGTCTTGGCAGACTGTCTCAGTCGGAGGGGTCAGGTGATACCCACGGAATGGACCCTCCACAAGGACGTGTGCAAGAGTCTTTGGGCGACTTGGGGTCAACCCACCATAGACCTCTTTGCCACCTCGATGACCAAGAGGCTACCAATCTATTGCTCACCAGTCCCAGATGCAGAAGCAATACACATAGACGCGTTTCTACTGGATTGGTCTCATCTGGACTTATATGCATTCCCACCATTCAAGATTGCAACAAGGTACTGCAGAAGTTCGCCTCTCACGAAGGGACAAGGTTGACGTTGGTTGCTCCCCTCTGGCCCGCGAGAGAGTGGTTCACCGAGGTACTTCAATGGCTGGTAGACATTCCAAGAAGTCTTCCTCTAAGGGTAGATCTATTACGTCAGCCCCACGTAAAGAATGTTCATCAAAGACTCCCCGCTCTTCGTCTGACTGCCTTCAGACTATCGAGAGACTCTCAAGAGCTCGAGGCTTTTCGAAGGAGGCAGCCAGTGCGATTGCAAGAGCGAGGAGAGCTTCTACCATCAGAGTATACCAGTCGAAGTGGGAAGTCTTTCGAGACTGGTGCAAGTCAGCATCTGTGTCCTCTTCCAGTACCTCTGTAGCCCAAATCGCAGATTTTCTTTTACATCTGAGAAATGTTCGCTCCCTCTCAGCTCCCACGATTAAGGGCTACAGGAGCATGTTGGCTTCGGTCTTTCGTCATAGAGGCTTAGATCTTTCCAACAATAAAGATCTCCAAGATCTCCTTAAGTCTTTCGAGACCTCTAAGGAACGTCGTTTGGCTACTCCTGGATGGAACTTAGACGTGGTCCTAAGGTTCCTCATGTCAGACAGGTTTGAGCCATTACATTCAGCCTCCCTGAAGGATCTCACCCTCTAGACGCTTTTCCTAGTGTGCTTGGCTTCGGCTAAAAGGGTCAGTGAACTTCATGCCTTCAGTAAGAACATCGGCTTTTCTACAGAAAAAGCCACATGTTCACTTCAACTTGGTTTCCTGGCCAAAAATGAACTGCCTTCTCGTCCTTGGCCTAAATCTTTTGATATACCTTGCTTATCAGAGATCGTAGGCAACGAACTTGAAAGAGTGCTGTGTCCAGTTAGAGCTCTTAAGTTCTACTTAGCCCGTACTAAGTCCTTACGAGGTGGATCTGAGGCATTATGGTGCTCAGTTAAGAAACCATCATTGCCTATGTCAAAGAATGCTTTGTCATATTTTATCAGATTTTTAATACGAGAGGCTCATTCTCACTTGAATGAGAAAGACCGATGCTTGCTTAAGGTTAAGACGCACGAAGTAAGAGCTATAGCAACTTCCGTGGCCTTTAAGCAAAATAGATCTCTGCAAAGTATTATGGACGCGACCTTTTGGAGAAGCAAGTCGGTATTCGCGTCATTTTACTTAAAAGATGTCCAGACTCTTTACGAGGACTGCTACACACTGGGTCCATTCGTTGCAGCGAGTGCAGTAGTGGGTGAGGGTTCTACCACTACATTACCTTAATTCCAATATCCTTTTAATCTGTCTCTTGAAATGTTTTTAATCTTGTTTTTGGGTTGTACGGAAGGCTAAGAAGCCTTTCGCATCCTGGTTGATTTGGCGGGTGGTCAAAGTCATTTCTTGAGAGCGCCCAGATTAGGGGTTTGATGAGGTCCTGTTGTATGGGTTGCAGCCCTTGATACTTCAGCTCCTGGGAGTCTTTCAGCATCCTAAGAGGATCGCTGGGCTTCGTGAGGAAGACAGACTAACAAGGCAGAGTAATCGTCTAAGTCAACTTCCTTACCAGGTACCTATATATTTGGGTTTTGTTATGTTATAACTGTCAAAAACTCTAAGCATATACGCTGTAAACTTAATTAACTCTGGTCTCTACCCACCACCATGGGTGTGAATCAGCTATTATATATTCACCGGCTAAGTTAAATATTTAAAAATGATATTTTAATTATAAAATAAATTTTTGAATATACTTACCCGGTGAATATATAATTTTCAATATTAAACTTACCCGATAATCATGTAGCTGTCAACTCCGTTGCCCGACAGAATTCTATGGAGGGATACGCCAGCTATCACAATACTAGAAGGGGGTGTATTTACCAGCGCCACCTGTGGCCAGGTACTCAAGTACTTCTTGTTGACACCTCCTCAATTATTCCTCTGTCGTGCTTCCGGCAAGACGTTCTGGGATACGCTTATGTTCTTGGAGTATTTTCACGACTTTGGTGAAGTATTTCTCTTTGATTTCGGCTGTCGCTTTACTGGAAACTTCTATATTAGCTTAGTTAGCTTTTGGAATTAATTTGATTAATTATGGTGACGAAGAGAGTATGAACTCTCGTTCACCTTTCAATGGCCGACCCTTCCCTTAGACGGAAGTGTTGGTGTCTAAGAGAGTATAGACTCTCTTTCTTAATTTTGCTTAACAAAAGTTATAGATTTATTTTATATCTCTCCGCCTCTTATAGGCCTCTTCGATTAACTTCCTTTTATTATAAACTTATTAAAATTAATTTTTATATTTGTTTATATTCGACCTTCCTAATAGTAGGCGGTCTTTTCTTGGTACCGAAGTTAATTAACATTGAGCCCGTCATTTCGGTTTTACCTGTTAACATATTATGCTATTTCCGCCACAGAGTTTGAAAGAATTTTTTTGATAGTCTCGTACTTTTTCAAAGTTGAACTAACGTTTTGTTTTGTCTCTGCAGTTTTTGACGTTCAGAACGTTCAACTTGCACTCTATCGTTACGATAGAGAAAGAATGTTCACGGTTTCACGTTGCAGTAAGAGTAACCGTGTCTAGCGTTTTGTTCATTCTTTCTTAACTTAATGGTTTTGATCCTAATAAAGGAACTTTTCAATTTGGGAATATTTCAGTTTTTTCCTTTAACAATAATATGTTTTAACGATATATATGATTGGGCTCTTCTCTCAGGTTCTAAGTCAAGAGAGAGAGAGAGAGAGAGAGAGAGATAGAGACGGAGGGAGAAAGAGGAGGATAAACGTTTCATTCAAGCCTGCCAGGCGTACGAGTAACGTCGTTATCGTTTTTGCTCTTCTCCCTAGTCTCTTTAGGGGAAGAAACTAAACGTTTCTAGAGTGATCTAGTGTTTACTGTAGTCTCTTTCCAGCCACTGAATTATCTTTCATTAAATTTTTCTGTTACATTGTAATTCTGTTTTCGCAATTACTAACTTTTGAGAAAGGATAGAATTGCGTGTTTCAGGTACAAACCACTTAAAGTTTCGAGTTCAGTGAAATAAGTGCAAACAGAAATCAAAGTGATAAGTGATTAGCGCAAGTATGTCAGTGTTGTGCGTGAGGGTACTTCTGTGCGCGCCAGTCGTCCTCCCAGTCCGGGACCTCTTGCAAGCTCCCAAGCCCAGGGGAGAAGCAATGTCGAAGGGCATAAGGGTTCAGCAGGCCTTGATCGGCGCACAGAAGTATCCTCGGTGGTTGTGGGCGTGTCTTACCGAGACCGTCACTCCCACCCGCAGACGATTGAGCCCTTATTTTGCTCGTCTGCAGAAGAGATTTAGGGGAGAAAATAAAGGCAGAGTAACGCTGGTCTCAGGTCTCAAGACCTCTTAAACGTAAAGTCCAGACCTATGCCAGACGTACGAAGTTAAAGTTCAACAACCCGGATGCAGTCATTGGGTTAGCTCTGACTCTCCTCAGTCATCAGTTGAATGCACTCCGCCTAAGAGGAGTAAGGTTCTGCCGCAACAGATCTCTGCTGTTAAGGCTTTACCTCAGCAGACCTTAGTGTCTGCCGACCCCAAGTTGACTCTACTGCAGTCCATGCAGTCACAACTTTCGGTCTTGATGCGTGAGTGTCGGGCTGAGAGTGTTGCGCCTCCGCCTCCGCCTACACTCCCTCCGCCTACGCTCGCTCCGCCTGATCGCAGTACCACCTGCCAGGCGTACGATGTTGTGGACTCTACTACAGTCCATGCAAGCACAGCTTTCGGACTTGATGCGTGAGTGTCGGGCTGAGAGTGTTGCGCCTCCGCCTCCGCCTACACTCCCTCCGCCTACGCTCGCTCCGCCTGATCGCAGTACCACCTGCCAGGCGTACGATGTTGAGCCACGTGCTGAGTTTGCTGTTCCCAGTGGTGTTCAGCCTCCGCCTTCCTTAAGGCAACCTTTACAATGGGATCAGGAGGATTATACCTCTCTTCCTCCGCCTCCACTTGCTGCTCCACCAGTGATGCAACACTCGGTTGAGGTACAACAACCTCTCCCGTCCATGAGTCAGTCTCCTCAGCTCTCGCTGCAGCGAGCTCAACCCTCCACAAGGCAAGCACCACAACACCTTAGCCTTGCGCCTCAGGAGCCTCAGCTTGCGAGACATTTACCTTGTTCTACGCAGCCTCTTCCTCATCGCGCTCCGCTCACACCACAGGAACTGGAACTTGCTACTCCGCTTCCGCCAACCGCTCAGCAAGCGCAACCCTTGGGTTCAACCACTCATGCTAGGAGTCAGCCTCCTCCACCCATGCGCCTTCCTTCTGCTTGTCTTTTATTCAGCCTTTGCAGACTGAGCCTCAGGTGTTCCCTCAACAGAGTCTTGAAGAGGAAACCACAACTATTGTTGTTCCAGCTCGTTCTGACTCTGCTGTTCAGCATACCTTACCTCCATTTTCAAACCATATGATAATGGAGGTTATTTGTATTTCTTATAAAAATATATTTGTATTCCTTGCAATATATTTTTAACAAGATCGCAAAATATGGCAAAAATATGAATCATGAGTTATGAATGTAAGGTAAATATTATGTTGATATTAAAACCCCATGCAAGCATGCATAAAGCACTCTAGCACTGGTCATGGAATTTCTGAGAAATGTTAAACGCCATGCACACGCTCTGCTTTCCTTACAGCAGGCTCTGCTTACAGCAGGCTCTGCTTTCTACATGCTCTGCATACAGCATGCTCTGCATACAGCATGCTCTGCATACAACATGCTCTGCATACAGCATGCTCTGCATTCAGCATGCTCTGCATACAACATGCTCTGCATACAGCATGCTCTGCATTCAGCATGCTCTGCATACAACATGCTCTACATACAGCATGCTCTGCAGACAGCATACTCTGCATACATCATGCTCTGCATACCTTACCGCATGCTTCTCAGTCACACATCTTTGGTTGTTGCCAACTCACTAGACTGTCAAGCAGTTTCATAACGTTGCCTTCTAGTCTGCTGCTTTTGCACCAGTGAACCCTCACTGAGAGAACTTAGCTTTTCTAGGATATGGTCCCTGTAGATGAGAAAGTTCTTTTCTCCCTCCTTCTGATATTCCCTTGAGGACTCTGTCATTTGGAGGGAGCCTTTAGCTGCATAACCTCTTATGGACTTTTATTTAAGCATAACATGCTTCCAGGGAAGGTAATGGTTCCACTTCAGTCGCTAATCCCGTCTGTTACCACACCTGCTCCCATAGACCTTGAGCTGTGTTGCATGACATGCAGTCCAAGCTTAGTCCTTGTTAGAGGATTTTTTGTTTACGGAGTCAATGTGTCACGGGGAAGACGTTCAGCAACCAACAGAAGTGACTTGTTGTGACGCAGTGCGGCAACCTCAGCAACCCGATAAGGAGTTGTCTGTACGACCCAGACAGTCTAGACAGATTCGGGTTGTCACTGTACTTCCTCGCTTGCCCATGATTGACAGTTCACAGACTGTGCAGCAGTATCATGATCTTGTGTCCGGCTCCGTCAGACGACTGGCTTTTAAGAGCTCCCACAAGTCGTCGCTGTCTGGAGATTTTCAAATGGACTATGGATCTGACCAAGGAACTGGGCCTCCTGGTCAATTTTGAGGAGTCTCAGCTCGTTCCATCCCAGACCATTGTCTCCTTGGGTATGGATCTTCAGAGTCGAGCTTTTCGGACTTTTCCGTCGGCCCCAAGGATCTTCCAAGCCCTAGAATGCATCCAGAGCATGCTGAGAAGGAACCGATGCTCAGTCAGGTAGTGGATAAGTCTAACAGGGACACTTTCATCGCTGGCCCTGTTCATCGTGTTAGGGAGACTCCACCTCCCCCCCCTTCAGTATCATCTAGCTGCTCACTGGATAAAGGACATGACGCTAGAGACGGTCTCAGTTCCTGTTTCCGAAGAGAGGAGGTCTTCTCTCGCGTGGTGTAAGAACAGCTTTCTTCTCAAGGAAGTCTACCTTTGGCTGTTCAGAAACACGACCGCCGTCTCCTCTCGGACGCATCAGACACGGGCTGGGGTGCGACTTTGGACGGACAAGAATGCTCGGGAACATGGAATCAGGAGCAAAGGACACTTCACATCATTTGCAAGAAGTTGTTGGCGGTTATTCTGGCCTTGATAAACTTCAAGTCCCTCCAGCTTAACAAAGTGGTGGAGGTGGACTCTGACAACACCACAGCCCTGGCTTACATCTTCAAGCAGGGAGGGACTCTTTCGTGGAAGTTGTTCTAGATCGCAAGGGACCTACTCATCTGGTCTTAAGATCGAAAGCTAACTGGTAACGAGGTTCATTCAGGGCGGTATGAATGTCATGGCAGATCACCTCAGACGGAAGGGTCAGGTCGTCCCCACAGAGTGGACCCTTCTCAAGAATGTTTGCAACAGACTTTGGGCCCTGTGGGGTCAGCCAACCATAGATCTGTTCACTACCTCGATAACCTAGAGACTCCTGTTGTATTGTTCTCCGATTCCAGACCCAGCAGCAGTTCACGTGGATGCTTTTCTGCTGGATTGGTTCCATCTCGACCTGTATGCATTCCCGCCGTTCAAGATTGTCAACAGGGTACTTCAGAAGTTCTCCTCTCACAAAGGGACACGGCTGACGTTGGTTGGCTCCGCTCTGGTCCGCGAGAGAATGGTTCTTAGAGGTACTGCAATGGCTGGTCGACATTCCCAGGACTCTTCCTCTAGGAGTGAACCTTCTAAGTCTACCTCACGTAAAGAAGGTACACCCAATCCTCCACGCTCTTCGTCTGACTGCCTTCAGACTTTCGAAAGACTCTCAAGAGCTAGGGGCTTTTCGAAGGAGGCAGCCAGAGCGATTGCCAAAGCAAGGAGAACATCCACTCTCAGAATCTATCAGTCTCAAGGGGAAGTCTTCCGTAGCTGGTACAAGACCAATGCAGTTTCCTCAACCAGTACCACTGTTACCCAGATTGCTGACTTCCTGTTATATCTAAGGAAAGTAAGATCCCTTTCAGCTCCTACGATCAAGGGTTACAGAAGTATGTTGGCAGCGGTTTTCCGCCACAGAGGCTTGGATCTTTCCACCATCAAAGATCTACAGGACCTCCCTAGGTCTTTTGAGACCTCAAAGGAACGTCGGTTGTCCACTCCAGGCTGGAATCTAGACGTGGTCCTAAGGTTCCTTATGTCATCAAGATTTGAACCTCTCCAATCAGCCTCTTTTTAGGACCTCACATTAAAAACTCTTTTCCTCGTGTGCTTGACAACAGCTAAAAGAGTAAGTGAGATCCACGCCTTCAGCAGGATCATTGTTTTCACATCTGAAACGGCTACATGTTCCTTGCAGCTCGGTTTTTGCTAAACGAGCTTCCTTCACGTCCTTGGCCTAAGTCGTTCGAGATCCCAAGCCTGTCCAACTTGGTGGGGAATGATCTGAAGAGAGTACTTTGCCCAGTTAGAGCTCTTAGGTACTATCTAAAAAGGTCTTAACCTTTACAAGGACAATCAGAAGCCTTATAGTGTGCTATCAAGAAACCTTCTTTTCCAAGTTCTAAGAACTTAGTTTCTTACTATTCAGGCTTCTGATTAGAGAAACACATTCTCATCTGAAGGAAGAAGACCTTGCTTTGCTGAAGGTAAGGACACATGAAGTGGGAGCTGTGGCTACTTCAGTGGCCTTCAAACAGAACCATTCTCTGCAGAGTGTTATGGATGCAACCTATTGGAGAAGCAAGTCAGTGTTCGCATCATTCTATCTCAAAGATGTCCAGTCTCTTTACGAGTACTGCTACACCCTGGGATCATTCGTAGCAACGAATGCAGTAGTAGGCGAGGGCTCAGCCACTACATTCCCATAATCCCATAACCTTTTAACCTTTCTCTTGAATACTTTTTATGGGTTGTACGGTCGGCTAAGAAGCCTTCCACATCCTTGTTGATTTGGCGGGTGGTCAATTCTTTCTTGAGAAGCGCCGAGGTTAAAGGTTGTGATGAGGTCCTTTAGTATGGGTTGCAGCCCTGTATACTTTAGCACCTTTGAGTTGATTCAGCCTCCCAAGAGGAACGCTGCGCTCAGTAAGGAAGACGATCTTATTAAAGGCAGAGTAACGGTTCAAGTCGACTTCCTTACCAGGTACTTATTATTTCATTGTTATTGTGGATAACTGATTATATGAAATACGGGATACTTAGCTATCCTTTAGTCTTGTACACTGGTTTTTCACCCACCCCCCTGGGTGTGAATCAGCTACATGATTATCGGGTAAGTTTAATATTGAAAAATGTTATTTTTATTAGTAAAATAAATTTTTGAATATACTTACCCGATAATCATGATTTAATCGACCCTCCCTTCCTCCCCATAGAGAACCAGTGGACCGAGGAATAATTGAGGAGGTGTCAACAAGAAGTACTTGAGTACCTGGCCACAGGTGGCGCTGGTAAATACACCCCCTTCTAGTATTGTGATAGCTGGCGTATCCCTCCATAGAATTCTGTCGGGCAACGGAGTTGACAGCTACATGATTATCGGGTAAGTATATTCAAAAATTTATTTTACTAATAAAAATAACATATTAAAGGCCCCCCCTTCCTCCCCGATAGAGACCTAGCAGGATGAGAAGAATTGAGGCTTGTTTACATGCATATGCGGTATCTGGCCGATAGTTGGCGCTGGTGGGCACACCCGCAACCTTCATAGCGATCGCTCGCGAGTTTTTGTGTTTTTCTGTCGAGCCGCCGGAGCAGCAGCTATTATATATTCACCGGGTAAGTATATTCAAAAATTTATTTTATAATTAAAATATCATTTTCTGGTCTTTAGTTATCAAAGAACTTCTCTTGATATATTTTCATATTCATATATTGTACAAAGGAATATCCAGAATCCCTAAAATGATTGTGTTCATTTATATCCTCTGCAAATAAGGTTCCTTGAATCAGGAACTGACCATGTGAAACTTTGTGCTGGTACTCCTTACAAAGTGTAAGGCAATGAGAATGACCAACCTTTTTTCTTTAAAGGTATAAGAAATTGTAATTGGATACCTGTAGTATTTCTCACTTTCTTAAGACAACTATTTTAGAATGTGATATATTAACTATGATTTAGTAGAAGGACATTTTTAATCCTAAAGTTTCCTTTGTTCCGACACAGATACAAAGCTTCGCTATATATAGGGTATTACTTTCGGCAACGCTGAAAACTAGCCAAGAGAATTTTAGTGAGGAATAATTACCCCATCTGCTAGTTAGCGGGGGGGGGGGGGTAGACTACCTACCTTGCTCACTCATACCTGTCGGTTGAGTAACCAATTTTGCTTTTGGCTCGTTAAACAAACTGCCTTGACTTAATTACTTTTTATTTTTCTTTTGTGTGTATCAGTGTGTGTATGGTTATTGTCCCGCTTGCGGACATGTCCAGGCATTGAAGGCCACCACTGCGGCACCTTCATGTCGTCCGTGGAGGTGGACCCGCACCCTTTATGCCCGGCTTGCCGGCGAACTCAGTGTTCGCGGGACAACACCTGTTCCGAGTGTGGGAGAGGTTTGCGCGTAAGAAGAAGAAGAAGTCTAAACGCGAATCTTCGCTTTCGGGGTCTTCCTCGAAATTGAAGAAATCGGGGGTTTCTGCTTCCTCTACGCCCAAATCTCTGCCCGAAGCTAATCCTCGACCAGGCCCTTCCGGTACACGGTCGAGCAGTAGCGCCGGGCTTGTGACTCCAGGTCAACCCTGTGGGATAGTAAGTCGGCTCCTTCTCTTCCCCCAGGGAGCACCTGTTCTTTTCCAGACCTTGTGTCTTTATGGCCATCGCTGGGCGTCGATGGTCCCCCTACGAAGGAAGTTCTCCTCGAACTCCTCCAAAGGGTAGCAGAGAGAAGGCGGTCATCTCCTTCCTCTGCGGAGGTCGATCCTCCTCTCCTGGGCGCAGGCGCTGTTGCCCGTCGGTCAGGCTGAGAGTCTGGTTCCGACGCCGAGGATTTAGCTAACCCACCATGGGCGGTGGCAGGGCTCTCTCCAAGGCAAGCTATCCCTTCGGGGGAACATATCTCTCATTCGTAAGAGAAGATTGCCTCTGTGCATCGGCAATCTCCTTACGCTTTAGGTTCTCCTCCAGGGGCGGAAAGAGAACCTTGTTATAAGCGTAGTTCTCTTTCGGGCGAATTCTCCTCCCCTGCGGAGGAATTATTTGTAGACATTGTCTCCCCCTCGGTCGGAGTCTGTTGAACGTTCCTCTCCGGAGGTTCGTAGAGTGGAGAGATGGGTAACCCCTTTCCACCCCGGACATTCTCCACCTCGGGCTGAGGAGACGTCTTTTTGAACCTGCTGGTTCTCCTCACGTTCACCCTTTGGGGTCTCGAGACATCACCCTTTGGGGTCTCGTGACAATCACCCTTTGGGCTGGCGTGATCATGAGCCTTCGGGCTCTCATCATGTTGATCCTGCGGGTTCTCATGACAGCAGGAGTCCTTCGGGTCTCCGTCGTGCTGAACCTTCGGGCTCTCACGACTTGAAAGCAGTTACGCTGAACCCTCGGGCTCTCGTAACGACGGTAACGTTGAACCTCCGGGTTCTCGTACCGTCAGTCACGTTGATCCTTTGGGATCTCGTGACAGAGGAACCTCGATTCCTCGTTACATTGACCCTTCGGGGTCTCGTAACCTGAGTTACGCTAAACCCTTGGACTCTCGTAACTTTAGTCGCGCTAACACCTCGGTGTATCGTGACAGAGAAACTCCGGTTTCTCGTTGTGTTGATCCTTCGGGTTCGCGCAACACAGTTCACGCTGAACTTTTGGGTTCTTGTGACCAGAGTCATTCTTTTTATGATAGAGAGTTTTCAAACTCTCGTTGTTTTCATCGTTCGCGCTCACACAACATAGGCTATCGTGAACCTTCGGTTGAGCGTAGCAGTGAGTTCTCTCACCAACCTGAGAGCTCTCGTATGCACGACCAAGTTTGCGCGCACGGGCAAATTGGCGCGCACGGGCAAATTGGCGCGCACGGGCAAATTGGCGCGCACGGGCAAATTGGCGCGCACGGGCAAATTGGCGAGCACGGCCAAATTGGCGAGCACGGCCAAATTGGCGCTCACGGCCAAATTGGCGCGCACGACAGTCTCAAAATGGCGAACATGGCGCGCGGGTTCATCCTATGGCGCGCCATATGCGTGAACATCCTGTTACTCGCCATGCGCGCGAATAACACACTGCGCGCTATGCGCGCGAGCAACCTTATGCGCGCCAGGTGCAAAAAAGGTGCACATCATCGGGAAGGGTGCGCACACGAGCACCCTTCCGCCTACCAACAGTTCGGGGCAAGAGCACACGACCATCTTGGCGCTCACAATCAGTCTCTTGAGCCCCTTAGGCCTCAACAGAGACAACAGTCGCTTGCGCGACCAAGCCCAGACCCTATCCCTAAGGGTAGGCCTGTGCCAATCTTGCCTGTAGGGAAGCCTCCATCAGACAAGAGGGTTAAGAAACCTTCCCAGGTTCCTAAACCCAGGGAGCAGTTCTTTCCTAAGAACCTCCCCCTTAGTTCCTCAGGAGCCCGTGACCCCCCGTGGCTTAGCACCTTATTCAATGTAGTGCGCCAAGCCATGAAAGGAGTCGTTCCCCGCTCCCAGTCCTTAGGTGACACACCTAGGATTCCCTTATCGCCTCCTCTCTTCCCAGGGTCCTCTCCTCCCTCGGATCCTAGGAGGAGTTCGGAAGATCCCCACAGGCGGGTCCTTCTGGCAAGGGGAGATGGTCATCCCCTCGCAAAAGACCTCTAGACTCTGGAGGAGATTAGGCATCAACCTCAGGGTCAAAGGGGAAAAGGATTAGTCCTTCACCCCCCAAGGAGGATAGAGTTACTTCCTATGGAGACTCCTTCCGTCCTTTACCGGTCGAGATAGTGTCTAAGGAGGCACGACCTGCGACTGGACGGGATTCACTCCGTACGGCAACGGACTTGCATTCCACCCATAAGCCGACGGAGTCCTCTAGGCCTTTGGGGACAGAGGACCTTCGGCCTCATGGGAGGGAACCGAAGGATTTGTTCACCATCCCCAAATCCTCGGCCAGGTTTCCTTCCTCACTGCCTCCCTTCCTCACTGCCTCCCAGGCAGCCGGAAGCGAGCACCTCCCCGGTAGTCTCCCTATCCCCAGTCTATACAGTTGACAACATCGACCCACTCTGGGCTCCTATGGATGAGAGCTCGGACGTGGAAGGGCAGAGCGATCTCGAGGACGACGTTCTGCCAGCAGCCGCTAGCCCTAAGCTTACAGAGGATGAGAGGAAGGAGTTGGAACACGCCTTCTGGCAGGTCCTAGCCTGCATCCGTTCCATCAATGGTCTTCCAGATCCTTCGGCAGACCCTCTAGATGGAAAAGAAACAGTCCTTGACCAGTTCTATGGCACTCAGAAACCTCATAGGACCAGTGCATCTTTGCCCTGGTCAAGGGGTTGAAGAGTGCCAAACAGAAGGCAGTGTCCCAGGCAACTGGGTCCACCTCTTCTCTCCGCTCCAACTCGTCCTCCAAGCTCCTACCTCCTCCGTATGTGTTTCAGAGGAGGTACTACGAGATTCTCGGGAAATCTCTTCCAACGCTGCCTCTCGAACACTCTATAGAGGCACTCTCGAAGGCCACCTCCTTCGAGAAACTTTTCGGCCTCTGAAATCCTAAACCAGGAGAAGGTGGCGAAGTACGCCATGCAGGCTACTTCGTGGCTGGATTTCTGGTTAGGATCCTTAGGACAACTGATGCGGTCTAAAGAACCTGTCTCGGGAGTCCTCCAGGAAGACTTTGGAGACTCTCCTATTGCCTGGCACTCGGGCCATCGAGTTCCTCTCCCATCAGGTAGTGAACCTTTAGCCCAACACTATCCTGAAGAGGAGAGATGCCGTCATAAGCAAGTTCTATAGACATCTCCCTCAGGCCGAAGTAGTGAGACTGAGAAATGCTCCTTTCGATGGCAATTTTTTGTTCCATCCCGAGGATGTCGAGCGGGTGGCAGAAAGGTAGAGGAAGTCCAGTCAGGACTCCCCCATCCAAAAGGTCTTAACAGCTAGACCTTACCCCTCTCAGCCACAGCGGAAAGCACAGCAGAACTCGCAGCCGAAAAGGGCTAGAGACCCAAAACAGCAGGGTAATAAGGGTGCAAAGCAGGCCTTTCACAGCAAAAAGTCCTTCGTGGAGGAAAGGGTAAGAAGGGATCTGGCCGAGGCCGGTCCCAATGTAAGACAGGCAATCCTCTCATTTGCCCACCTGTGGGGGGATGCCTGTAAAGCCGCAGGCAGAGGTGGCTTCACCACGGGGCCGAACCCTGGACGGTCGAGATGATTCGTTCAGGGTATCGTATCCCGTTCACGCTCTCTCTCCCTCCACTGACTCGAGTGCCGATTCCATTGAACTCCTGTGCGAAGGGTCAGCACAGGAGTTGGCCCTTAGGGCAGAAGTCCAGTCCATGTTGGAGAAGGACGCTCTCCAGGAGGTCCTCGACGGGTCCCCAGGCTTCTACAGTCGACTCTTTCTTGTCAAAAAGGCGTCTGGAGGCTGGAGACCAGTCATCGACCTCTCGGCCCTGAACAGGTTTGTCGAACAGACACCTTTCAGGATGGAGACGGCCGACACAGTCAGAAAAGCGATAAGACCCCAGGACTTCATGTGCACTCTAGATCTGAAGGACGCATACTACCAGATCCCAATTCACCCGTCTTCCAGGAAGTATCTGAGATTCATGTTCAATCGGAAGCATTACCAGTTCAGGGTACTGTGTTTCGGTCTTTCCACAGTACCCCAGGTATTCACAAGAGTATTCCCCCTAGTATCATCTTGGGCTCATAGAGTCGGCATCCGTCTCCTAAGATACTTGGACGACTGGCTGATTCTGGCAGACTCGGAGGCGGCCCTTCTCCGCCACCGAGACGAGCTTCTAAGGTTTTGCCAGGATCTGGGGATCGTGGTAAACCTCGAGAAGTCTCAACTGCTCCCCTCTCAAGAACTGATATATCTAGGCATGCGATTAGACACCCTAAGGCACAAAGCGTTTCCATCAGACGAAAGGATCCAGAAACTGAGGGAGATAGCTCAGGTCTTCCTCAGTCAAAAAGAGCTCCTGGTGCAGTATTGGCTTTGCTTTCTCGGTCACCTCTTTTCCCTGACCCGACTGGTCCCCAACAGTTGCCACAGGATGAGATCCCTCCAGTGGCGACTAAAATCCTAGTGGAACCAACACTCCGATTCCCTGGATCTCCTAGTCCACATAGGGCTAGAGGAACAGTCAGACCTCAGGGGGTGGCTGGCGGAGCCGAACCTTTGCAAAGGGGTCGATCTTCTCGTCTCTCCCCCGGAATTGATGCTTTTTTCGGATGCATCAAAAGAAGGGTGGGGGCTCACGTGCTGCACCATTACATCTCTGGCCAATTGTCCGAATCAGAAAGGTACCAGCACATAAATCTCTTGGAGATGAGGGCAGCCTTTCTGGCCCTCAAAGCGTTCCACCAGGTCCTGGCGGGGCACTCCGTGGTGCTGATGAGCGACAACACCACGGTAGTAGCTTATCTAAGCAAACAGAGCGGTACCTTTTCGCAGCAGCTGTGCCATCTTGCAGTAGAGATACTCGGATGGGCAGAGGACAACTCGGTGACTCTATCGGCTCGCTTCATTCCGGGCAAGCGGAATGTGCTAGCAGACAAGCCGAGTGGTCTTTGAATCCTCTGATAGCCAACAAAGTCCTGACTTTGTGGGGTTCCCCGACTGTGGATCTGTTCGCAATGGCCCTGAATTTCAGGCTCCCATTGTACTGTTCCCCAGTTCCAGATCCCCAAGCTCTTTGGCAAGATGCTTTCCAACAACGGTGGATAAACCTGGACGCTTATGTGTTTCCCCCGTTCTGTCTGATGAGAAAAGTCCTCAACCAGGTACGAGCAAGCAACGACTTGCAAATGACCCTCATAGCTCCGCTATGGCATCACGCAGAATGGCTCCCGGACCTTCTGCATCTCCTCACAGAGATCCAGAGGGAGCTTCCTCCACAGCACGACCTCCTCAAACAACCACATGCCAACATCTTCCACAAAGCCGTAGCCTCGCTTCGACTTCACGCCTGAAGACTATCCAGCACCTTCTCACATAGAGAGGCTTTTCGCAACCGGTTGCGAAAAGAATGGCTGGACACCTCAGGAGATCCACAGAGGCAGTCCACCGGGCGAAGTGGTCAGTTTTCTGTGGTTGGTGTCGTGGAAGGGGGTATCTCTCCCCTCGATGCCTCTGTTCCAACTATAGTAGAGTTTCTTGTATACCTTCGGGAAGAAATGCTTCTCTCGGTCTCGGCAGTCAAAGGGTACCGCTCAGCCTTGAGTCTCGCCTTTAGACTGAAAGGAGTCGATATTTCCTCCTCGTTGGAACTTTCTTTGCTCATATGCATTTACGAGCTTACTTGTCCCCAGGCAGAACTAAGACCTCCCCCTTGGAATGTGGTTCGGGTCCTCAGGTCTCTGAAGGGCTTCCCCTATGAACCACTACGCCAGGCCTCCGATCGCCACCTCACGTGGAAGACGGTGTTCCTGCTCGCTCTGGCTTCGGCCAAGAGAGTCAGCGAACTTCATGGTCTATCTGCTGATGTCTCCCACTCTAGGAGATGGGGGGAAGTAATCTTCAACTACGTCCCTGATTTTGTACTAAGACTCAAAATCCGGCTGTGCCGGACTCCAGGTTCGGCCCATTTCGGATAGAGAGTCTTTGTTCTGTAACCGATGATCCAGACCAACTGTTACTATGTCCAATAAAGAGCAGAGGTGTCACTTAAAAAGAACAGCAAAAGGTCGCCCCCGTGTATGAGCACTTTTTGTCCGCACGGGGAAGGTCAAGAGGAGGGTCACGAGGAATACTATTTCCTCCAAGAAAAGGAAAGTAATCGAATATGCTCTATATCCAGAGCCTCCTCCATCCAACCGACCCTGAGCTCATGACATCAGAGGCATTGCAACGTCTCTGGCGTTCAAGAAGAAATTTTCTGTGGCACAGGTATCGCAAGGGGGCGTATGGAAGCGTCAGACGACCTTCACAGCCCACTACCTGAAAGACATAACCCACAGGAGCATGGAAACCTTCTCCATTGGTCCTGTGGTGGCCATACAACAAATTATCTAATGCCTCAGGCTCCTTGATGGACAAGTAGCAGAGGGTTGAGGGCTGAGGTTACCCAGGTTAGTCTGGGGTGAATGAAAAGAATGTCTGGCTCACTTCTTTTTTTCTCCTTCTCCCCAGGGGAAACAGCTCTGCAAGACCGAAGCATAACTGACCTCACCCCTCTGCAGGTAAGATTCATTTTCCTTGTGTATCCTGAGTATGAATGAATACTTTGTTGCATCACCAATACCTCATGAGGGAGGGTATTGGGTATGTCTTAGAATCCTCGAGTTCCTACGTAAAGACAAGCCACAAGTCTCTCTCACACAAGCTTCTGCAGGCCACTATCATTGAGTCACCTTGTAACTACTTTGATTTTAGCTAGGGTAGGGTTCCTACCCAAAATTGGGGGAAATGCCTTGGTATATGTATGTATGTAGGGTTCCTACTAATTAGATCATAATCAATTAGAAGGAACCCCGGGTCATGACCAAGGCCAGTTGGTAGAACTTCTTCCCTCCTAAGAGTAAGTCACCCTATAAATAGCGAAGATTTGTATCTGTGTCAGAACAAATAACAAATTTGGAAATAATTTGTATTTTTCCTAACATACAAACCTGGAGCTATTTATACAAATTGGCCCGCCACTCTGTCCCCCTAGAAGTCCTGCCAGAAAGCAAAAGTGGTTACTCAACCGACAGGTGTGAGTGAGCAGGGTATCTTGTCTGCCCCAACCCCCTCCCGCTAACTAGCGGATGGGGTAATTATCCCTCATTAAAATTGTCTCGGCTGGTTTTCAGCTTTGCTGAAAGTAATACCCTATAAATAGCTCCAGGTTTGTATGTTAGGAAAAATACAAATTATTTCCAAATTTGTTATATTTGATTGTCATTCTCATTTCTTTCAAATTCCCATTTGCATTTTGCTTGGAAGGGCATACATTACTGTAAAGCACCCAAACCACACACTAGACAGTGTTAAGGATCTTTAATGCCTTCCATTATCCCCAGCTATATTGCCTTTTTCTATTTTACTTCTCATCTATTCTCTTTTTAAGAATAATTTCAAAGAATATTCCTCAGCAGAACCATATGTATGTGAAGATGTTGCTCAATGGTTGCTTTAAACTAATTTTTCATATTCATGTTGTAGGTATTTCGTAATGGAAGATCATTCGAATTCAAAGGAAGAAGGGACCAAGCAGGTATGGTAGAGTACATGAAGGAGCAAGCAAAGTTGCCATCCAAAGAAGTAAGAACACTGTTGGAAGCTCAGAACAACTTTGCCAGAACAGATGCAAATATAATTGCTTATTTTACAGAGAAAAATGATATGTTTGATGAATACATTGGAGCTGCCAATGAACTCAGAGGTAAGGATAGTAATGGTCTGTTGGGTATAGCATATTGTATACTGTAATAATTTGATACTGTACTTTGAATTTATAAGTTCATTTTTCAATATTTAACTTAGCCGGTGATTATATAAGCTGCAGCTCTGCTGCTCGACAGAAAACTCTACGTTAAAAATCCGCCAGCGATCGCTATGCAGGTAGGGGGTGTACTTCAACAGCGCCATCTGTCGTGCAGGTACTCAGTACTCATTGTAAACAAAGAACTCAATTTTCTCTCTGTCGTGCCACTGGCAAGACCTACTAATTCGCTGTTGCTAACTGGATTGGTTTTCACAACTATTTGGTGAAGTACACGTTTCTAGTTTTGAGCTTTCGCTGTGCAGGCTTTCTCCTCAATAAATCCTTGCATTCTTTTTTTGATATCGGATTATTTGTTGATGACTTTGGATAGTTTTTGAATTCCCCTTTGACCAATTCAAAATGGCTGACCTTTCTCAAGTCCCTAAATTCAGGAAGTGTAATGCTAGGGACTGTTCAAGGCGTCTTCCGAAGGCCTCTATCGATCCTCACACCGTTTGTTCCAATTGTCGGGATAAAACCTGTCAATTGGAAGATCGATGTGAGGAATGCGTTGGGCTTTCGGAATTCGATTTTATCGAATTCCAGAAATATACACGTAGGCTAGAGAGAGATAGAGTCAGGAGAAGTTCATCTCGTTCCGTTGATTTTTCCTCTCCTCATGCCCCACAACCTATTCCTTCCCCTGTAGTGGTTGCTCCTAATCCCCCTTCTGGCACTCAGGAACCTTCGATGGCAGATATGATGCGTGCCATCCAAGCTCTGGGTGAGAGAGTCGAGTCCTTGGCTAGTGACCGTAACCAGCTCATGGCGGACGTCAAGGAGCTGAAGTGTAAGAGTGCAGTGGGAAGTGATAAAGTGAGTGATAGTGTTGTGGATAGTGTTGCGCTTGAGGGTTCGTCTGTTCGTGCCTGTCGTCCTCCTAGTCCAGGACCTCTTGCAAGCTCCCAAGTCCAGGGGAGAAGCAATGTCGTACGACCAAAGGGTTCGAGAGGCTTTAATCAGCGAACAGACGTTCCCTCCGTGGTTTCGGGCGTATCTACCCAAGATCGCCCCACCCACACAGAGACGAGAGAGCCCATTTATTCCTCGTCTGCGGAAGAGGTTTCTCGTAAGAAACCATGGACCAAGGTCTCACGACCTCTTAAGCGCAAGTCGGTCCCTTCCGCGCAAGTCCAACGGCCCAGTTGTAGCCACTGGGTCAGTTCGGACTCGCTGCAGTCTTCCGATGACTGCTCACCTCCTAAGAGAGGCAAAGCGGTACCGCCTCAGGCAGTCACACTGTCTGTCGCCGCACCTGCTCCTGTAGACCCTAAGTGGTCTTTGCTGCAGACCATGCAGTATCAGTTAACGTCTCTGATGCAGGACTTTCGTGCGGAGAAGGTTGCTGCTGCACCAACCTCTTGCCTACAACCATCCACGGTTGTGCGTCCTGTGGACGCTGAGGCGACCTTCTTGCGCACTCCAGCTGAGAGAGTCCCGCCACCCATGCGTTCCAGTGTACCCTGCCAGCCGCATGTTGACGTTCAGCGACGCACGGAACCTTCCGTTGACGTTCGCGAGGTACAACAACCGTCAAAGTTGTTTTGTTTTGACGCGGTGCGTCAACCTCCGCAACCCAGTGTGGTTGCCTCTGCTCGCCCACATCAGACTAGACAGTCTGGAGTAGACGCTGTGCGTCCCCGCGCTGCTATGGTTGTTGCCAGCTCACAGACTGGGCAACAGTTCCATGACGTTGCGTCCGGTTCAGTCACGCGTGCACCCGTGCGACCGGACTCAGCTGACCAGCCGATACCTACTCCTTTGCCGCTTCCTCCTCAATTCTCGGATGATGGACTCTCTGATGATGACGATGCGGCACACGTTGATGAACCACATTCGGACCTTGACGAGCCCAAGACCACGCAACCCTCTTTGGACTTTAGAAAAGTTCTTGCTCTGTTCAAAGAGATGTATCCGGACCAGTTTGTGTCTGTGGCTCCACGCTCTCCTCCGTCAGAGTTTGCTTTAGGTACGCAGTCATCCTCGCCTGCCTTTACGAAACTCGTCCTCGCACGCTCGTCCAAGAGAGCTTTACGAGTTTTAGGAGATTGGATGCAGTCCAAAAAGAGTCTAGGGAAGACAGCCTTTACGTTTCCCCCTGCTAAACTCTCTTCCAGATCGAGCGTCTGGTATGCCACGGGAGAAGTTCTCGGCTTGGGAGTTCCTGCCTCTGCCCAGGGCGACTTCTCAAGTCTTGTAGACTCTCCCCGCAGGCTAGCCATGAGACGCTCTAAGATATGCTGGTCACCTTCGGACCTAGACCATCTGTTGAAAGGAGTATTTAGAGCCTTCGAGGTCTTCAACTTTTTGGACTGGTGTCTGGGAGCTTTGAGCAGGAAGATCTCTCCTTCTGACAAGGAATCTTCCTTGCTCATCATGTCCTGCATGGACAAGGCCATACGTGACGGATCTAGTGAGCTTGCTGCTTCGTTCGTATCCGGGGTCCTCAAGAAGCGTGAGAACCTTTGCTCTTTCCTGTCAGCTGGAGTGACACCGTGTCAAAGATCAGAACTTCTGTTTGCTCCTCTCTCTAAGTGCCTTTTTCCAGAGGACTTGATTAAGGAGATTGCTGCTTCTTTGATTCAGAAGGACACCCATGACCTGGTTGCGTCCTCTGCCCGCAAAGCCACCCCTTTGCCTACCTTGTCAAGACCCAGGATGGACACTCCAGCGTCCAGATTTATTCCGCCCTTTCGTGGCAGAGCCTCCAGCAGAGGAGGTGCTCGTGCCGAAGGGAGACGTGGGAAGAAGAAAGGAACCAAGTCCTTTAAAGGCAGAGTCTGACTGCCACCTTCTTCAGACAGCAGTGGGAGCCAGACTCAAGAACTTCTGGCAGACCTGGGAGAAGAGAGGCGCAGATGCACAATCTGTGAAGTTGCTCAGAGAGGGGTACAAGATCCCGTTTGTACGAAAACCCCCTCTAGCAACGTCTCCCATCGATCTCTCTCCCAGGTACAGAGAGGAAGACAAGAGACGAGCATTGAAACAGGAAGTGTCTCTCTTGCTAGAAAAGGGAGCGGTAGTCAAAGTCCTGGACCATCAAACCCCGGGCTTCTACAACCGTCTCTTCTTAGTGGTAAAGAAGACAGGAGGGTGGAGGCCGGTGCTAGACGTCAGTGCGCTGAATGTCTTTGTCACAAAGCAGACGTTCGCCATGGAGACCACAAAGTCCGTTCTAGCAGCGGTCAGAAAGGAAGACTGGATGGTCTCTTTAGACCTAAGGGACGCATACTTTCACGTCCCCATCCACCCAGACTCCCAACCTTTTCTGAGATTCGTTTACGAAAAGGTTGTCTACCAGTTTCAAGCCCTGTGCTTTGGCCTAAGCACAGCTCCTCTTGTGTTTACGAGGCTGATGAGGAATATAGCCAAATTCCTTCATTTAGCGGACATCAGAGCCTCCCTCTATTTGGACGACTGGCTTCTAAGAGCTTCTTCCAGTCGTCGCTGTCTGAAGGATCTAAAGTGGACTCTAGATCTGACCAAGGAATTGGGTCTCCTTGTCAATATGGAAAAGTCTCAAGTGGTCCCATCCCAAACTATTGTGTATTTAGGGATGGAGATTCACAGTCAAGCTTTTCGGGCTTTTCCGTCGGCCCCCAGAACAAGTCAAGCCCAGTTATGCATCCAGAACATGTTGAAGAAGGAACGATGTTCAGTCAGGCAGTGGATGAGTCTGATAGGGACACTATCATCCCTGGAACAGTTTGTATCGTTAGGAAGACTACACCTCCGTCCTCTTCAATATCACCTAGCTGTTTACTGGAAAAAGGACAAGACGCTAGAAGCGGTCTCGATCCCCATTTCCGAGAAGATGAAGTCTTCCCTGACTTGGTGGAAGGACAGTATCAGCCTCAGAGAGGGTCTGCCCCTGGCTGTTCAGACTCCCAACCACGTTCTCTTCTCGGACGCATCGGACACGGGCTGGGGCGCGACATTAGACGGTCGGGAATGCTCGGGAACTTGGAACTCGAGTCAAAGAACAATGCATATCAACTGCAAGGAGCTACTGGCAGTTCATCTGGCCTTGAAAAGCTTCAAGTCTCTCCTTCAAGGCAAAGTGGTGGAGGTGAACTCGGACAACACCACGGCTTTGGCGTACATCTCCAAGCAAGGAGGGACCCACTCTATGACATTGTACGAGATCGCAAGGGACCTCCTCACCTGGTCAAAAGATCTAAACATTTCTCTAGTAACGAGGTTCATCCAAGGCAACTTGAATGTCATGGCAGATTGCCTCAGTCGGAAGGGACAAATCATTCCAACAGAATGGACCCTACACAAGGATGTGTGCAAGAGACTGTGGGCCACATGGGGCCAGCCTACCATAGATCTCTTCGCAACCTCGATGACCAAGAGGCTCCCAATATATTGCTCACCAATCCCGGACCCAGCAGCAGTTCATATAGATGCCTTTCTACTGGATTGGTCACATCTAGACCTATATGCATTCCCCCCGTTCAAGATTGTCAACAAGGTACTGCAGAAGTTCGCCTCTCACGAAGGGACAAGGTTGACGTTAGTTGCTCCCCTCTGGCCCGCGAGAGAATGGTTCACCGAGGTACTTCGATGGCTAGTGGACGTTCCCAGAACTCTTCCTCTAAGGGTGGACCTTCTACGTCAGCCACACGTAAAGAAGGTACACCAAGGCCTCCACGCTCTTCGTCTGACTGCCTTCAGACTATCGAAAGACTCTCGAGAGCTAGAGGCTTTTCGAAGGAGGCAGCCAGGGCGATTGCTAGAGCAAGGAGGACATCCACTCTTAGAGTCTACCAGTCGAAGTGGGAAGTCTTCCGAAACTGGTGCAAGTCAGTATCAGTATCCTCGACCAGTACCTCTGTAACTCAAATAGCTGACTTCCTTTTATACCTGAGGAAAGAAAGATCTCTTTCAGCTCCCACCATCAAGGGTTACAGAAGCATGTTGGCATCAGTCTTCCGTCACAGAAGCTTAGATCTTTCCAACAACAAAGATCTACAGGACCTCCTTAAGTCTTTTGAGACCACGAAGGAGCGTCGTTTGGCTACACCTGGTTGGAATTTAGACGTGGTACTAAGATTCCTCATGTCAGAAAGGTTCGAGCCACTACAATCAGCCTCCTTTAAAGATCTCACTTTAAAGACTCTTTTCCTGGTTTGCTTAGCCACAGCTAAAAGAGTCAGTGAGATTCACGCCTTCAGCAGGAACATCGGATTTTCATCTGAAACGGCTACATGTTCTTTACAACTTGGTTTTCTAGCCAAAAACGAGCTACCTTCTCGTCCTTGGCCGAAATCGTTCGATATTCCAAGCCTATCAAATATGGTTTGAAATGAACTAGAAAGAGTCTTATGCCCTGTTAGAGCTCTCAAGTTCTATTTAAGACGAACTAAACCTTTACGAGGACAGTCAGAAGCTTTATGGTGTTCTGTTAAGAAACCATCTTTGCCTATGTCAAAGAATCCTTTATCCTATTTTATCAGACTGTTAATACGAGAAGCTCATTCCCATCTGAGTGAGGAAGACCAAGCTTTGCTGAAGGTAAGGACACATGAAGTTAGAGCTGTCGCAACTTCAGTGGCCTTTAAACAAAATAGATCTCTGCGAAGTATAATGGACGCAACCTATTGGAGAAGCAAGTCAGTGTTCGCGTCTTTTTATCTTAAAGATGTCCAGTCTCTTTACGAGAACTGCTACACCCTGGGACCATTCGTAGCAGCGAGTGCAGTAGTGGGTGAGGGCTCAACCACTACATTCCCCTAATTCCATAACCTTTTTAATCTTTCTCTTGAAATGTTTTTATTGTTGTTTTTGGGTTGTCCGGAAGGCTAAGAAGCCTTTCGCATCCTGGTTGATTTGGCGGGTGGTCAAATTCTTTTCTTGAGAAGCGCCTAGATTAGAGGTTTTGATGAGGTCCTGTAGTATGGGTTGCAACCCTTGATACTTCAGCTCCTAGGGGTCGCTCAGCATCCTAAGAGGATCGCGAGGCTCCGTAAGGAAGACGTACTTAAAAAGGCAGAGTAATTGTTCAAGTCGACTTCCTTACCAGGTACTTATTTATTTTATGTTTGTTATTTTGATAACTGCTAAAATGAAATAAAAAATCCTTAGCTCATAATAATGTAAACATTTATTGCTGGTCTCTACCCACCCCCCTGGGTGTGAATCAGCTTATATAATCACCGGCTAAGTTAAATATTGAAAAATGTTATTTTTATAATAAAATAAATTTTTGAATATACTTACCCGGTGATTATATATTAAAGGACCCTCCCTTCCTCCCCAATAGAGACGCAGTGGACCGAGGAGAAAATTGAGTTCTTTGTTTACAATGAGTACTGAGTACCTGCACGACAGATGGCGCTGTTGAAGTACACCCCCTACCTGCATAGCGATCGCTGGCGGATTTTTAACGTAGAGTTTTCTGTCGAGCAGCAGAGCTGCAGCTTATATAATCACCGGGTAAGTATATTCAAAAATTTATTTTATAAAAATAACATGTTTGTAGAAAATGTTTGGGTCTGAGCCTTTCTGATATACAGTACAGTAGAAATTACAAATCACAGCTAAAATAAAAACGTATAAAAATTATGTCCATATTACAGTAGTTGAAAGGTTCAAATTTTGTACTAAATCTGGTCTTTATTTTCATTTAAGTACATTTGTTATACATGAGAGCTACTTATTCTTATATCAATACATACATGACTACCTCTGTTACAAATTTATTACAAGTAATCATCATAAATCTTTTATATTAGCATTTTCTTCATTGAGTTAAACATGAATGATTTTCTCTATTTTCCTGTACCATTTGTCTGGACTCCCTTTAGATATAGGTTTTCCTCTTTTTTTTCCTCGATTTCTTGGACTTTAGTCCTGCCACTTCTATATCTATTGTTCATCTGACCAGCTGTTCCTCATTGCTTCTTATCACAGCCCCAAGCCATCTCAATTGTTTTTTTAGTATCTATGCCTTGCATCTCTTCCCCCAGTTAATCATTTGAATTATAATATTCCCTCAGTACTCCAGTCATAGGTTTTAACAAAAGATTTCTCTTATCAATGTCAGTGTATTTCCTGCATAGATTACAGCAGTGTGTGTCTTATGTACCTATTGAAAGTCTCTCTCGTGATGGAACTTTTTATATATAGTATAGGCTATGTCTAGTTCTCTCTCTTATCATTCATGCTGTAGCTACTTTCTTAATGATGTTTCAATTCAAGCTTCAGAATCCAGTCTTCGAAGTACCAGGAATGCTCTTCCTTTTCATTCTTCACCATTTGTTCTTCTTCACTATTTAGTCATAAACTTTATTTACATATAACAATATGAATTTTGTTCTGTCTCTGAAACCTTTTTTCATATAACAAAAGTATTATACTATTTTATAAACCTATCTTTAGTCTTGGTAATGCTGTTAAGGTTCAGTTTTCTTTTAATACATTTTGCCTATTAAGGAAAATGCTAATAACCCATTATCATTGGAGATTAGTTGGAATGACAGAAAAAGGTTTGGAAATCTATAAGGAGTCATGCATTCTGTTCCCTTTTAGCAACATAATTAGAAGGCAGAGATTATGGATATGTTCTCAAAGGGTCGTGATCAAACGAAGTGGCAATCACAGAATAGTTACAAAATGCAATGGAGATCAGGACTAAAAATGACAGCAGTTTCATCCTAAACATTTCTTTCATCTAACACTCCCATTTTTAGTCTGGGATACATATCACACTTTAGGTGGTCAATTTTGAAAACTTCTGTGACTTTTTATATTGGTTAGCAGTCTTTAAGAGCTTAACAGTGGCCATATTTATGATAGTTCAAATATCTACCATTTAGAGCATTAACAGCACATAAAATCATATTATTGTAAAATAAATAAGAATTAAAATATACAAAATTATATGAAAATACATTTTTGTATACTATTTTTTAATTGCTCTGTAACTGGAATAGAAACCAACGCTATTTATAGGGGTGTTACTTTCGGCGAAGCTGAAAGTCGAGCCATTAGATTTTTAGCATGGGTTAACCACCCATACCGCTAGTTAGCGGGAGTGTGGGGATAGTAGCTACCCCTCTCAACACACCTGTGACTGTAACTCACTTTGCTCTTAGCTCGGAGGGAGAACGGTTGTTATCGCTTTTCTTCCTCACCATTTTGAACAGCCATTAATAATAACTTTTTTGCTTTTTCCTTCCAGTTTGTGTGTGCCTTCTCTGCATAACTGCCCTGGTCCCGAGGGCCGTTCCTGCGGAAGTTATATGTCCTCTGTGGATACCGATCCCCGCTGATTGTGTCGGGCTTATAGGGGGCAACAGTGTGATATGGATAATAAGTGTAGTGAGTGTCGGGAGTGGTCTGCCTCCCAGTGGGAAAGGTTTGGGCAATGATGGAAGAAGTCTTAAAAGGATTTTCTTCTTTGGGGCTTTCCTCATAGTAGGAGAATCCCAGAGCTGCTGCTGCTGCTTCGTCTTCTCAAACCCCCCCCCCCCTCCCCGACCTTCCTCCGAAGCTCCTTCTCAGCTGGTTTCTTTCGAAGAACCGTCGAGAAGTAGCTCAGGCCCTTTCACTCCTGGACAACCTTGGTCCTCGAGAAACGGTGTTGCTTCCTCTAGCGAAGTGGCCCCGCCTCTCCCCCTGAGTGAGTCCTCGTCTCTTTTCTTAAGTTTTACAGGTGGGGCTATTCCTGGGATTGACCAGTCCACCTTATAAGCTAAGGAGGTTTTTGTACCGCTTCTTCAGCTGGGTATGGAGTTACAGCGTTTGTCTGCTTCAGAGGTTGACTCTTTGGCCCTTCTCAGCGTGGATCTTGTGCTGTCTGAGGAGTCGTCTGCTGCCTGCATGCCAACTCCGTTCCTGCCTCTTCCCCTGCTCCTTCCGCCGCTGCCGAGGACTGCACTCCCCCACTCGCTGACCATCCTTTAGGGGCGGAGCAAAGTCCAAGGCACATCTCTCCTGTGGGTGATCACCTCTCTCGATTGCGAGAGAGACCACCCATTGAGGCTCCTCTTTGGAGGTCTCCTGATGACCAGCATGCTGATCAACCCTTCCCTGTGGAGACTCGTCCTTGTGGTCATCGAGCTCGCCCACCTCTACGGTTCAAACGTCACCATTCGCCAGCTCATCAGCAACCTTCGGCTGCACATTAGTCTCTTCCTCGTTGCTCCCAATGACTCACCTCTCTCCTAGAGAGGAAGCCAAACGACGTTAGCTTTGTGCTGCTTGTCGTTCGTCATCTCGCCTATTGACTAAAAGATTTTCAGATGACCAGCAACTTTCGACAGCTTGCCGACAGACGGCTGCTCGTGACCTTACCGCCACAGCACTGCGACCCCAGGAACCAGCCCCCAATTGCCGCCAACATTCGTCAAAATGCCGACGCTCCTATAAGCAATACCTTTCGTGGAAAGAGAGGCCTGCTGAGCTTTCTTCTCCTTGAGTGCCGCTATTGGTCTGGAGCCGTGGCTGACCCCCGTCAGGATGTCCAAGGGAAGGTCAAATATCATCATGCCTACTCCTGCTCGATCTTTTGCTCCTCAGCCATCTGTACAAGTGGAAGTGGATTTCTCATTCCGGGAAGAGTCCCTAGCTGACTCTTTCCGCCCTTCGCCCATTGAGGAGGTCCTGCAAGATCTCATTGTAGTCTCAAAGCCTGTGGAAGATATGATCCTTTCCCCTACGGTTGACCAACAGAGGGTTGTTCCACATAAACCTTCTGTGCTAGATATGTTCTTCCCTCCAAGGAAGGAGTCTAAGAACTCTAAAACTCTGCCAACATCCTTATCGAGGATTACAAGACCCGCATACGGGGTCAAGCATTCTACTTCCGTCCGCTTCGACGATGACTATGACCTACCCCAAGATGATGTCTTGTTCGTGGAAGACAACGACCTACCTGCCAGTCCTTCATCAGAAGTGGAACAGAGTCAGAACGCGCCTTCTGGCAGGTCTTGGCTTGCATAAGGTCTCCCGCAACGGGTTAGCAGACCCAATGATGGCTCCTCAGGAAGGCAAGGACACGGTCCTGGACAGTGTCTTTGGTACTCAAAAGCCCCCCCAAGTCTAGTGCAGCCTTGCCCTGATCTCTTGGACTGAAGTGTGCCCGGCGGAAGGTGTCTGCCAGCTCTTGACTTCTCCAGTTCGTTTCACTCTGGCTTGTCCTTGAAACTCCTCTCGCCTCTGCGCGTCCAGCAGAGGAAGTACAGGTTGACCATCACTAATCTGGCACACTACAATCCGGAAACATCAGTTAACTGACATCATTCTCGCTGCGGGCAGCTTGGTTGGCGGTTTTGTTTCTCAATTATTTTCGCCACTGGCCGGTTGGCAGTGATGTTCCCAATGTAAACAGATATAAGAAGAGCCATCATTTCAGCAGAAAAAAAGTTTTTAGTGTATTTTTGATAAGTGTAGCTGCACATTACACAAGCAGAAATATACCGTACATTTCCGCGCATAAGACAACCTTCAGACAAGACAAGGTCGAAAACTGAGTAAAATTTGAAGGAATTATAAATTTATCAGTTCATAGACTAGCTTTTTTGTATACTTAAAAATCCAATATAAATTAAAGACGATTTTTATCATGCTTTTGTTAAACACACAACATAAAAATGCAACCACTGCTTCAAGTTTTATCACTGATCGTAACGAACAAACGAGCGCATCTGTGTATAAGTTAGCTTTTGCAGCAACATATATTTTACCAAGTATTGTTTATG
Source organism: Palaemon carinicauda (assembly GCF_036898095.1). NCBI lineage: Eukaryota > Metazoa > Arthropoda > Malacostraca > Decapoda > Palaemonidae > Palaemon > Palaemon carinicauda. Next base: position 12,655,861 of record NC_090759.1, on the reverse strand, counting down.
TAATATTAATATTATTAATTTAATCCTTTCTAATAATGTCTCAAGAAATATGAAGATTTAATGATAAATTAAAAATCAACAAAAAAACATTTGCTGCAAGTTTGGACTTTTGAAGTTCCTACCAATTCAACTGCCTGATTAGGAAGGTCATTCCACAACTTCTAGAATACTGTATAGTATTGAACCTCATGGTGGAGAAGGCCGGACTATTAGAATTAATTGCAGGCCTAATATTACGAACAGGATGGAAATGTCCAGAAAGATCTGAATGTGAAAAGAGTGAGAGAGAGAGAGAGAGAGAGAGAGAGAGAGAGAGAGAGAGAGAGAGTGAGTGAGTGAGTGAGTGAGTGAGTGAGTGAGTGAGTGAGTGTGTCTTCTTATGACGATAATAATGAGGTCTATAAACTAACTGCATCGCTACTGTGAGAGAGAGACTTATTCTTATGACAAATAACAATAATAATAATGACTATAAACTAACTATGGATACTCTATTACATATTTGTGCTGATGTAATATTCTTCATGAAGGGATTACAGATAAGTTAAGATTTTTTAAACAGCTTTTTACTCGTACTGAATGTGCGCATTATCGCATACAGTAGTGTGACCTTGAGATCAGCTGATGTTTACTAAAGTAATGGTTTGTTATTGAAATGCTCAAGAAATTGAAAAATAGAATACAAGCATGCTTTAATAAACCTCAATAATGCCTAATGAAATATGAAGACTTAATAATGAGTTGAAAATTAAATATTGTATGAAGCTTTAAAAGTTAACTGCCTGTACACACATTGTCACACAGAAAGAGTGAGGGGATGTTCGGATAAGAACTAATGATAATGGCTACAAATTAAATGAATTATGAAATTATATATAACATACGCCACTCGTGTGTTCGCAATCTTTCGATATGGTATCGAGACCTTCAGATCAGCTGATCATAACTAAAGGTAAACAAAATTCTTGATATTCAAGATTCTTTTGAAAATGAAATATAAAATACAAAAATGATGAAATAGAGCATATGATATCCTATTAAACAAGAAAATGGAATAATGATATAAAGTACAGTAAGAAAATTTTGATTGAAATGACTTAGATGATTGCCGAATCAGGACGCATCATAATAAATCTATGGAAACTGCACTTTTCTCGACTTGCGACGTTCTGCAGTACCTATATCGGTCGCAAGTCGTCGACCACCTGTAAATTATGGACAATCCGGAAAAATGGATAATCCGGCACCCTTCCAGTCCCAAAGTTGCCGGATTAATGATGGCCTACCTTTATTACGAGGTCCTTGACGAGCCTCTCCCAGCCCTTCCTTTTTACCATTCCTTTGAGGAATTGACGAAAGGGATCTCTTGAAAGACTTTGCGTGCTTCAAATTTCATTCTCAGCTCCGGAGATTCTCAACCAAAAGAAAGTGGCGAAGTAAGCCATACAGGCTACTTCGTGGCTGGACCTCTGGTTGGGGTCAGTGGGAAACCCAGTGCGGACCAAGGATTTTTCCAAGGAAGCTTCGGGAAGGTGATGGAGACTTTTCTCTTGTCGGGTACTCGAACTATGTAGTTCCTTGCCCACCAAGTAATAAACTTGTGGGTGAACACCATCTTAAGGCGTAAAGACTCGATAGTTGAGATTCCATTGCCAAGTCCCACACTGCGAGTAGTGAAACTCCGGAACTCCTCTCTGAAGGGCTCCTCCTTGTTAGAGCCTGGGAACGTCGAGTGAGCTGTGGAGAAATGGAAGTCCCACCAAGACTCCCTCCTCCATAGGGCCTTAACATCCCGGCCCTAGACAACCTTCTCTCTTGCAGACCAAACAACAAAAGCCGACGATGAGCAGGACTGCAACAACGGACAATAAGGTGTCTTAAGAAGCCCTTTTCTGCAAAGGACAATAAAGGCTCCAAGTCCTCCGTGGAGTTTAACATCCTTGAGGAGGTAGCCGCGGCCGCAAATAATAGGGTAGGTCTCCCTCACTTGTCCACCTGTGGGGAAATGCCTGCATCACTGCTGGAAGAGGTGGATGCAGCTCGGGGCCAAACCCTGGATAGTCTCCATGATTCATTCGAGCTATTGCATCCTGTTCACTCAATCTCTCCCCCTCACTTACCAAGACTCCAGTATTGACAAGTTCCTGTGCGAAGGTATCCACAAAGGAGCTGGCCCAAAGTCCAGACCATGTTGGAGAAGGGTGCTCACCAAGAGGTCCTCGACGACTACCAAGGCTTTCTCAGGCGACTTTCTTGTGAAAAGGCATCTGGAGGATGGAGACCAGTCATCGATCTCTCAACCCTTAGCAAGTTTGTCAAACAAACTTCATTCAGCATGGAGACAGCAGACACGGTCAGTCAAGTGGTAAGACCACAGGATTTCATGTGCACACTGTATCTAAAGGACGCATACTTCCAGATCCCAATCCATCCGTCTTCAAGGAAGTATCTGAGAATCACTCTAGACAACAAGAAATACCAGTTCAAAGTGCTGTTCTTCGGTCTTTCCACAGCACCTCAGGTCTTTGTGAGAGATTTCGCCCTAGTGTCATCTTGGGCTCACAGAATCGGCATCTGTCTATGTTACCTGGGCAACTGGCTGATTTTAGCAGACTCGGTGGCAACCCTTCTTCAACACTGAGACAAACTTACGGGGCTTTGCCAAGATCTGCAGATCATGGTAAACCTCAAGAATTCATCACTGCTTCTCTCTTAACGACTGGTATATCTGGGAATGATTATAAACACCAACCTCCACAAAGACTACCCATTAGACGACAGGGTAGTGAGGCTGAGCAAGGTCGCAGGACCATTCCTCAGACGAGAAGAATTCCCAGCCCAGAGGTGGCTGTCTTCTCAGCACCTATCATCTCTGGCCCGTCTAGTTCCAAACGGCTGCCTCAGGATAAGATCCCTGCAATGGTGGCTAAAGTCCACCTGTAATCAGGTTTTCGATTCTCCGGACATTTTGATCCCCATGGGACCAGAGGAGCTGACGGACCTCGAGTGATGGGTGGCAGACGAAAATCTGCTAAAGGGGGTTGATGCTCAGGTCTATGGTCAGAGTTTGAAAAGCACTAGCATATAAATCTCTTAAGAGATGAAGGCTGCCTTCCTGGCCCTTCAACAGATTCTGGCAGGCCACTCAGTGGTGGTGAAGAGCAGCAACACCACAGTAGTGGCTTACATCAACAAACAAGACGGGTACATTTTCTCAGCCTTTATCTCATCTGGCAGTAGAAATACTGAGATGGGCAGAAGACAACTCGGCGACCCTATCAGCTTGCTGTATTCCTTAGAAAAGGAATGTGCTTGCGGACAACCTGAGCAGAGCGACTCAGATAGTGGGCTACGAGTGGTCTTGGATCATCTAGTAGCCAACAAAGGCCTGACTTTGTGGGGTTCCCCGACGGTGGATCTGAGTGCAACGGCCCCGAATTTCAGGCTCCTGTTGTAATGCTCCCCAGTCCCGGATGCATTCTAGCAACAGTGGGACAACATTGACGTGTTTCAATGACCCTCACAGCTCCACTATGGCATCATGCAGAATGGTTCCCAGACCTTCTGGAACTCCTGATGTAGCTTCCGAGAGAACACCCTCCTCGACACGATATACTCTGATAATCACTTGCCAACATATTCCATAAAGCCTTATCTTCGCTACGACTTCTTACTTGGAGACTATCCAACACCACCTCACTCAGAGAGGATTTTTGCAACAAATTGCGAAAAGGATGTCTGGACATCTGCGAGGATCACCAGCATCAGTCAACCAGGCAAAGTGGAATGTCTTATATGGTTGGTGTAGTGGAAGGGTGTCTCTCTCCCTTTGATGCCATTATTCCAGCAATAGCGGAGTTCCTCGTGTATATGTGGAAGGAAATACTCCTCATGGTTTCGGCAGTAAAAGGCTATCGCTCAGCCTTGAGTCTTGCCTTTAAACTAAAAGGAGTAGACATTTCCTCTTCACTGGAACTCTCTCTCCTCATACGAAGTTACGAACTTACTTGTCCTCAGTTGGAAGTGGGACCTCCTCCATGGAACTTGGTTCGGGTTCTTCGGTCCCTGAAGGGTCCTCCTTATGAACCATTTTGCCAGGCAACAGAACGCCACCTCATGTTCCTACTCGCCTTGGCTTCGACCTAAAGAGTCAGCAAACTTCATGGTCGTAAGTATAACTTCGCCCATTCAAGAAGATGGGGAGGGTTAAGCTTCAGCTTTGTCCTTGAGTTTGTAGAAAAGACTCAAAATCTGGGGGTTGTGGATCCTAGATTCAATTCCTTCTGGATAACAAGCTTCTGTTCTGTAACTGATGACCTAGACCATCTGTTACTATGCCCAGTAAGGAGTTTGAGGCACTACCTCAAAAAGAAAAGCAGCAGCTGGCCCCTGTGTCCCAACTCTTTTCATCAGCACAGGGAGGGTCAAGAGGAGGATCACGAAGATCACCATCTCTGCTTGGATTTGCAAGGTCATTGACCTTGCACTAAATCCAGATCCTTCTCCAGCACGTTTTCCTAGAGCACATGACGTCAGTGGCATTGCCATGTCCATGGTCTTCAAACGTAACTACTTTGTGGCGTAGGTTCTACAAGCAGGCGTGTGGAAGCCTCAGAAGACCTTCACAGCCCACTACCTGCAAGACATAACCCACAGGAGACTTGATATGTTCTCTATTGGCACTGTGGTGGCTGCATATCAGCTGGTTTAATACCTCAAGCTCCTTAATGGACAAGAAGCAGAAGGTTGATGGCATTGGTTACCCAGTTTTAGTCTGAGTGAAATAATGAGTGACTGGCTGTTTCTTTTCTTCATCCTCCCCTTTCTTGGGGAAAATCAGCATCCAGGTTCCTCTGCAAAAGCTGACCTCAACCACTGCAGGTAAACCACTGCTCCATTGTGTAACCTAGTATTGTGTCAATACTGTTGCATCCCCATACCCTGGCGAGGTGGTATTGGGAAGGTCTCGGACAAATCCTATGATTTGAAGAACACTTACCTAGACAGTCATATTGCTAGCATCACAAACACACAGCTTGTGTAGGCTGCAGACCATGCATACTGTAGCAAGATTTAGCGAGGTTTTAGGGTTTCCACCTTTTATGTGCTAACACACGTAAAGGAGGAATCCCCAGGTGAAGCCAAAAAGCAAGATTGCCAGAGTCAAACCCTATAAATAGCGTTGGTTCGGAACAAATGACAAATTTAGAAGTAATTTGTGTTTTTCCTAACGATACAAACCTGAAGCTATTTGTACAGATTTCCTTCCCAACCCAGTCCCCCTTGAAGTCCTACTTCCAAGCAAAGTGAGTTACAGTCACAGGTGTGTGAGTGAGAGGGGTACCTGCTACCCCCCCTCCCCACTAACTAGCGGTATGGGTAGTTAACTCTCGCTGAAAATCTAATGACTCTTCTTTCAGCTGTGCCGAAAGTAATACCCTTATAAATGGCTACAGGTTTGTATTGTTAGGAAAAATACAAATTACTTCAAATTATTTAACTTGCACTCATTATGGAAACAAAGATTTTTATTAAATCTGTTGAGAGAGAGAGAGAGAGAGAGAGAGAGAGAGAGAGAGAGAGAGAGAGAGAGAGAGAGAGAGAGAGAGAGAGAGAGAGAGTGAGTGAGTGAGTGAGTGAGTGTGAGTGAGTGAGTGTAGCTATAAATGAAATTATGAAAACTATGATATTCAATAACCAACTGGAGCTAATGAAATTTTTATTAAGAATTTATATTGAACTAAGAAATTATATAGATGATATTCTTTGTTATTCCTGTGCACCTATTCTCAATAGTCTTGAGATCAGCTGATCACAACCAAAAATATAAAAAGTAATTGTTGTTGAAATGCACATGAAATGTGAGTTCAATATAAATTCTTAATAAAAATTATATTACCTCCAGTTGGTTATTGAATATCATAGTTTTCATAATTTCATTTATAGCTATTATTATCATATGAAAATGCTCTCTCTCTCTCTCTCTCTCTCTCTCTCTCTCTCTCTCTCTCTCTCTCTCTCTCTCTCTCTCTCTCTCTCTCTCAACAGATTTAATGAAATCTTGTTTCCATAAAGAGTGCAAGTTAAATACTACACATGAAATAATTTTTCATTTTGCTAAATCTGTGTTTGATCATATGCTGGCCTTAAACGCGTCATTTGATTACGTCAGCCGATCTCTAGCTTTTGCCGACAGCATAACTTAAATTTACCGAAAGATGTCTAAAATAACCCTGGTTTTTTTTTTTTTATTTTTTTTTTTTTGTTATCTGAACTTTATTTAATAATTTGCATTGTTTCTATTATCAATTCAAGATATATTTCAACAACAATAATTACCAATGTTTTGTTGTTGGCTCTTTTCAAGGTCACGACAGCTTCACAATTATGGGTATATATAATTAACAAGAGTATTGTTAATATAATAATGTGCCCAATCATGTAATCCTCAAAGAAATAGCACATTTCATCAATGCTCTCGATCAGTTTCTTATTAAAAAGAATATCGAACAAAAACGACATCCAGGATCAGGTATTGACACTGACGATCCACAGCCAGCCATGCTTGCGATGTAAAGAAATTAAATGTAAATATTGGTAAATTTAACTTAGAATTTTTTAATCTATCGCAAAATAATTGTAATGCTGTACCTTCATTTATTACTTAATCTTACAAAATCATTTAATTTTACACCTTCTTAGAGCAAACCACATTCACATATAAAAGCGCCCTTAAACTACTGTAAACATGCCAAATTGTAAATATCTATCTTTAAAGTATGTATGTATATTTATTCATAAAATTAAAAACTAAACTTTCATTTGTTTTTAAGCTTGAAATAGATTCTTTTTAACCATATACTGTACAGTAATATTCAAATTGCATTAATAAATAAAATACAGAATTGGGAATGGTTATTTGTGGTTTAGCCTAGTGACAAGTAAATACGACTTAAGTTGCGTTTCTTGGAATCAATTACCAGAAGTAAGGTGAGGTATACCTGTACTAAGAGTTTATCTCTTCCTGACATACTTTGATATTAATGCAGATTTCTAATGAAGACCGTTATTATTGCAGATAAGCTCCCACTCTTCCACACTTTTGATGAAATAACTGCTGAACAGCTGAAACTTAAGCCTGATACAATCACCATTTTCATGCCAGAAATTTATCATTCGAAGTATGAGGATAAAGTTTTTAAATACACAAAGGTAAGCACAGAAGTTTATCATTTCTACATATAGTACTCTTTATTACAAATTATCATGTTTTAAACCATAGTATTACCAGTTTACATGTGTATGTAATTTCCTCATTCATCACTTTTATGTTGTAATTGATTTACAGAAAAAATTTTATTTTGTCATCAACTGCCTGTCAATCCATCAGTGGTGCTAACCTTTTCATTGAAACTTCCACTAGGTTAAAGGGATTCCAATCAAATTTGGTTAGATGGCAGAGACACACTGTATAAATGTACAGTACTTGAAGGGAAATCATTTATCTCTCGCAATTATCTTTTCATCATAAACTTTTTACAAAGGTAGACCATCGTCAATAATGTTCAGGAAAGGTGTTAGTTTGTCGGTGTTATCAGTTATCCATCACAAATTCCATTTGTTGTGTCACTAAATACAAACCCTTTTTCTCTTTATTATGGAATATACTTTTGGCCTAGCTGGAGGACTAGCCATAAGGCTTTTAGCGAGGTGTAAGTACCCCACCACTAGTTAGCGGGGACCGTTAGGAGGTAGTACTGGTTACCGTGCTCTCACACTGGTGTTTTCTCGTCACTTGCTTTTGGCTTGGTTGAGAGTGGATGTTTATCTCTCTCCACTGCCCATACTGACGGCCATTAGACTGATTGTTCTATACTTTCTCTTTTCAGATTGTGTGTTTCTTCCAGGTCATCATGCAGACTTGTCCTGGATCTGAGGGGCGCAAGTGCGGTACCTTCCTGTTTCCGGTCAAGACAGAGACTCATTCCCTGTGTCCGACCTGTCAAAGAAGACCCTGTACTCAGGATGACATCTGTAATGAGTGTAAGGAGTGGTCATATTCCTAGTGGGAGAGGTTTAGTAGGAGGCGGAAAAAGAACTCAAAGAGTGATTCTTCTCCTTTGGGGTCATCCTCAAAGTTGAAGAAACCTTGACTTCCTTCTTCCACTCCTCGATCTCTGCCCCAAGCTCCTTCTTGATCGGTCTCCCCAAGGACAACCCTTAGGGTTGAAGGACGCCGCCACTTCCCTTAGTGAAGCAGTGCTGCCCTTCTCCACAGGGGGGTCTTTCTTTTGACAATCTTTTGCAGTTGTGGCACTCCTTGAGTATCGCTGGTCCCCTGTCAAAGGAAGGTCTGTTTAAGCTGTTGCAGTTAGAAGCAGAGAGGAAGTGCACACTGGTTTCCTCGAGAGTTGAGGATGGCAGGTTCATCCTTGCCAAGATTCTTGGAAAAGTGTTGTTCAAAGCCTGCAGCCTTTTTAGAGTTATCTCGGAAGTAGGTCTCCTGAAAGTAATGTAACTTTTATGACATTTGCTTTTGTTTTTAATTGAATATTCCCAGTAAATGTGGGACTACATCAGGGGTCTGCATTGAGCCCTTACCTATTTGATCTGGTCATGGATGTAGTAACACAAGGTATTAGAGATCAATCTCCTTGGTGTATGCTATTTGCTGATGATGTTATACTGTGTAGCACTAGGCGAGAGGTAGAAGTGGAGAAGAGGAATGGAAAATAGGGGATTGAAGATCAGCAGGAAAAAGACAGAGTATTTGAGATTGAAAAATGGCAAGAATGGGTGGGTTAGTTTACAAGGAGAGAGATTGAGAAGTTGAAAATTTCAGGTATTTAGGATCAACAGTTGCAGAGGATGGTGATCTGGGGGCAGAAATAAACCACAGAATACAAGCAGGATGGAAGAATTGGAAAAAAGTGCGTGGAGTACTATGCGAAAAAAGTGCGTGGAGTACTATGCGACAGGAAAATGGGGCTAAGTTGAAAGGTAAAGTACACAGGACAGTTGTGAGACCGGCAATGATGTATGGAGCGGAGACGTGGGCAATAAAGAAAACAGAAGAGAAGATGATGGATGTGGCAGAGATGAGAATGCCGAGATGGATGTGTGGGGTGACAAGAAGAGATAAGATACGGAATGAAGTAATTAGGGGTACCACAGAAGTTAGAAAACTATCAGATAAGATCCAAGAAAGTAGACTGAGGTGGTACGGTCATGTCATGAGAAGAGATGAACAGTATATTGGGAGGAGAGTGATGGAAATTGAGGTACAGGGAACGAGAAGGAGAGAGAGACCAAAGCGAAGGTGGGTGGACTGTATCAAGGATGACCTTCAATCAAAGGGATTAACTGGTGATGAGGTGTGGGACAGAGGTAGATGGAGAAAGCTGACGAGAAGCATCGACCCCACATAGAAGTGGGAAAAGATGTAGACAAAGAAGAAGAAGAAGGCGTCAATGACCTTTGATGTCAGGATGCCAGAAAACTTCAAATCAATCAATCAGTCAGTCAGAAGGTTTCGTACCCAAGGAGTCTAGCGTCCATTCCCATTTCAGCCTACCCTACACCATCTCTGGCTTCTCAGTGTTTCATCTGCTGCTGTTCCAGCTTAGCCAGCCGGTGACGTCGTTCCCTTTATTCTGAGTTCTCTCAGTCGGTGGAGGGGGTAAAGTTCGAGGCGTGTTCCTGTCGCTCTCGGGGAACACCTTTCTCATTCGCGGGTTAGGTCCTCGCCTGGAGTGGTGTCTGCCATGTAGGACTATGAGCAGGCATCTGGATTCGCCTATGCCTTTCTCTAGCCCTCGGAGCGTGGCTCGTTGAAGCCTTTAGAAGATGTTGCTCGCCCCCAGCAAGTTCAACGCATCCATCATCCTGCTGCTTCACCTCGCCCAGTTCCCACGCCGCTGTATCACCTTCGTATGAACAGGTTTGCGACCAGAGATGCCTCGTCAACTTCGACCAGCCCTCGTCACCCACACCTCGCAGCACTGACAGGAGAAACTTCAGACCGACTGTCGCAATCTGGGTCGATCGCTTGGGCAGCCGACTTGTCTAGATTCCATAGTGACCAATTCCCAGCGTGTGACCAAACTACAGCTTGTGAACAGGTTCTACCCTGTCAACACATTCCAGCGTGTGACAAGGCTCCAGCGCGTACTGCAGGCGAATTCTAGCGTGACTAGATTCCAGCTTGTGACTGCGCTCCAACTTGCATCGACCCTCCAACTCATGATAACCCGCCACCTCGCAGGCGGTCTCCCGCTTGTGAACCTCCAAGGGAGTTTCCATCCTCCATCCCTGCCTTCAGTAAGGACATATCTTGGTTTGCTGAATTGGTGAGAGCACTTCATCTGGCGGTTACCAGCTCTGCTCAGACTTACGCAGGTAAACAACGTACCAGCAGCTTCAACCAGCACTCCACAGATCCCACTAGAGACTTCTACAAATTTAGCCCTCCACCTATCCCCCCCTGCAAGCCCTGCCTGTAATCAAAAGTGAAAGAAACAACACCGATGTGTGTGTGTGAGCAGGGTAGCCAGTACTAGCGGAGGGGTAGTTACACCTTACTATAGCAGCAGTAGGGGACTCGGCAGTATGAAGCTTCATCTGTGGTGGAAATGTGGGAGGTTGGGCTGTGGCACCCTAGCAGTACCAGCTGAACTCGGCTGAGTTCCTGGTTAGGCTGGAGGAACGTAGAGAGTAGAAGTCCCCTTTTTTGTTTTGTTTCTTGTTGTTGTCGGCTACCCCCCAAAATTGGGGGAAGTGCCTTTGGTATATGTATGTATAAGTCTTATGGTTAATCTTCCAGCTTAGCCGAAAGTATACAGTATTCCCTAATAAAGAACTCAAGGTTTTTATCGTTAGGAAAAATACAAGTTACTTTGAATTTGTTATATTGCATTGATCTCAGTTCAGCTTTGTTACAATGAAAGGTGTTTATGCATAGATGGTCATAAATAAATTTTTCTGTTTATTGAGCTTTCTCAATTTCATAATCATTCTCAATTGGTTTAATTTAACTCATATTAATGAAGGTTACCTTTGAAATGAGGGAAATTTTAAACATCCCAACTACCTGTATTGTGAATTTTTTATTTTTTAAAGGTGGTAATTTCAGTTAATTGCATTTTTTATATTGAGAATTGTAGAAAAATTCTTATGTTACAGACATCTGGGACATACAAAGACATTGCTTTGTGGATTGCCAAGAAAAGTGTTCCACTTGTTGGACAGCGAACAAAGAGCAACATGAACTTCAAATATGAGACCAGGCCTCTTGTTGTTGTGTATTATGATGTCAATTATTCTCATCAGTATGTTAAAGGTAAGGGGTATTCAGTTTACTCAAATTTATTAGGTCACATTTACTATTGCAAAGTTGTTTGATTAACAGTTTATCAAATTTTATTTGATACATTATAATTACTTTACTGTACAATATCAGTAAATTCTTTTTATCATGTTGCAGATACTCAGTATATCCGAAACAAGGTCTTGCCAGTTGCTGATAAAAATAGAAATATTCTTTTTGCAATAGCAAATGAGGAGGAGTTTGAAGAGGAGTTAAAAAGCTTAGGACTAGAAGATTCTGGTGAAAATGTCAATGTTGCTGTTTGGTCAAGTACTTCAAAGTAAGTTTTATTATAAGAGTATCTCAGCCCTCATGCCATCCATACCAGGTCCTTTTCCTGCTCTTGTTACATCTAGTGCTCTCTTCACTTTCTTGATATTTTTCATTCTCATCACATCATTGGCACCTCAACACCTGCAACAGCAATTATATCTGCCTCCCTCAGCAATTATATCTGCCTCCTTCAGCAATTATATCTGCCTCCCTAATGTTATTCTCAACATTCAGCAACCTTTCAAAATATTCAGCCCACCTTGCATTCTCTCCTTTTAATAACCTTACATTTTCTTCTTTCACTGTCTCTTCACTTCTCGATCCACCCCTTCTTACTCTCTTCACTACTTTTCAAAATTTATTCTCCATTTAAGAGCTTGTCCTTATTGCAGCTGGTTCCAGGTAAAGTTTTGGTTCTCAATTCTGGAGTTAGCAGTTCTGTCCTCCCACCTCAACCTAATTGGTTATTTGAGCTACATCAAAGTGATGGGTTTCTGTTGTAACATTGAAAAATTTTTAGTTTTTCAATAAAAACTCATTACTGCAAATGCCTTCCTCCAAATTGCACTTTGCTCTTTGCTGGTAAATACTAAGCAATTAATGGTTTCAGATCCCTCCACTCTGTAGCAAACTGTTTTTTCCTGTTGGTGATATTACTTGGATTTTATTTTAACAGTTTTTGGCATTAGCTTGGACACAAATATACTATAAATATTAAGCTTGTATAGAAGCATTATTTTTTAAAATTCTGTTCTTCCTGCAGGTATCCATTAATTCCAGAGGATGACTTCAGCACAGATGTTTTGGAAGAATTTATTGATGATTTTAAAGATGGTAAAGTAATTAATTGAATTTGTTTGGTATAAAATTTATTTGAAGTGGGATAGTTAATTATTAAATTATAATCTCATTTACTGTATTTGGTTTGTCACACATTCATGAGGGTGACACACACTCACGAGGGCTATCCTCATGCTCACAAGGGCTACACTCGCGCTCACGAGGGTGACGCTCATCATGGATGAGGCACTCTAGACATTCATGTTCGTAAGAAGCCGCTCAGGATCAAAATTAGGAAGATCTAGGCGTTCCTTTTCATGAGGGAAACGTTGGCGCTCTACATCTCGGGCCTCTCCACAACAAACTTTGACCGGTCAAGGACTACCCACTGCCCAACTCACCGAGGTGCATCCTGCTAACCAACCCTCTATCCCCTTCACGGCCTGGGCGCTCTAGCTAAACGATATACCACGCGACTCGCTAACCCATTCGACCACGGCGAAGAGCTCTCCAACGCTTTGTGTCGCCCGGGTTCTCAAGCCTCCATCCTTGCCCCTGGCGAGTGGTAGTTGACCTCCAGTTCTGAAAGAGCTCATAGAGCCTCCTCCTTCCCGATTGCCACCTGCTGCTCGTGAATCGATATACGATATACATTTGATACACGTCGAAATCTACTTAGACGAGTCTCTCGGACCCTATCTCTGTCGTAAGTCGACGACTACCTGTATTGCTCAAGCCGCTATCATTCCCACTTTGTATTGATAAGCGAGGTGGCAAGGTTTTCCCTTGATTACAGTTTAATACTGTACTAGGCAAAACCTGGGTCACTGATTAAGCCAGTAGTCGGGCTTACCACCCACCTAAGGGCGAGTCATCCACATGTAAGATTTGATAGTGTCGGAATAAATGACAAATTCGAAAGTAATTTTTATTTTTCCCCAACTCGTACAAACCTGGAATTATTTAAATAAATTGTCCTGCCATCCCCTGTCTCCCCAATAAGTCCTGCTTGCAATAAAAAGAGTTACTAGATCACGTATCAGTGAGTATATATATACAGGTGGCTGGGTACCCGTGGCCACCCCTTACCCAGTGTCTGGGTAGGGTTGCCACTTCGCACTAAAAGTTTAATTGGCTACCTTTCAGCTACGCTGAACGAATATCCGCATGATTAATTCCAGGTTTTTATTAGTTAGGGAAAAATACAACTCCAGGTTTTTATTAGTTAGGGAAAAATACAAATTATCTCCAAATTTATCATATTGTAGCACAAGTAACCTTCAGAACACTCAGTAATGGTTTGAGGTTTATCACAAAGCCTGTGTCTTCCTATTATCCTATAGCAACTACCCTTCAAGGTTTTTCTTCGATCCCTCCAATGGAGTCTTTTTGTAATGGTGGTAGACCATCCGCACTCCATTCTAACAGGTATTTTGCCGAAATGACAACAGGACTTGTCATACTTAAAGGGTAATGCTATGATGGTCTTAAAATGCCAATCCCTGCCGGAGGAAGGCTGTCCCACTTTGGCTGTCCCACTTTTATCAGATAGAAGGAAGTCTTTAATCCAAGTCGTGTGTGCTGTTCATGTTTGTAGAAGGTTGCTGAATTTCTCTGTCCTCCCTTGTTGGAGGAATGAATACTTTCTCAAAGCTATCTGAATGATTAAGCTTAGACCTATGGTTTGAAAGTGGAGATTGCTAACGTCATAGAGGAGAATGTAGAATAGGTCTTTGATCCCTCTACAGGGTTTTACAATTTGTTTTCCTTGGTCCCCAGGGCATCATTTGTTTGGAGTTGGGTTCTGAATGTTTCCACTCTTAACAAGTTTAAAGTTCTCTTCATGTTCTTGATGGAAATACTCTTTAACAGTCCTGGAGGCGTTAATGAAAGGAGGATGTTTATAGTAGACTTGACGGATGCATACTTTCACATTGTTATTCCTTAAACTGCCAAAGAAACTCCCCATGCCCCCTCCTAGATAATTTCCTACAACTGTCGTCGTCGTCGTCGGCGCCCACTCATATTGGGTTCTGTCGTTAGCCGTCAGCCTCCTATCTATGGGGTGGGTGCTTGTGTCTGATGTGGCTGTTAAGTCCTAGTCTGTGGTGGAAGAGTCGCGGACAGTGTTCACAAGGGAGGGTAGGTGGTGGGCGGGGCTGTTCTAATCGCTCTCTCCTTCTTCTCCTCCTAGCCTCCTCATTTTGTCTCCTCCTCTCCTCGAAGTCCACGGTGCCATGGTGTACTGTACTCCTCCAGGTTTTCCTGTCCCTGGCTGTTTCTTCCCATGAGGAAGGATCGATGTCAGTTAGAGTCAGGGTGCGCTTTAGTTGATCTTTATAGCGCATTTTCGGGGCTCCTCGTGGTCTGGTGCCCTGGGTCAGTTCTCCGTAGAATATTTTCTTTGGGAGCCTAGATGGATCCATCCTATGCACGTGTCCTATCCAGCGGAGGCGGTGGTGGATGATGGTGGCCTCCACGCTGGTCAGCGAGGCACGTTCTAAGACTTCAATGTTGGTGGTGTGGCTCTCCCAGGGGATTTTCAAGATCTGCCTCAGTTTCATTTGTTGGAAGCGTTCTAGGTTTTTAATATCATTTCTATATAGCGTTCATGTTTCACATGCATACAGGAGCGTGGAGAGGACTACTGCCCTGAACACCATTATTTTGGTGGTCATTGTCAGTGCGTGGTTGTTAAATACGCGGCAGTTGAGTCGGCCAAAGGCGGAGTGGGCTGCCCTGATCCTGTTCTCCACGTCCTTTTTGCTTGTGGGAGCTGATGTTAGGATGCTCCCTAGGTAGGAGAACTGGTCCACCTGTTCTAACGGTTGGTCATTCACTGTGGTATTGAAGTTTGGGAGCGTCAGTCCTGGTGGATGTTGGACGAGGGTCTTGGTTTTATCTGTGTTGACTTGCATCCCAAAACGTTCGTAGGCAGAGTTGTATGCATCAGCTAACGACTGCAGGTCCTCTGCCGTCTGACCTGGGGTGGCATTGTCGTCAGCATACTGCAGTTCTCGCACTGCACACAAGGTGGTCTTGGTTCTGGCGCGGAGTCTGGCGAGGTTGAAAGCGCCTCCATCCATGCGGAAACGTAGGTCGACTGAGGGTGTGTCTGGGGGAATCTCGTTGAGCATTGCTGCGGTGTATAGCGAGAAACATGTTGGGGCCAGAACACAGCCCTGCTTCAGGCCGCCGTTGATGGGGAATGGGTCTGAAAGAGAGTTCTGGTGGCAGACTCTCCCAACCATTCCGTCTTGGAGGGCACGCACCAGCTTGGCAAAATCGGGTGGGCAGCCATATCTTTTGAGGACAGCCCACATGGCAGGTCGAGGTACATTGTCGAAGGCCTTTTTCAAATCCCAGAAGATGAACATTATGGGCTGTTGTTGTTCGAGGCTCTTCTCTTGTAGTTGTCGTGCACAGAAGATCATGTCTATGGTCCCGCGGGAAGGTTGAAAGCCGCACTGGGACTCTGGCAGGATGTCTTCTGCGAGAATAAGGAGGCGGTCAAGGAGAATCCGAGCGAAAATCTTACTCGCGATGCTTAGTAGTGATATTCCCGGTAGTTGTTACAGTTCTCCCTGTCTCCCTTCTTGAAGATGGTAACGATGTTTGCATCACGGAAGTCACTGGGGAGGGTCTTGGTCTCCCATATTTTCAGTATAATGAGCATCAAACGGTTCCTCAAACCGGGGCCACAGTGAGTGAGGAGCTCCAACGGGATGTCTGGACCTGGGGCTTTGCCGGGCTTCATGCGCTGCAGGGCCTTGTTGAAGTCATGGATGGAGGGTGGTAGTGCCATCCAGTGACGGACGGGATGCTGCGGGGTCATTCGCAAGAGATCGTCTGGGGTGTCTGCTTGGTCATTGAGGAGGTTCTCAAAGTGAGACCTCCACTTGGCCAGGATGCCCTCGCTGTCGGTGATGGTCGTGGCCCCATCCGCGTCCTTCAGGCTGCCCACTGATGACCGTGTGGGACCGAATATTTCCTTTGTTGCTGCATAGAAGCTGCGCAGGTCACGTTTGTCAGCGAAACTCTGTATTTCTGCAGCTTTTCTTTGCCACCAGGTATTCTGGGCTTCACGGATCCCTCTTTGGCTACCAGCTTCAGCCACCTTGTGAGCACATTTGTTAGCTGCTGTTGGTTGGTTTACCAAAGTCAGGCGTGCTTGTCGTTTGGTTTCAATGAGAAGAGAGATGGTAGCATCATTCTTATCAAACCAATCCTGCCGTTTCTTGGTGGTGTAGCCTAGTGTTTCCTCCGCGGCACGGGCCATGGCGTTTCTGAGGGTGGTCCAGTGGTGCTCAACAGTGGCCTGACCCACGGGGTCTGCAAGGTGTTGTTCGCAGGCCTCCTTGTAGTTCTGTGCCACCTGTGGGTTGCGGAGCTTACTGCAATCAAAGCGTTGGTGTGGTACGCTGTCAGGTGCCCTTCTGGGTGGTCGTAGGGTCGTCATGGAGAGTCGGGAGATGAGGAGTCTGTGGTCCGCCCAGCAGTCGTCCGCTCCGGGCATGGATCGGGTGATGCGGACGTCTCCTCGGTCTCTGGCTCTGGTCAGGACGTAGTCCAGGGTGTGCCAGTGTTTAGACCGTGGGTGTCTCCATGTGGTCTTTTGTCGTTTTGGTAACTGGAAGATGGTGTTGGTTACCACAAGTTGGTGTTCTGCACACAGACCCAGTAGGAGTTGGCCATTGGCGTTGCAATTTCCAATGCCATGGCGGCCGATGATTCCCTCCCACAGGCGATGGTCTTTGCCTACTCGGGCATTAAAGTCGCCAAGCACAACGGGCTTGTCATTGGCGGGCACTGCCTGGATGGTGCGGTCGAGCTGGGTGTAGAAGGCAGCTTTGTCATCATCGGTTGAGGTCATAGTCGGGGCGTAGACAGAGATCAGGGTGAGGTGTCTGTCCCGCGTGATGGGGATGCGGACAGTCATCAGGCGCTCACTGATGGCCTTGGGAGCGAGGTTGTGCCGCTGCACTAGCTGGGAACGGATGGCGAAGCCGACACCGTGGATGCGAGGCTCCTCTAGGGCCTTGCCTTTCCAGAAGATGGTGTAGCCTGTTCCAGCTTCCCTGATGTTGTCCTCTTCGGGTAGTCTGGTCTCGCTAAGAGCCGCCACATCAACATTGAAGCGGGCTAGCTCCTTGCAGACGAGGGCCGTACGTCGTTCCGGGCGGTTGGTGTTCGTCACGTCTTGGAGGGTGCGGATGTTCCACGCACCTAAGGTTAATATTTTTTTCTTGTTGTTTCGACCGCATTAGTGGGATGTCCGCCAGCCGCGGTGAGCTGACCAGACGGGTTTGCCGTGTCCGATGTTTACCCCACCTTTTCTAGGGGCCTCCCCATGTGGGGTGGGCTGCGGTGTCCTCAATAGGCCAGCCCAGTCATGGGTCCAGCTGCCGAACTCTGGTGTCACGGCACCGTCACCAGAGAGCGACTGAATCTTAGACTCGCCGCCTGAGTGCAGTTGTGGGCTAAGGGCTTCCAGCTATCCAGGCCTGCCCCGTTCACCCACGGTGCTGTCGCCTCAGGACTTGGTGGTGGTGATGATGATGAGGATGGTGAGAAAGAGATGAAGAAGGGTAGAGGAAACGACAGAATGCCAGTACAGTAGCTGGGTATATTGTTTTGGGTGGTCGTGGCTTTGCAACGGCCACGCGCACACACTTGGCCTACACCGTTTTCACCGCGGCTCAAGACATATGAGACAGGCGGCTTCTCCGATGTTGGTTGCATCGGGCTGCCGGGTTCTTGTTATGTCAAGGCCCGCCTTGTTGCCTGTCCGACAGGCATTGCCCTCTTCCTCCGGCGCTGGGAAGCTCCGCCGTTGGGGTCTAGTTTGGTTTGATTTTGGAGTTTTCCTTCTCCTAGCCTTTGCCTATCTTAAATAAAGGAGAAGGCCTATAGGGGTTCAGTCTTGGTATGGTCTCTCAGAACTGGCCTTAGCGGTATGGTTGAGCCTGCCAGGGTGGATAAACTACCCCACCGCCATTGCAGTATATAACAGTAATATACAACTGTAAATGGCTTGGAATCAGGGTTATATACTTAGGGCACCGGCTTATTTTTTTATTCTTTGTTAGAAAGGATTCAACAAGTGTGGTTACACAAGTTGCAGGAAAGGTTGAGAGTCCTGGTCAATTTGATAGTTTCACTTGATTCCAACTCTGAGAATTCTGTATTTGGGAATGATAGTAGAAGCTTCCTTTCTGGGCTTTTTATTAAAAAAAGATCCTGTATTTCATACATTTGTTGAGAAGTTTAAGCATATAAAGCTGCTGTCAGTTTGGATATTGGTGAGACTACTAGGGACAATGAGTTTTTTCTTTTTAGGGAAGTTTGGTGTGATGAGTTGCTTTAAGATAAGATATTTCCAATATCATCTCAATCAAAATTGGAAAAGGTTATTTTAACTTGACACAATTTGTATTTTAATGATGCAGAACAAATGTCAAATATTGAAATGGTGGGACTGTCATTTTAGCCAAGGGGGAGTGTTCAGGAAGTGAGGGTCCTGAATATCTCTCTTCACAGATGCTTCCTAGGAAGGATGGGGCGCAACCATGGATTATCTCCATCTTCGGGAAATTGGGTGAAGAATCTACTCTTCATAAGAGTTGCCTGGAACTTTTAGCAATTAGGTGCTAGTAATAGGAAAGTGGTGTGGTATTTTCAGGCCACACGACAGTATTGGCTTATATTTGGAAGTAGGGGGAACCAGGTCAGAATCCTTAGATAATAATTCTTTTAACTGAAATGAATTTTTAAAGTCTTGGCAGACCACTTAAGCAGGAAAAATAGATTTTTCTAAACGAGCGTTCTCCGCATCCATTAGCGTGTATAAAGATTTGGAATTGGTGGGGAAGACCAAATTAGAGAAGTTGCAACATCACTCAACAATTTAGAGGAGTTTTCCTCACCAATTCCAGATCCTATCATGGAAGGAGGATTCTATGTTACAGGACTGGTTGAATCATGATATGCATGCTTTTCCTACCTTCTCTATGATTCGAGTAGTGATAACTTTGTTGTCTGAACAACAGGATGACCTTGATGGCTCTGTTTTGGACTTGGAGTGATTTACAGATCTGTGGCCTCTGTATTTGGAGTGTTGAAGGCATTTTTTACATGCCTAATCTCAGAAAGTGGTTTTAGAGGATGGTGCACCGAAACCCATTTTCACCACACCTACTGGAAGGAGACTGTTAATCATATTCTCCAAGACAAAGTGTTTTTAGTCTCTAAATTGTCTCGTCTTGGGTCCCAAATGAGTCCCCCAATAATTTATATAAAGGATAATAGAATTTGTTTTGCTAGGTTTCTTATATTAATAGTACTAAACAGTATTCTTCATATTTTACATATTTTTTTAAAAGTTTTGCCTTTTAAGATTGGGTTGATGTTGGTTACACTGGAAACACACGATTTTATATAATTCTTTCTCATTACTTTTTCATTAGCTGAGCATCCATCTTAAGTAAAATTACTTGAGAGTAAAAGAAAGGTAAAACTATTTAAAAGCTCTTGAAGGTAGTGTGTTATTAACTATTAATTATATCTGTAGATCTTGTTCAGCCTAAAACTACACATTAATAATGGATTTTAAACCTCAGTTTGAGATAGTTTTATACTGATTTAAAAAGAAATGTTTAAGTTTTGCCCCCTGAATAGAGGAGCTTCACATGGAAGTGTGAAGTAAAGGTTTATATGGTTATAAAGTTTAGTAAATGATTTCCTTCTGAAAAAAATTCTTAATGGATCTGATCTAATTTAAGAGATTAATATACATGTATATCTGCTAATGACATTCTTTTTTGCAGGCAAATTAAAACCCTTTTTGAAATCTCAACCAACTCCTAAGAGACAAGAAGGCCCTGTTAGAGTGGTGGTTGCAAATAGTTTTGAGGAAGAAGTGATGAAATCCAAAAAAGATGTTTTAATTGAATTTTATGCTCCTTGGTGTGGTCATTGCAAGAACCTTGAGCCAGTATATAAAAAGTTAGCAAAGCACCTTGCAAAGTCTAACCCTGATGTTGTGGTTACAAAGATGGATGCCACTGCAAATGATGTCCCTACTCTCTTCAAAGTAGAAGGATTTCCAACCATTTACTTTTTGAAGGCAGGAGAAAAGGACAACCCCATACAGTTTTCTGGAGAAAGATCATTTAAAGCTTTAAAGGTAAGAATAACAATTCTCAAAATACTTCAAAAATTTCTTTATTGATGTGTATTGTACAGTACATATAGTAGCCACTGTATGTAGGTCAGGGATAATTTAACTTACCTGGCCAATTTGTGAATACTGTATATTATATAATTTGTGAATACTGTATATTATTTAATTTGTGAATACTATTAAGTAAATTTATAACTCTGTTCTTTTTTCAAAGTTATATGAATGTGCTTAGAATTTACATTAGTAATTTAAGTAACATAGTTTAGATCTTTGATATTTTTTAATCATTAAGATATAATTTATGCATTTTGACATTATTTATTCCTCCAGGAATTTATTGCTCAAGAGTCTACAATATTTGGAGATGATGAACCAACAAATCTGGAAAAAGACGAGTTATAGTTTACATTTCTTCGTAATGTTTAAAGGTTTTTAAGGTATTTTTCCTTTAAGAACCGGCAAATCTAGAAAAAGATGGGTTATACTTTGCATTTCTTCGTAATGTGTATAGGTTTCTAAAGTATTTTTCTTTTACCAATTCTTGCTATCTTTTAAGTAAGTGTTGATGACAATGCAATTTATGCAATATTTTGTAGTGCAAACTATTAATTCAGGTTAGTTCTAATACGCTAGTTCAGTCCTTAATCATTAGTCTCACTGTTGAGGAAAGAGCTATGAAGAAAATATTGTTCCTAATTTTCAGTTGTTTGACAAAATGCAAGTGTTAGATTTGATTTTGTAAGTTGGAATATTTACATTTTAGGACAGTACATTTGTGTATATTACTTTATATTAGTGTAGACTAATCTGTTATCTGATTGAAGCTCAACATGTACTGCCCTCCAATTTGTTGTTGAAACGCACATAACCAATAATTATATCTCGTGGGAAATTGTACAAGGTATTTAAATATTGAGAAATTTCACGATTCATCATGAAGAGCAATATCAAGTTTTCTATATTCATGTCTTACTACTTTAATTCTGTGTAAAATTAAAGTATGATCAATAGTTCCTGTGATATTAGGTAAATTAAAAGTATTCTTCGGATGTTTGGTGGAGGTGAGGATTCAGGTACTTAATATTTCAACAATTTCACAATGGCTGCTAAGGTTTTCATTTAGGATTTATTTTTATGCAGACTAAAAGTGAAATCATAATGTTTTGTCATAAGAGAATTTGCGATATATTAGTATAAATACTTCAAAACATTCCACACAAAAAAATTCAGCAATACTATCTAATCTGACATAAAAAACTGCCCTAATTTTCCAATAAAAGTAGGTTAATCAATGTGAAATGTTTCATATATTTCATTTAGGTTAAAACATTAAAACCATAAAAATAAGTTTGTTTGTATTCTCACTCCTCTAGCACAACTGGTAGTGATTAATGTTTTTTAATAAAGAGAAGGGTAAAAATACACTGTGTTTCATTACCTCTTTGCTTACAAGGAAAGATTTCAACACTTTCCCCATTCTTGGTTCCTCAGTACCATTCGCTGTATTTTTCCACTGATGTTTTTTGGGAGAGATTCCACAAACTCCACCTAGGGAAAATTATAGATCTTAAAAAAAAGGCAGATGTCAGTGTTTGATTAAATTTTGAATAGATAATAAGGTTTCATTCAAATACTAATTATTTTGTTTTCTTTGGATATATGAAGTTGACATTAGTTATTTTTTCCATTATATTGGTCCATCCATATTTAATGGTATGTGTAATTTACAAAAGGTGCATTTTCTCCCCCAGCATGATTGACAGGAGCATTGGTAAAAGCCTCCATACAATCTTTTAGCAGTATTATTAAAATAAGCTTATCCAGAATATAGAGTCACTGTCTTAACTAACCTGGCCAGTTCAAAGAACTTAAAGGGTGATAATTTGAGCAACAACAATTAAAAGTTGGATGGCTTGAAGAGAGATCAAATACTTGACTGCAAACTATTTTGTTTGACTTTTTAGTCCAAGCATTCTAGGTCTTAGCATCACAGGACTACTTCATAATAATGCTCTCTTACTATTTGCTCTGATTTACTGAATGACCAATTGGGACCTTTTCTTGCCGTTGTACCCGAGCACTGGATTGCCTTCTTGAACCGGGCCGTTGAGTCACAATTCAAGAAAAGATTAATTTGTGCTCTTATTTTCCTAGGAGGGATACTACTACACTAAGTCAGTGTCTTAGTCTGACGGGAATGCACTTTTCATGATTTTGAGAACTTTCAATGCTCTCGTGGAGTTTCTTCAAACAGTCTTGTCCACCGCATTTAGTGGGCTCTAGTCTCGTCCTCCATTTTGAGCATTGCTTGAGACCATTTAAATAAACCTGACCCTTAAGACTAATCTTATTGCTAACCTCGGAATAAGTAAAAAGGACTCGAGAACTGCATGCTTTGCCATATGCCATTCACCTTTCATTCAGCTTTCGAGGCATGCACATGAATGCAGTAACTCCTTTCCAAACTTTTTAATTATCTTTCTCTTTCTGGAAATGTTGTGGTTGGTTAAGTGGGGTCAAACTAGACAAAGTCCAAGAACACACAAGTTTAGTCTTTAGTTACTTCTGTCTCCTTGTGAAGTGCAACTACTGCTGCTGCCCGTGCATACGTCCCTGGGGAGTACACTGGGGCCTTGGAGCACTCTGATCTTTATCAGCGAGTTTGCTGGTGTGTGGGAAACCCAGAGTTTTCACCGCACCTCTTCGAAGACTGGAAGCTCTTTGCCCGTCACTGTGCAGGCTGTTGATGACGAATTAGACCTAAGGAAGTCTTAGGTTTCTTAAGTCTTTCAGTAGGCCCTTTATGACTGTTGAGGGAGTTAGCAGCCAAAGTTACTTTTTCCACTGTACATAAATCCAAAGAGTCCTGGGTGATGACACTAATGAAGGGCATGGTGATTCTCCAAGTCTCGGGGAATCCAGTTGTTCCCCGGAAAGCCTAAGAAGGCTGATAAGTTAGCTCCTAGCCCGTTTGGCAAGATGCCGGGAGGCGTAACCCCCATAGGTGGCCGGAAAGGTAAGAAGGCTAAGGTGAACATTACCTAAATTTTTTACCTGGTCCCAGTGATTCCCACCCTTTCCCTATGTTCATTTCTATGACACTTGTACCAGGGAGTCCGGGGCTGGTTCCAACTCTCCATGTCTGTACTTATGCCGCTGGCACTGCTCATTGCTGGGTTGCAGAGCCTTATGAGTGTGGCTATCTCTGCCCAAATGTTGTGGCTCCTGTTGGAGCAACCCGGGGGAGCGTCATTGTCTATGGTTGCTCAACCTTGACTACTCTCCCTGCAGAGCCAAGTTGAAGATGTCAAAGACCAGGAAGGCCAGCCATAGCTGCGGGGATAGGACTCCTCCAGCTCCTGGCTACTCCCAGAACATAAGTTTACAGTCTTGCACACTTTTTTTTTTTTTTTTCTTTTTCCCCAAGGTTGATGGATAAGCTTTGATGACCTCCATCTCTTCTTCCACTACACTTGATGTCCTATCAAGTTGTCATTGGTAGAGAAGATATGACTATTCGAGGCTGTACTAGAGTGCATGGGAGCTTTGGCTGGGCAAGAATGTAGAGAGGAGTATATTGTCCCCATGCCATGGGGCACAGGGCTGTGGTTGCCCCTCAACCCCAACCTGCAAAGTATCTGGTACTTACGATTCTGCAGGGTCCCGTGTCAGGTGTTCTACTCCCGTTGCCTTGCAAAGAACTTCGTCAGCCCAACAGTTGTACTCTTGGTGGGGAACAGAATTTCAGGAGCATGTTGCCTCACCCCTCGGCCTTAGCGAGGCATGAGTGTGTTCTGGGCCAGTATGTCTCAAAAAGGAGTTCAGACCTCAGTTCAGCACCTGCTGAGGTAGACTACCCCGAATCATAGACTTCCTTTGTGAAGGTCCTTGCCCTCATTCATAAGTGCAACTGTTTGGGGAAGGCAATTGTGGCACCTCTATCAGGCTGTACCTTGGTCATTGATCGGCACTACTGTGCTCTTCAAGGATTGAGGCTCTTGTTGGAGGTGCCATGGTCAAATATAGCTGAATTAGCCCTGGATCGAGTGGACAATCAGATATGACAACTAACTCCAGTCCAGTCAATCAAGCAAAAATGCTCCCCTCTCCAGTCAGTGGAAGTTATACACGGCAGATAATGCTGCAGGTGGACCTGTTAGAGAGACTCGAGGTGGATTGCATGTCTTAATCAATCTCTTGAGATGGCAGCCTTAGCCTCGCTCCATGCTCTTTCCTGTACATCGCAAAGTTGACAAGGTTCTCAACCCCAGAGGCTTCGGAGAAGTACAAATCTTGTGCTGTTGGGTGGGAAGGCAGTCTCCTCCCTTGCCCACTAGGCAGCAAACCTGTGGGCTAACTTGGTTTTGAAGAGTTAAGATGATGATGTTTCTCGCTTCTCAAGACAAGTTACTCTGCAGGTGGCATAGGCATTGCAGAACTTGTTGTTGCGGGGTACCACGTTTCCCTTCCTGACAGATGTGTGCAGTTGGCGGTGGAATCTTGGAGGACTCCTTTGCAAGACTCCCTGATACAGTACGCTATTTGCATAAGGGCCCCTGGCACTTCAAAAAGAGCAGCGGCCCAACCTTCAGGTACGGCCAAGCCTGCGGGATTGGGATCGTGGAAGGGACCTGCACCTGTTTCAAGACTCTTTGTCAGCAATGCTTGTACTGTGACCCTTTTCTTAAAAGAGGCTGGGCTTTCACAGCCTTTTTGAGCACCACAACCTGCTCGTTTTTAGGAAGGGAGGGGGAGGGAAGAGGGTGGTGAGAAGGAAATACTGATGCTGGTGTTAGCCCTCTCCTGCTGCCAAAAGTAGGGAGATGCCTGTCTTACCACTGGGTGACTTGGCAGAATCTTGTGTACAGACTCCTTCAGGATGGTTACCTGCTACCTTTTCAGGACCGCTGGCCCCCTTATCTAAAGTCCTGATTAAGCTCCCTGTGGATCATTCAACACTGGCAGAGAAGATGGAATATTGGAAAAGAAGTCAATCATGACAAGTGTATGGGCTTCTACTGTCGCATCATCCTTATGGAGAAGGCGACGGGGGGCTGGAAACCGGTAATAGACCTCTCTCACTCCTTTGAACTAGCTGGTTTGCCACACAAAAGTTCAGGATTGAAACAGTATGTTCTGTGGTGTCCTCAGTCAAAGAGGGAGAATCCATGCTTTCGGTAGACCTTTCAACTGCCTATTCATCAGTCCTCTCGAAAGTACCTCAACTTCTCCTGCTACAGTATGGCGTAACAATTCCAGACTCTGTGCTTTGGACTGTGAACAACTCCCCAGTTGTTCACTCTGGTGTTCACCTTAGTAGCTGCTTGGTCCCATTTGCGATGGATGCAATCTTGAAAACTTGTTGATCTTGACATCGAAGGGGCAGTTGCTACAGGACTGAGAAAAAATTCTTGCATATTGCAGCAATCGGGGGATTGTGGTAAACTGAGAGAGGTAAAATCTTATACCCTGGCCATGCTGATAGATTCAGCAATAACAAGTCTTTCCATCAGACGATTACATCATCAGATAAGTAGAGATTGTGCATGCGTTCCTGTCCATGATAGAAGTGTCAGCTTGGTGCTGGCAGTCTTCTTGATCACCCCTCCGGAGAAGCTCATTCCAAGTGTGCCTCCACCAGAGATCCTTTCAATGGTGTCTGTCAGCCGACACGAATCCTCCCCCATTCCATCCTGTTCTAGTGGGCCAGAAGGTTTGGGCCAATCTGTCTTGGTGGCTCAACAATAAGAACCTCACTATTGGAATTCCATTCGTTTCTCCTCCTCCAGACATGCAACTACAGTATTCTCATATGCATCGAAGGAGGAGAGGGGGACTCGACTAGATGACCTAGTCATTTTGGGGATGTGTACTGAAGAAGAAAAACATCTGCTCATCAATGTTCTCGAGATGCAAGCAGCTTTCCTGGCATTGCAAGCATTCCAAGAATATTTGAGGAGGCACTCAGTTGTATTAATGAGCGATGACACCACCAACGTCAACAAACAAGGGTGTACGGTCTAGCCTCCTTCAGTGAACTGATTAAGTGGATGGACATCTGGGCGGCGTTTCACTCCATAGAGTTTGTTGGCAAGGTACATTTCGAGCAAGAGGTGTGTTCTAGCAGGGACACACGTTGTAGAAAGGCTTCTTGCCTCCAGGGGCTCTCCGCAAATTGACTTGTTTGCTACCCGGCAAAACATGGAACTCCCCCTCCAACAACCATGGGATCATCTGGATATGTGTGAACCTTTCCACTGTTCAGTCTGATCTGGCTAGTAATCAACAGTGTTGATTACGTCAAGACTCGGGATGACCCCGGTGGCTCCCAGATTGCCTCGTGCAGTGGCACCCTGAACTGCTTGCTCTTTTGATTTAGGACCTAAGCGGTCCATGCTCCTCTGTCAGATGCACCTACTAGGCTATGAAGTCCTTGGCTCTTCATAGTTGGAGGCTATCCAACATCTCCTCAAAGCAAAAGGCTTTTCATGAGGAACTACAGGTGGTCTTCAACTTACAAACATTCGGAGATAGAAACACAAATCCAACTGAAAATAACAAAGATAAGATCAAGAAATATTGTAATAAAACATATTATTTAATTAAAAAAGAAGTGACATTTATAAAACCCTGATATCTATTTCATATGAAACTTAGCTATTTGTTGACTTTTGCAGATGGAAATCATAGGCATGGGATTCAGGTTTGGCCTATAGGCCAAAATGTAATAAAATTCAATTTGCAAACAATTTTACTTACAAACAGCTTCTTGGAACCAATTAAGTTTGTACATTGAGGAACCTCTGTGCACAGATTTCTGGATACCTCCAGAGGTCCTCTACACCTGTCCACCAGGCAAAGAGAGCCATCTTCTGTGACTGGTGTTGTAGAACGGCTCGGATGTGGCTGTCAAAGGCTACCGCTCAGCCTGGAGTATGGTCTTCAGATTGAAGAGTACAGACCTCCGCTTCCTGGGAGTTGCCTATACTCGTGAGCAGCTTTGAGCAGTCTTGCCCACCCCAGGATCTCCTGCCCCCAGAGTGGGATGATACTCTGGTCCTCCAAGGCTCTTACGAGTACCCTATTCAAGCCTTTCAGGAGGCTGTTAAACAAGGATCTGACACTCAAGAGAATATTTCAGTTACCTTTAGCATCAGTGAAGAGAGTTGGCGAGTTGCACGGTCTCCCATATTTTAGTCATCCATGCCGAGAGGTGGAAAGAGTTCTCTCGGTTTTGTGCATGACTTCATGGCACAGAATTTGGCGGTGCATTGCGCTAGGTTTGAGTCCTTCTCCATCCCTACTCTTTGCGAGGCATCAGGTAGTGATCTAGAGATGCTCTCGGATCTCGTGAGGGCTCCACAGGGCTATCTGAAAAGGACTTGACACCTCAGGCCTGAGTGTTGGAAATTTTTGTGTTAGCACTGGCAGGTCCAAGAAAGGGGTGTCGAGGAACACGGTCTATTTTTGGCTTCGTGAGGTGCCTCGAATGACGAAAGGTTTGAGGCACCAGTTATAACCAGAGCTCACCAAGTTGGGGGTATTGGCCCCACCTTTGCCTTCAGGAGTAACCTGTCAGTGGGCCAAGTGTTGAAGGCCAGAGTCTGGAAAAGGCTGACCACATTCGCTGGCCTTTTACTTGCAAGAGTATACCCACAAGTCTCTTGACACCTCTGTGCTTGGACATGTGGGGGCTGCTCAAGTATTTGTGTAACCAGCCCAGCTCCCACACGGGACAAGGATGCATCTCGTTTATAGTAACATGTAGATATAAGTCTGGAATGAACAGTAGTATGACTGGCTCTTCTCCCTCATTCTTCTGTTCCCCTCTCGGGAACAAAGTGGTTGAACTTTACTTGTTGGATCAGACCTGATGCTGGTAAATTACACTTCAGAGTTGCTTTCTTTAGGTCTACAGAAGTATCTCTCTCGTGGCTGTCAAAGTCGTCATCTTCAAAGTTTTTGTCGTCGAAGTCGTCATCTTCGAAGATTTTGTAGTTGAAGTCATTGATGTTGTCGTCGTTGAATTGGTAGAAGTCCTTGTTGTCCTCGAATATGTCGAAATCATCTATGTTGAAATCTTCGTCGTCATCTAATTTATCGAAGTCATCGTTGAAGGCGTCGTTGACTAAGTCATCGTCGATACCAACCCATTAATCATCATAATGTAGGAAGTATGTTTCCAACTGATATCCCCTTTGGAGTTTGATTTGGTGCACTTGCAAGTATAGCCTAGGTTCTATAACCCATTCTTCCCAACGAAAGTCAGGCAGAAGGTTACTAGGGTCATCGCTTTGATTCTGTACAGATCAAGAGGTGATCATTTCCAGGGACAAAAAAGAACCATCCAGTTCAGGTTCCGAGGGGACTTCCATCCCACCAAGCAGTAATTTTTCCTAATTATAGGACAAGGGAATATGAAATTTGTTGAAATTAATTTGTATTTTTCCTAGCCATATAAACCTAAATCCTTTAATCCAACTTCCCTCCTTGACCACCCTTCTCAGTCCTGGGCCGAAAGGTCATAAGTAAAGGGCTCTCCAGCTGGAAAGGAGGCAGGGCGAGTTACTGTATCCAACTTTAACGACAGACTCCTAATTAAACAACTCAGGTTTGTATGGCTACTAGGAAAAATAAGAATTACTTTAAAAGTCAGTGATATTTCAAGTGTTATAAATTCACGAGTTAACTGGATATAAAATCTTCAAATGATAAGTGTGATCACATAAAACCAGATAAGTTTAATTTGAGAGATTACAGATCAGGTTAAAGCATAACTTTAAAATTATTTGAATACCTGATAGCCTTGTTTTACTGGCAGTTAATCATTTTAATTTTTGAATAGCAAAATCTGTGACCAAGGGTAACGAATTCATGAGCAGCCACGGTTGACACTGAAGTACCGTTCATTGTGTCTTGTGTATCTACACATCTTCCTCAGGCCTAAAGTCCTTGAGGGTAGTATTTCACTTTTAGTCATCTTAGATTAATCTGCATTATGAAAATTGAGTAAATGTATTCTTGTAATTTTACTTATTAAAATCAAGACCCAAATTTCCCATGGAATGAAAAGATTTGGGGCATAATTAAAAAAAAAAAAAAGTTAAGAGGATCTGAATGGTTAGTCCCAACAATATCAATATCAAAATGTATGGGGCGAATGTTGGAGTCCATGTAATGTACTATGTCATCTCTGAAACTTTACAAACTGCTGAAGTGTGACTTACCTTTCTTGGGTACTTGTATGGGGCAGTTGTCTTTTTGACATGATCTTGCAATTCCTTAATGAGTAAATCTGGATTATGATTCTGGTATTCCTTTGCCAGGACTACAAAAGCTTTGACTACTTCACCACGTAATTTGTCAGGCGATGACACAGCAGCAGATTCAGCCACTGCTGGATGTTCTAGTAATGCCGATTCTACTTCAAAGGGCCCTATGCGATATCTGCAATGAAAAAAAAGCTGAGCTTTTCACTAATTATACTTAAGCTTTCCATGGGTACTGAATTCTTAAAACATGAAAAAAGCTTAGCTACTAGAAAATATATCAATATAGTAATGAAAACATAGTAATATGCATGATAATACATCTGAAATATAGAAAAAAAAATCTTAAATGACTTTGGTATTGTACCACCTTTGTAGAAAAATATTTAAAGTTAATTAAAATTATGGCATTGCTAAAGGATCTAAATATTGAACAGGGTTTACAAACATTAAAATGTTTCATAACATCTATCATTATAACTTAAGTATACCAACTTAATTAGTCCTGTTTGTCTTAGACATCCAAAAATTTGTTCCTTTTATTACAGGTAGTCATCACGTAACTCTATCTAGATGTATGTCAAACTTAAAAAGGGAAGTTTCTGTAGATTTATTATGTTGTGTCATGATACTGTAATCACCTTGGTCATATTTCATCAGTATTTTCTTACTGTATATCATTTAATTTTGTTGGTTCATATGATATCAAATGCTTTATTAAAACATTTTTGTAATCTATTTTTTATTTTTATTTTGGAAGCATTTTAACAATCAACAATCAAACGAATAACAAGGCGTAGCGTTTGTATAATTTCTTACCTTTTTCAAAATATCTTCATGATGAATAGTACATCAACACCAATATGTTATAGGATATCATAGTTTACATACAGTTCATTTATCGCCATTATTATTAGTTATATAAATACATTCTTTCTCTTTGGGCGTCTGTAAGGCTAGTTCATTTTTAAATCTTCATACAGTACTGTATTTCCTTTTTCGTTTGTTATTAAGTCTTCATATTTCTTTAGATATTATTGTGTTGAATTATTAAAGTATGCTTCTATTCTATTATTTGTCTATTTTCCAATTTTGAGAACATTCCAATAATCAACAATTACTTTCGTTTTACTTTTGGTGGTCATCAGCTGATCTCAAGGTCATGCCATTGTATTGCGATTATGCACGTATACAAGTAACAATTCATAATGAATATTACATCACCACCAATATGTTATAAGATACAGAATCACAGTTTTCATACAGCTCTCTCTCTCTCTCTCTCTCTCTCTCTCTCTCTCTCTCTCTCTCTCTCTCTCTCTCTCTCTCTCTCTCTCTCTCTCAATAATAGTCTGTTTTTCTTGCAAGAAATAGAAGAAAATATATTACTTTAAGAAAATATTTGTCCTATTCGTGTACAGTACTTCCATCAGATAAATATCGATCTCTTATCAGAAATGAAACATAAGAAAATTAAATCCGCGTAAAATATGATATTCTGTCCTAGTTGGACAGTTGAATTAATGCTAACTAGCACTCATAACAACTGATACAGACCTATGAAATAGATTGCGTTGACACTTGATATTTTGATTATGGGAATACCAACATTAATCGATACCTGTAAGATCACATTAACCAGACATATGATATGAACTTGACAGGTGTTAAAAGCTTTCTTAATATACTTTTTTATTTAAGGGGCTTCACTGTAGAATTACAAAAAAAATTAATTATAATATATATTTTCTTATAATTCTATACTCGTCTATACAGTACTGTACTGTAATTCTTTCTGCATCCTCAGTTTTATCAACAATTACCCATAAAACTAAAAAAAAAAAAAAAAATTCCTAAATGCATGCCTCTAGGAAAGTAATGAAACACTCTAATGGTTAATGGTATTAACCCATGGTTTGGGAAGCCAGTGGTGAGTACAACCTAATACATCTTTGTTGCCATATCTTTATGACCCACAAATTCAGACCTCTTAACATGTGCCGAGTTTTGACCTAAGCAACTATGATTTTTAGTTCTGAAGTGTTAATAAAATTAAGCTACAGTACAACTGTACCTTTGTTTACTCTGAAACTTGAAAAGAAATGGCATACCCTGATGATATGATGACATCATCAGCACGTCCCACGAACCAAAAATACCCATCGTCGTCGTAGTAAGCTCTATCACCTGTTAAGTAATACTCTCCCATAAAGACTTCTGAGGTTTTATTTTCATTACCCAAATATCCTGGAAAAGAAGAGTAACCAATTCAGCTTCTGCCTTGTAAATTGGCTAAGGATAACTTGGCAGTTTTACTATATGTTGATGGGTAATTTGTTAACAAGAGGAATTTTACGAATTTTTCATCTCGATTAGCTGCTATTCATGAATTTTTAATTTGAAAAAAGTTATTATACTTCCTACAAAAGTTAGTTTCCCAAACTATGAGAAAATGTCTACTTTCTAACTCGTTCTTTTCTCGGCCATTTCAGTGTAAATAATTATTACTGTATTCCGCACCTCCCTAATCCCACACACTCGCAGCTTGCAAGATTTGTTACGGTCTTCTTTACTTGAAACCCAGCAATGCAACTGGGGTCTCAGATTTTAGCATGTCTTCAGGAGAAATATGGTGACAAAACATTCTTTTGTACCTTGTAAATTATGACTACTTTATTGATAGTGCTGATACTAAAACAGTAAGATTGAATGGTTAAAATACATTTTGGAAAATCATTATTAAAAATTTTCTTACCAACTCGATACAAAAAAAAAAAAAAACTGAAAACCACACACTATGTTAGCATTGTACAATCAAAGAAGTATGAAGGTTAAAATCTATCTCCTATCAAAGAAGAAATTTTTTAGATTCATGTCCCAAATGTTTCCTAGATTCTCCATGATCCTAAGTGTATACTTACGCATCCTTTCGATGCCAAAGTGGTTAATAGAATAAGCTTCCATGACTTAAAGTGAACTTTGTTTTCAAACACTAGGCACAAGATATTTTCACCCAAAACTTTGGGTCAAGTTTAAGCTCAATTATTTGTGTTTAAATTTCAAAATATGATGTTCATAAAATAATTCAAACTTGAGAACATTAAAATTTAAATGCAATATTAGATCTCAATTCAACTCACACCAAAAACTTGTACAGATGTTCAAACCTTTAAAAAGTCCAATGGGATGACCCTTACTCAAGGAGACTGTAAGGAACCCTTCCTTATTTGGTCCAAGTTCTTGCCAGTTCTCATCAACAATCTAAAAAGAAAATTTATAAATGGCTAATCATTCAAAGTAACGAACTCTTGTTATATGACATTTCCAACACTTTTGAGTTAAAAAAAAGGGGGGTTGACAAAGGAAAAACCTATTTTTGGGAAGGTGCTGTGTTCTTTACTGTAAGGGCTAGAACAGGTATCAAATACGAAATAAAAATACCAAAGAAATATTCTATCTCCTGCTCTAGGGCCAGTAATTGAAGACAAAAAGCACTAACTTATTGTGTATAAGGGAGACACACGGGTTAGGCTCTATTGAACCTGATACAGCATTGATAAGTCATCACCAAGAACTAATGCTTATACAGGAGACAATGCTACTTGTACATTAACTTGCGCCATGTCACCATCTTTCATAATTAAGACTGAGAATCAAATGTCCCTTTCCCTATATGAGGATAGGGAGGAGGGAGAGTCTTGGAGACAATACAGCACCTCCCCAAAAATAAGTTTTTCCTTTGTCAAAACCCCTTTTTTAGGGATTTATGTGATGTGTAATATCCAAGGACTAATACCGAATAATAAATGAATAGACTTGTGTACCATAAAGGACAAACATTATGTTGGCAGACTTGTAGGTCATCAGGATACCCCTTTAGAGGTAAGCTAAGGGCATGTACTAAGGGATGGATCCTTAATTCACTCAAATGATTGATGTCATGTGGCAAAATTTTCAAATTCCATATCACTGAATGGAAGATCAAAGCTCCTGGATAAAAAGTGTTCGATATGGGTAAAAAATGCATCTCATGTCACATGCAAAGGGTTCCTCACTGGGTATCCCTCCTCAAAATCTATAGAAGCAGGCCCCTCTGTCGCTTCTCCCCCACAAACCAGGAAGACTCATATCACAAGATAGCACCCCCCTGGGGTTTTCTCCTGACTTCTCCTGACTCCCAGAAACCCAAAGGCACTGCTATCAGTGGGTCCCCACGCTGGTACGAAGAGGCAATTGATGAGTGCGGAATCTCCCAGAAATGGTAAAGCCTTGAGCATGATCACTGTATTATTATTATTAAAAGGAGGAGATTGACCAGTCCAACGTGCCAAGCTCAATTCTTACAGAGATAGCCTTATGATCAATATAAAGGGAGTAGATTGATGCCTCAACTATTTCAGCTATAAATGAAGCATCCACAGGGAACACAAGCAGACTGAACCAAGGACTGAATCTTACTGCTGTTGGACAGATGAGATCCACATTTTCCTTTCTTGGTAATATTCAACAGAACCCATGGTCTTAGCAAATCCTTTCACCCAAATGAAAGGAGATATATGGCACTTTCTTTCTGCTACTTGTGGATCCTAATCTGGGGTAGAATGAATCAACTGAAAGCATTTCTGAAAGGGCAGATTTTAGGGCCCTAAGCCCTCCCCCAAAATACACAAGTCACTGTGATAGAAATACCTTCATGACATCTTATGGGTTAACAAGATTATTTCATTTGCTTTGGCTACATTTAGCCTTTGTTTCATTCATAAGTAAAATAAAATTTACAGTTGAAAAACTAATTAACTAGTATCTCAAAAGAGTGGAGTTTATCTCTCCCCAAAGTACCTTACTAGTATTAAAGTTTGAGTCTCAAATTAGGATAACTACTTCCCCTAATTATTGAGTATATGGGAGTGGCCCATTTGACGAATTAAAAGGTAAGGGAAGGAGGTAACTAGATTATTCTCTTTTCCCCAACTAGAAAGTAGTCAAAACCCATAGCTTACAAAGTTGATAGGTATAAAACGATAAGAGCATATTAAATGTGAGCCTCTATTGTCTTCAAATAGGAAGAAAAGAGAAACTTGGATCAGGACAACTCAATTGAAAAACTACAAGATCCAGGAGTCTAACCCCTTCCCCTATCAAGTAGATAATTTCCCTTTCAACGAATCTAAGTGTAAGGAATGGTGGCACATAATCAAGCATACTTTTTTTCCCCAACTACAGTACATTGTAGTCCAATTGGTGGCGTATAGAGCTAATGGATAGGAAAAGAACTGTATATACCATACACGGTTCAATCAAGAAGCCCTCCCTTCCATCCAATACCTATTCCAATGCATACAAGAAGAATGAGGATCAAGTCACATGGGAAAATGCTACATGACAGTACCTCCTCCCTCTCTCTAACTGACCTTCAAAGAAGAGAACATCTCCACTCCAAATATTTTTGTATAGTCACAAACAATGCTTGGTAAGTTAAAAAAAGAAAGAAAAAAAAACTGGCAAATATGGGTTATTCATTTTTTTTATTATGTCTTCTACTAATAAAAGTTACAAGGTATAAAACTGTCATATAAATTCTTTGGGAACAAATTGATTTCACACCTCTGCTTAACCTGAGGTTAGAGAATTCAATTTCTTTTTTTATCTACGTAGGCCCATAGGAAACATTAAAATGTAGCCTAATCAGGTATAATGACTATTGGCCAAGATGTTTTTGGTAGCTAACTACCAAAAGTTACCAATATAATAGCAGTGGAGTAACTTATCAATACAATAAACATTTGTTATATTAGGCAAAAAATATTAGGCAACACCAGCCTAAATATCATTTACAAGAATTCAGCAACATGAGTTACACTAAAAACATAAAAATCGTGACAGTTACTCTATGTAAATGGTCCTAAGCTAATATCAAAACCAAACCTGAGAGGCATTATACTTCGGCAACTGTGAAATATATTGACCTATGTTACCCGAAAGTTATACTGCAAGGGATCAAACTTACAAAAATAAAAAAAATCTAATAATCAAAATGAAATGGAGGTAAAAATTGAAAATTGAGAGATGATAAACTACAAAAAACATAATCACCACTGTGCTGTCAAGAAAGTTGAAAGAAAATGGCTTCATATACTGTACTATGCAAATTTCATAAAAATACAGGACAAACCTCAAAAGCAATCCTGGACAGCAATTAAAAACCCCTATCATACATACATACATATACCAAGGCCCTTCCCCCAGTTTTGGGGGGTAGCCAACATCAACAAATGAAACAAAACAAAAAGGGGACCTCTACTCTCTACGTTCCTCCCAGCCTGACAAGGGACTCAACCGAGTTCAGCTGGTACTGCTAGTGTGCCACAACCCACCCTCCCCCGTTATCCACCACAGATGAAGCTTCATAATGCTGAATCCCCTGCTGCTGCTACCTTCGCGGTCATCTAAGGCGACCGGAGGAAGCAGCAGGGCTTACCGGTATTGCGTAACAATCGCTCGCCATTCATTCCTATTTCTAGCACGCTCTCTTGCCTCTCTCACATCTATCCTCCTATCACCCAGAGCTTTTTTCACTCCATCCATCCACCCAAACCTTGGCCTTCCTCTTGTACTTCTCCCATCAACTCTTGCATTCATCACCTTCTTTAGCAGACAGCCATTTTCCGTTCTCTCAACATGGCCAAACCACCTCAACACATTCATATCCACTCTAGCTGCTAACTCATTTCTTACACCCGTTCTCACCCACACCACTTCGTTCCTAACCCTATCTACTCGAGATACACCAGCCATACTCTTTAGACACTTCATCTCAAAACACATTCAATTTCTGCCTCTCCGTCACTTTCATTCCCCACAACTCCGATCCATACATCACAGTTGGTACAATCACTTTCTCATATAGAACTCTCTTTACATTCATGCCCAACCCTCTATTTTTTACTACTCCCTTAACTGCCCCCAACACTTTGCAACCTTCATTCACTCTCTGACGTACATCTGCTTTCACTCCACCATTTGCTGCAACAACAGACCCCAAGTACTTAAACTGATCCACTTCCTCAAGTAACTCTCCATTCAACATGACATTCATCCTTGCACCACCTTCCCTTCTCGTACATCTCTTAACCTTACCCTTACCCACATTAACTCTCAACTTCCTTCTCTCACACACCCTTCCAAATTCTGTCACTAGTCAGTCAAGCTTCTCTTCTGTGTCTGCAACCAGTACGGTATCATCCGCAAACAACAACTGATTTACCTCCCATTCATGGTCATTCTCGTCTACCAGTTTTAATCCTCGTCCAAGAACTCGAGCATTCACCTCTCTCACCACTCCATCAACATACAAGTTAAACAACCACGGCGACATCACACATTTCTGTCTCAGCCCGACTCTCACCGGAAACCAATCACTCACTTCATTTCCTATTCTAACACATGCTTTACTACCTTTGAAGAAACTTTTCACTGCTTGCAACAACCTTCCACCAACTCCATATAACCTCATCACATTCCACATTGATTCCCTATCAACTCTATCATACGCTTTCTCCAGATCCATAAACGCAACATACACCTCCTTACCTTTTGTTAAATATTTCTCGCATATCTGCCTAACTGTAAAAATCTGATTCATACAACCCCTACCTCTTCTAAAACCACCCTTTACTTCTAAGATTGCATTCTCTGTTTTATCCTTAATCCTATCAATCATTACTCTACCATACACTTTTCCAACTACACTCAACAAACTAATACCTCTTAAATTACAACACTCATGCACATCTCCCTTACCCTTATATAGTGGTACAATACATGCACAAACCCAATCTACTGGTACCACTGACAACACAAAACACATGTTAAACAATCTCACCAACCATTCAAGTACAGTCACACCCCCTTCCTTCAACATCTCAGCTCTCACACCATCCATACCAGATGCTTTTCCTACTCTCGTTTCATCTAGTGCTCTCTTCACTTCTTCTATTGTAATCTCTCTCTCATTCTCATCTCCCATCACCGGCACCTCAACACCTGCAACAGCAATTATATCTGCCTCTCTATTATCTCAACATTCAGTAAACTTTCAAAATATTCCGCCCACCTTTTCCTTGCCTCCTCTCCTTTTAACAACCTTCCATTTCCATCTTTCACTGTCTCTTCAATTCTTGAGCCAACCTTCCTTACTCTCTTCACTTCTTTCCAAAACTTCTTATTCTCTTCATATGACTGACCCAATCCCTGACCCCACCTCAGGTTAGCTGCCCTCTTTGCCTCACGTACATTGCGCTTTACTTCCACATTTTCTCTCTATATTTTTCATTCTTCTCTATACTATTACTCTGCAGCTATTCTTCAAAAGCCCCCTTTTTCTCTCCCACTTTTACCTTCACTCCTTCATTCCACCATTCACTGCCCTTCCTCATGCTGCCTCCAACAACCTTCTTGCCACACACACATCACTTGCAATCCCAACAAAATTTTCTTTTACTAACTTCCATTCCTCCTTTAAATTACCAGTTTCTCTTACTCTCACTTCGTCATATGCCATTTTCAACCTTTCCTGATATTTACTTTTTACCCCCGGTTTTATTAGCTCTTCAACCCTCACTAGCTTCATTTTACATCCACCTACTCTATTCCCCCACTCTTTTGCTACAACTAATTTTCCTTCCACCAAAAAATGATCAGACATACCGTTAGCCATACCCCTAAACACGTGCACGTCTTTCAATCTTCCATACATTCTTTTAGTTATCAACACATAATCCATTAATGCCCTTTCTACTACTCTTTCATTTGCCACTCTTACCCATGTATACTTATTTTTATCTTTCTTTTTAAAAAAGCTAGCACTTATTACCATCTCTTGTTCAACACACATATTTACCAGTCTCTCACCACTCTCATTTTCACCTGGTATGCCATACTTCCCAATGACGCCTTCTACCTCTCCAGCGCCCACTCTAGCATTCAAGTCACCCATGACAACTACATAATTCCTTCTACCCAATCCTTCTACACACCTAGTTAATTCATTCCAGAACTCATTCCGCTCTTCTTCACTTTTCTCACTACCTGGCCCATACGCACTGACAAACGCCCAACATTCCCTACCCAACCTAACCCTTACCCACATTAACCTAGATGATATTTCCTTCCATTCCACTACTTTACCTGTCATCATTCACTCAGCAATAAAGCCACACCCTCTCTCGCTCTTCCCCTTTCAATCCCAGACACTCTACCAGACATTTCACCAAACATCACTTCACCCTTTCCTTTCATCTTTGTTTCACACAAGGCCAATACATCCATCCTTCTCTTCCTAAACATACTTCCAATCTCACATCTTTTACTCTCTATCATACTACATCCACGCACATTCAAACACCCCATAACTAGAGTGCGGGGAGCAGTCACTATCCCCCCAGCTCCATCTCTTTGTTGACGTCTCGCAGGATTATATACAGGAGAGGGGGTTCCCAGCCCCCTCGTCCCGTCCCTTTTAGTCGCCTCTTACGACACGCAGGGGTAACGTTGGCGCTATTCTAATTGTTTTTATGGCCCCGCGGCCATGTTAATGCTATTACTAAGAATAGTGGATAACTAAATCATACCTCGATTTCTGTTACTTAACACTACTCTCTATGAAAACATCTCACTTCCAGAGTTGAGCAGGAAACATTCTGACAACTCGGCAACAGGATTGAACATGGCGGATTGATACAAGTTAGTGTGCTGGTAGCATTCTCTCCAGCATTAGTATTGATTTTCAGTGACATGACTTGTCATCAGGAGCCAAATTACTTTCAGCACTGGATGCTATGACAGGTTCAACAGAGCCTGAATCAGTAGGTCTCGCTTATACACACCAAGTCGGTGCTTTGCATGCTAAAATAATGGCCATAGAGCAGGGGAGGCAACATTTCTTTCGTATTCTAATGTCGTATTGGATACTCTATTCTAGCCTTTACAGAAAAGTTCTTCAACACCTCACAGCACATTCAACACCACAATTTGCACCTTGCAAAGTTGAAAATAAATTACTGGTGAGATGGCAAGCAAGTCATCCACTATCTGGGGGTAATGAAGACTCATCTTCTCACAAATCTATACAATTATTTCTTTATCTGCCGAGTGAATCAAGATTAGATATTTATAAGAGGAGAGGAATTTTGCACCAAACAATGTTTTGGGTCTCTTGTACATTTTTTTACACAAATCTCTGTACATCTGATGTACACCTAAAGGAAAACAACTGGATAATATACAGTAACATGGAGTAGAAAGACTAGCAATAGCTAAAGTTTTACAGCATGAAACCTATCTCAATCAAGATCTCCAAAGTGCTTGTGTATAGTACCTGTCTGCTCTAACAGATTTGTACATCTATTACCATATTGTTTTTGGACCATAGGAAGAATTAATGTAGGAGTAAATAAAGGAAAACAATGAATATTATAAAGATTCAAAGGTTGATCATATAAGAAATTATATTTTGATAAAAGGCTTAGATAAATCAAGTAATGTAGTTAGTTTGAACAGTTCTGTAGCAAAAAAAAAAAAAAAAAAAGAAAGATAAAGGGGTAACACTACATGGTGAACTATTATCTAAGCTGCTCAAATTACTCAAGTGTGACATCTCTTGAGAGAAACGGAAGAAAATTAGCTGGTAATTATATGTAGCTATTGCAGAATTGTAATTTAATGCATTCACAATAAACATACGCAAAAGTTTTAGGTTCAGGAGATATGGACTTCAGAACCTTATCACTTCTTTAAGTATGTTATAGTGTTCGTAGACAACTAGACAAGGTTATTGTGGTTTTTCTAAAAACCTAATCCAACCAAAGGAAGGAAATAATACAAACATGAACAAAATGTGAGGCAAACACTGACCAATGATTAAAGATGAGTTTTAGAAAGTTGAAAAACAGTTAGCTTAGGCCTAAATTAAATCTAGCCACAAGCCCTAACAGGCAAATAACGTGAACATGTAAAGTTTACCTAAAACATCGCAGGGTGTCATGTTAAAAAAAGGCTAATCTTTGATTGTTGGGAACAAAGGAATCCTATCCATAACAACTACATCAAAAGCTAGTTAAATATTAAACTGAAATACACCTCATAATATGTCATAGTAAAAAATAAGTGACTATGTAGAAGTGTGTAAAAATGAAACATGAAAAATGAAAATGGAAGGAACAATTTTTTTTTCTTTACATATGGCAGGTAATACCATAATAAGATTGTACCAGTGTATTCAGGAAGAGTACTTCTAAGTTTATGTCTTCTGATATTGTCTTTGAATATATGGTATATCACTCTGCAATCTCTTTTATCCCTCTATAAGTACTTTGTGTGAAGATTACTTTGTGGCCTAGAGCTAACCTAATCTAATTAGTGTGAAAGTATATTTCTAAATAAAAACCTTAAATCATATCTACATTCTACAAATGGAAGAATCTTTTGCATGAAATCAACCATGTAGGATGAAGATTAGTTCATTGAGGTCCTCTGTTTTGATGATATACACGTACAAGTGTTATGATGGTGATAGACACTCATGTCAGAGAGAGGGAGAGACACATCAAAGTGAAGCTTGATGAAAAAGAAACAAGGAAAATACAGTGTATAAAACATCATTCCACAAAATGACCACCCTGAAAATATGACCACTTTGCTGCGAAGATCAATTTTCAAAATACCCCCAAAATGCTTCTTCTTTGTTTGCATCTTTTCCCACTTTTAAATACCCCAAATTTTTTTTGTTAATTTGTAAGTTTTTCCGAAAATGTGATGACCCTGGTATTCCATGTAACGACTACAAATCAAAGACCAAATCAAGTTTTTTACTATTGATTACTATTCAAAATAGCAATCACAACTCATTAAAGTGTGAAACTATATTGCTTGTTATCTGTGCAATGACATCTGTTGGCAGTAAACAAAAGACCGTTCTTCTGCATGTCAAAGTAAAAGCGGTAATACTGCTAACTATTTTGCTTCAATAAGCAAAAACCTCTGGATTTAAAATGAATAATTAAATGCCATTTTAGGATCATGGAGTATGATATAAAAATGTCATAATTTGATGATAGTTATGGCTATCATTCCCAAAATTTCATTGGCTATATAACAAATCTATTTCTTAAAAGTTCTGTACTGTGATTATGGTATTGCCACAGAAGAAATGTAATCCTAAAAAGAAAACTATTTCAGTAATCACAATGTAATAATCATGCCTTAATTATTGAAGCCACTGGCTTTCTAGCCTACTAACAAAAATAATTCTACCCTGCTCTTTTTCCCATCTCCCTCTCCATGTCATGGCCAATAGATTCAGTAACTGGCACTACTGGGCAATATCATCATAGGACTATTACTCCCAAACTTAATATATTTGGAGTCACCGTAGACCTGTACATATCATAAAAACAACTTGATGCCAATAAAATTGGAGAAGAGGGATGGAATCCGATAACTAAAATCTAAGTATTTAAACAAAAAATTTTCTTATCAAACTTACGTTTATTAAAAGGAATCTTACTTGGTAGTCATCAGGCTGACTCCCACATACTATTGATGGTGGGGCGTGTTCACATCCCTAACATCGTGAGCTCTTGGTTTCTGCAGTTGCTGAGGAGAATCATGATTTGAGAGGTGCTTTATGACCTTGCGAATCTACACCAAGATTAAAATCTATGTGCGTATATTAACTATCATGAAGCCTCTGAATCCGGAAGGGCCAGAACCTAGGACGTTTACCCCTGGATTTGAGTCTTGACGATAAGCTCAGGGACGAAGCCGAGCATTTCCTCTCCCCATCCCCTTAAATTGGAGACATTGTAAGAAAGACCATGAAGATCACTTACTTTCTTGGATGAGGTCAAAGTGATTAGGGAAACCATCTTCAGAGTCAGGTGAAGAGCTGATCCCTGGCATTATGGTTTGTAGGGGATCCTTTCAGAGAATGAAGGGCAAGGACCACGTTCCATGGAGGAGGTATAACTTCTGACGGAGGAAAGGTAAGTTCGAAACTCCAAATGAGAAGAGACAATTCTAACAAAGAGAAAATATTATCTTGTTTTAATCTAAAGGCGTGGCTCAAGGCTGAGCGATTACCTTTCACCACCGAGACCGCGAAGAGTTTTCCTCCCGAAGGTATACAAGGAAATCTGCTATTGCTGGAATAGGGGTGTCGAGAGGAAAGATTCCCCTTCCACGACACCAACCACAGAAGACTGTCCTCTCAGCCTGGTACACAGCACCTGGAGATTCCCAGAGATATCAGGACATCTTCACAAAGTCTTGTGAAAATCCTCTCTGTGTGAGGAGATGCTGGAAGACGTAGGGGCTCTATAGCTTTGTGGTAGATGTTCACATGTGGTTGTCTAAATAGAATGTGATGTGGAGGGAGTTCTCTTGGGACTTTAGTCAACAGCTGAAGATGGTCCAGGAACCATTCCGCGTGATGCCAAAGTGGAGTTATGAGGGTCATTGCTAAGTTGGTGGACGATCTCGCCTTGTTGAGCACACTTTTCATCCTGCAAAACGAGGATAAAAGCTTAGGTGTTGTCCCACAGTTATTGGAATGTGTCTTGCCAAAGACCCTAGGAATCCTGAACTGGGGAACAATACAGCGGGAGCTTATTGTATTGCAAACAGGCCCCTCGTCGCGGAACCCTGCAAAGTCGGGATTTTGTAGGCTACTAAATGATTCAAAGACCAATAGGAGCCCACTATCCGAGTCAATGATCAATTTGTTTGCCCGAACATCTTCCTTGTCTATGATGAGCAAGGTTGAAAGGGAGCTGAGTAGTCTTTGACCACCGTAGCATTTCCCTAGTTAGCTGGCATAGGTGCTGTGAAGAGGAACTTCCCTGATTGTTTGAATAGAGTACAGGCCACTCCCATGGTGATGTCATTCATCGACACCATGGAGTGTCCTGCAGGAGCAAAGGACTGCTGGAGGATCAGAAAACTGCCCTCCTTCCAGGAGGTTCATGTGGTAATGATGTTAGGAATCGGATCAGAGTCCGGGGGTCATGTGATACCAAAATGGCGACCCCCTTTTCTTGAGGCATCTCTGGAGAGCATCGATTCCGGGGAGGAAGGCGTAGAACTAACTACCCTGAGGAGATTGGGATCTGACGCTTCCCGGTTTGTTACTAAGCGCTCCCATGAGAACAAGTGTCGTAATCAGATGAAGCAACTGATGAGATGGT
Source organism: Palaemon carinicauda (assembly GCF_036898095.1). Classification (NCBI taxonomy): domain Eukaryota; kingdom Metazoa; phylum Arthropoda; class Malacostraca; order Decapoda; family Palaemonidae; genus Palaemon; species Palaemon carinicauda. Next base: position 12,611,752 of record NC_090759.1, on the reverse strand, counting down.
AGTAAATCTAAAAGAAAAAAGAACCTTACCGCCTTCCACAGTTTTTTTAATCTGCTCTAAGAAGGAAAGACTTATAGGTCTGATGTTTAAAAGCATTCCTAGAAATAGCAGTTCTGTGTTGGGTGAAGGGATGACCTCTCGAGATTTCAACTCCAATCCTCAGGTTGCGACAAATACCGAGAAGATTTACTCTGTGTTGGAGAAATGATACCGTGAGTCTGTCAGAATTATCTTGTCATTTAATTGTCTTAACAGACGGATGCTGCTCCCATGACATGGAGGTGTGCCCAAGTCGAAAAACTGTATCTCGACTAGTATTTCCAATTGTATAGGATGATTCCAAGACAGAGGAGTTGGAGTCTGGCGGTAAGCATCCGAATTCCAGTGTATCCATGAAGTTCTCGGGTCTGACTGCTCGTCTGACCATAGCTGGCGCCTCAATCCTGAATGAGGTTTGTTAAAATACTTGTTCCGGAAGGAGAGTCGAATACTGGAGTCCAGTTTACCAGTATCTTTCTACAAGAAAGATGACTGTAGAAGCTCGGAGACTCTTTGATGAAAAAACATAATCGTGCATTGATGACATAGATCCCGAGTTCAGATGTCTGTACGGACGTTCGGATTCGTGTAGATTGTAGAGACCCGCCATCACACCTCCACAAGTGGATGGGTCTGTGAGGATGTGCATATCTTTGTGGCCAAATTGCGGATATTCTGCACCTGTAGTCAACCTCGATCACTCGGTGGGGTTTTGATACAACTCTTGTTTGCATAAGCCCTTCCAGGAAAAAAACTCTTTGCTCAAATTGGATCACCTGTTCACGAGCTGTAGTCCTGTGAACGTCAATTGTTAATAATCCCGCGGGAGTTTGGCGAGAGGTCCTGTGCAATTAAGCATTAGGATTTTCTACATGGACCAAGTCTTACTGGTTGGGCGAGTCATGTTGGTTGAACGAGTCATGGTTGAAGAAGAGGTGAGTATTCCGAACTCGTAGGTGAAGTATCGCGGTCACTTAGGAGTAAACCTAGCTCATGGGTGAAAAACATGTTATCCCTAAAGAAAAACAGCCAATGCTTCAGACTTCGCATTCCCTTTGATGGCTGAGCTAACTCAGGTTGAGGGAGAGCGTCACTGTCAGTGAGCTAACGAAAATTACCAAGGTCAAGCTCTGGGTTGGCCATATTTAGCCTTCCCACAGGTAAACACCGAGGATGGAGGATCAAAGTTGCTTTGCACAAGTCCTGAGGGAGCCTGAGCCAATGGTGAAGTAATGAAAAGGTGTAAAGAGAAGATTATTATTATTATTATTATTATCATTATTATTATTATTATTATTATTATTATTTATTGCTAAGCTACAACCCTAGTTGAAAAAGCAGGATGCTATAAGTCCAAGGGGCTCCAACAGGGAAAATAGCCCAGAGAGGAAAAGAAACAAGGAAAATTAAATAATTTAAGAACAGTACCAATATCAAAATAAATATTTCCTATATAAACTATAAAAACTTGAATAAAACATGAGAAAGAGAAATAAGACAGAATACAGTGCCCGAGTGTACCCTCAAGCAAGAGAACTCTAACCCAAGACAGTGGAAGACCATGGTACAGAGGCTATGGCACTAAACAAGACTAGAGAACAATGGTTTGATTTTGGAGTGTCCTTCTCCTAGATGAGCTGCTTACCACAGCTAAAGAGTCTCTTCTACCCTACCTTCGAGGAAAGTAGCCACTGGACAATTACAATTCAGTAGTTAACCCCTTGGGTGAAGAAGAATTGTTTGGTAATCTCAATGTTGTCAGGTGTATGGGGGCAGAGGGCAATGTGTAAGAATAAACCAGACTATTCGGTGTATGTATAGGCAAAGTTAAAATGAACCGTAACCATAGAGAAGGATCCAATGTGGTACTTTCTGGCCAGTCAAAAGGATCCCATAACTCTCTAGCGGTAGTATCTCGACAGGTGGCTGGTGTCCTGGCCAAATCTATGTCTACAACAGTTCATAAATGTAAGCATGAGCTGATTCAAGCCCCTAGAAAACTGGGGATGAAAAGGAATAATACCGAGGAGTTATGGCTTACGAGACTGTTGTCTTACGTAGGCAGGGCAGATTGAGGAAGAGGAGGTCACAAGGAATTGGAACCCAAAACCGTGTCAGTGATCCGACAAGTTCTCTAACCCGTGGAGAGAAGTTGGAGAAAATTATCCCAAAGAATTATGTTCTCGAATCTCGCTCTGTATCCCCGAAGAAGGCAGCTGGCACACATGATCGGAAGGCCTTATTGCAGCAATCGCAGTGTATAGTAGTACAGTATGTTCTATCTTGCTGGTGGGTCCAGCGGCGTATAGGCAAGAGCGTATGCGCAATTAACGTAGATCTTGTCCCCCGTTTATATGAAGATGTCAACTTGTAAGGTAACCATATACCGAAACCAGTGACCAAAAAGGTTAGAGATAGGGAGCAGAGGAGGCGACTGATCGCTAACGTCCACGGCACGTCAGTACCATAGTAGTAGTTGTCCAATAAACGTTCGCGAGCGCTGACAAGAACTGATGAGCTGATGAAAAAGCTTGCGCATCCGCATGCACTGGTCTTTCAAACATCTGCATGACATCTTGTAGTGGTATCAAGAGCTAAACTCATATAAAGAAATTCTAATAAGATGTAATGCATCGAGATCTATTCCCACTGTACTTGTCATAACAAGAAGTTCCAAGTGGTGAGTGAGGTATTAAGCACCAAGGCTGACAAGTGTGCTGTAATCCTTCTTCCGTTGTCAAGCTCTGGGTTAGGTTCCAAGTAAAGACAGTGCGCTAAACTCGCTGAACTGCATGTTGTGGTAAGTGCTACCGAAGTCAAGCCTGTAGAACCCATAGATTGAAGTTGTGTGTACTACTGCCTTCAAGCTCACACCAGTGCGCTGCTTCGGTCGCAAGTGCTAGCGTTAATGAGGTAGACAAAGAGTCTAGCATGTGTTGTCTAGATGAGGACACTTGTATAATGTTGGTAATGACCACCCCAAGAGTCAAGGCCTCTGGGGCTCATCGCTGGCTGTTATGATTCTACCCGCAAGTGTGAGGATTGCTGTTCGTCAAAGGTGGAGGGCTACTTTACCTTGGAAGGAAAAGTCCAAGCTGGGCTGCACTGTGTCCCTGAATAGTGGTTGCTATTCTAATAGTTGTTACAAGCTGGCCTGCAGTGGCATGTTGGAAACTCGGTCACGAGATGGAACCTGGTCATGAGCTAGTCTGTGCTATATCGTTGTTGGTCCTGAAGTGCGGTAGTGAACGGAAGGATGATCAAAATTCTGATGGAATTCCAGAAAGATGGCAGTCGTGAGCTGACGACTGATTGCAAGATGAAACAGGAACTTCGCAAGGCGAGGAGACAGGACGAGGCGAGTTAACTAGACGAAACGAGTCAGATAAGCGAGACAAGTCTGCTGGGCGAGATGTGTCTGCTGGGCAAGCGTCAAACTTGCTGGGGGCGAGCCACATCTTTATGTTCTGACCCGCCAAACTCCGAGGGATTAGAGCAAGACCTGGAAGAGTTAACACACCCTCTCTCAGTCCTGTATGGTGAAGACTACTCAGGGGAAAACCTAGCCCACGTACGGGAAAGGTGTCCACCGTGAGTAGCAGGAACAAGCTTTTTTGCCCTTCCCCCGCCAGTTGAGCAAGCTCAGATGATCAGAAACTACCGCAGGTAATAAAGGCAGTGATAGGGCAGTAGCAGCAACTTCCACAGGAACAGGAACATTCCTCAGACTTTGCACCCCCTTCGCTGGCTGCCATCACAAAATGAAGGATTGCGTCGTCATCAGCACTGGAAGAAAACCTAACCCACGAAAGGAAAAGGTGTCCCTTGAGAGACGCAGGAACATACTTCAGTCTTTGCTCTCCAAACGAGGGCTGCAATCGCCGAACAATGAAGTGCTACGTCATCTGTGCTGAAGAAAATCCCTCGGGAGAAAACCTAACCTGCGAACAGGAAATGTGTCCCTCAAGAGGTGCAAGAACATGCTTCAGACTTTGCACTCCCTCCGCCAGCTGCCATCACAGAATGAGGGAGTGTGTCATTGGCAGAGCAGAGGAGCAAGACCGAAGTTGAGCTCTGGGTCGGCCACGAGCGGCCTTCCCACCGTCGAACTCTCAGAGTGCGAGCAACATCTACTTTAAGATGGTGAAGGTGCATCCTCCCAGAGAATGACTCCCCTGTGGAGGAAGACAGAGACGTTGCGCTAGGGAAGCGGGGGAGTCCTCCAACCTAAAGGTTTACCAATGTCAAAGGAAAGAGATTGTGAGAAAAGATTTCTCCGCCCTAAAGGAAAACCCTGCACTATGCCGTCTCCAAAACAGCAACACTCACACCTGGGAAAAATAAACACTCTCCACTAAGCCAGAAGCAAAAGTGACAAGACAAAACAGGTGTGTATGAGTGGGGTAGCTGGTACTATCCCCTAACTCCCTGCTAACTAGTGGAGGGGTACTTATACTTTTTTAAGGCTAGTCTTCCAGCTTTGTGATGGAGGATTAATTTTATTTTGCTTTGGTTAGGCAAATTGAGAGAGAGAGAGAGAGAGAGAGAGAGAGAGAGAGAGAGAGAGAGAGAGAGAGAGAGAGAGAGAGAGAGAGAGTGTGCGCTTGTGGGTATGCATCGTGTGTGTGTGTCCGCGCGCCACCAAGCAAGAGGTAGTTAGTGTAATGGATGTTTGTAGTGGGAAAGACTGTTGGTATAATTGAGGTTGTTTGTGTATTTTTTTTAGCTAGGTTAGGGCGGTGATGAATGTCTTGGGTGAATGCATTTTCTATTTGACTGTAGCAGGAGTCAGTTGTGTCCTGAATGCTGGATTATCATTTTCTTTTGTTCATCGACCAGCCAGCTTGGAAGTGATTTTTTGTATAAGCGTAAGTACAGAGTTTTCATTTATCTTTGTTAGGCGCGATTGTAAATGATAGAAAGTTTATTACTGTATTTATCTTTGATTATAGTGCAATAGTTTAGTTAGCTAGGAGTGTTTGTAAGTTTTTATTTTTTTCATTTGCAGGCCGTAATTTTTCCTTTGAACTTCTTTTTAGTTTTATTTTGGCCTGAAAGATATTGCTTGCCAGCCAGGTATATATGAATAGCTTGATGATGATGACCCAGACCGTACAATGAATTTAGGAATGGACTGCGTATACAGTATATAGAATTTTGAGCGTTGATGACCCGGCTGTAAAATACGGATTTTTTCCTTTATGATAATGGCGATGATGATGATGATGACAAGGATGATGATGACCACCACTTAAGTGATTGCACAGTTGAATTAGCTGTAAGATAATATTGTTTGCCACAAAGTTGCGGCAGTGGGATAGAAGGACTGTTGCCCGTGTAGATGACGGTGACCACACACAAACGTGTATTAAATATTTAAGAGTTTCCTCTTATGATTTAGTATCAAGTTTTGATTATTTTTTGCTGGGTTATTGAATATGATTAGTGTTTTAGTGTTAAGTGATTTATTTTAGTCTTTAAGTGTGTTTTTTGGTACTGTGTGTACTAGCTAACGTGAAACTTAAACAAAAATTTTAAGTAAACACGACAAATAAGAGGCAATCAGGGACTACGCCCGACGCCATGCTAGCAGGACTCGAAGCGCTCTGGCTTCCTCTAACCAAATGCTAAAATCTAAGTCCCCGAAGAAAGCTAAAATCAAAATTAGCGTAAACAAAGCTAAAGAGAGGTAGATACTCAACTTTGGCGAAAAAGAGGAAGCCAATTCACAAAACAAATCATCAAAATTTGCGAAAAAAGTGCCACCACAATTCAACCACACTGTAGCCATCAGCTGCGTTCAAAGGAATAAGAACCAGGAACATATAGGGGCACTTGAAAATGACAGGATGTGTAACGGCTCCTTACTTATCCTTCCCTTAGTGGATTAGACTGGGTAAGGTCTGTTTGGGGTGCAGATATCTATGGCTATCTTATGATACGTCCCTGATTATACATGATATCTACTGATAGTCGTTCCCGGGAGTTGGAACCCCATGATACTCTTATAATATCAATCGCAGAAATATTATACTGTAGAAGTTGCCAGAGGGAACTTTCATCAGGACGACATGGCTATCTCACCCAAAAATAGATTTTTCCTACGTCAAGATCCCTTTCTTGGTACTGTGTATGGACTGTCAGTGTTGGGTTTGTAAAATGATATTGTTTTTCTAATTATTGGTAAGTTCTCTGTACCCACACACACACCGTGATATATAAATATATATATATATATATATATATATATATATATATATATATATATATATATATATATATATATATATATATATATACAGGTATTTAAGATATTGTCTGTGGTTATTTTTGTCTGTTTCAGTGTTAAGTTTATGGTTAGTGATAAGTGTGATTTTTTTGGCTGTGTTTTGTTTGTAAGAAAATGACAAATTCGTAGATAATTTGTATTTTTCCTAACTATACAAACCTTAGCTATTTAATAGGGGTATTACTTTTGGTGTAGCTGAATTGACGAGCCATTAATTTTTAACGAGGGTTTACTACCCACACCGCTAGTTAGCTGGGGTAGGGGAGGGTAGCTTGCTACACCCCCCCCCCCTCTCACACACTTGTGCTTGAGCTCACTTTGCTTGGAGGTAGGACTTCAAGGGGGATAGGGCTGGCGGGCAAGTTTGGTTAAATAGCTAAGGTTTGTATAGTTAGGAAAAATACAAATTATCTACGAATTTGTCATTTGTTCCGTTACTGGAATACAAACCACGCTATTTAATAGGGGTGACTCACCCATTAGGAAGGGTGGACGTCCCAGCCAGTCTAGCTTTTGGCTTTGCCCGGGGGCTCGTTATTTGAGTGTGTAAGCACCCATGAAAGAAGGAGTCCCTGCACCTCGCTAGGACTGCGGCCTACGCAAGCTGTGTGTGAAGGTATGAAGAAGTGTGACTCGTCCTAGGAAGTTGTTCTGAAGTTCTTTAGATGGAAACTTGTAGACTAGGACTTTCACAATACCACCTCGTCAGGGTATGGGGATGTAACAGTATTAATCTTAATACTAGGAACATAAGGGAGCATGGTTTACCTGCAGTGGTTTGAGGTCAGCTATGCAGAGAACCCAGGATGCTGCTTTCCCCAAGAGAGAGGATGATGAAGAAAAGAATAAGGGCCAGTCAAACCTTTTCATTCATGCAGACTAAAACTGGGTAACAATGCCCTCAACCTTCTGCTACTTGTCCATTAAGGAGCTTGAGGTTTTAAACCAGCAGTTGTGCAGCCACCACAGGGCCGATAGTGAATGTATCGAGTCTCCCGTGGGTCACGTCTTGCAGGTAGTGGGATGTGAATGTTGTTTGACGTTTCCACACACCAGCTTGAAGAACCTGCGTCACTGAAAAATTTCTTTTGAAGGCCAGGGACGTAGCTATGTCCCTAACATCATGTGCTCTAGGGCGACGTGACGGAGGAGGGTCTGGATGCAAGGCCAGGTCAATGACCCTATGAATCCATGCAGAGATGGTGTTCTTGGTGACCCTCCTCTTAGTCCTTCCTGTTCTGACGAATAGTGCTCGCACATGAGGACGGCCTGCAGCTGTTCTTTTGAGGTACAGCCTCAAGCTCCTTACTGGGTATAGTAAGAGATGGTCTGGGTCATCTGTTACAGTATGGAGACTAGAAATCCAGAAGGAGTCGAATCGAGGATCCGCCACTCCAGGATTCTGAGTCTTAGCAATAAACTCAGGGACGAAGCTGAACGTTACCTCCCCCCATCCCCTTGAATGGGCGATGTCATACGAGAGACCATGAAGTTCGCTGACTCGCTTGGCCGAGGCTAAAGCTAGCAGGAATACCGTCTTCCAGGTTAGGTGGCGATCTGATGCCTGGCGTAATGGTTCATAGGGAGGTCTCTTAAGAGACCTGAGAACTCGAACCACATTCCATGGGGGAGATCTCACTTCCGACTGAGGGCAGGTAAGTTCATAACTATGTATGAATAGAGAAAGTTCTAGCGATGAAGAGATGTCCACTCCTTTCAGCCTGAAGGCTAGACTTAAGGCTGAGCGATAGCCTTTCACTGCCGAGACTGAAAGGCGCATTTGTTCACGCAAATACACGAGGAACTCCGCTATTGTTGGAATAGTGGCATCGAGTGGAGATACCCCTTCCACGACACCAAAAACAGAAAACTTTCCACTTTGCCTGGTAGACTGCTGCCGAAGACTTTCACAGGTGTTCAGACTTCCTGACAGCAACTTGTTGCGAAAATCCTCTCTCCAGGCAAGAAGTCGTTGTGAACCTACGGCTTTATGGAAGATGTTGGCATGTGGTTGTTTGAGTAGATTGTGTCGTGGAGGGAGTTCTCTTGGTAGCTCCGTTAGGAGTTGCAGAAGGTCCGGGAACCATTCTGCGTGATGCCATAACGGAGCTATGAGGGTCATTGAAAGATGACCGATGTTCTGGTCTTGTTGAGTACCCTCCTCATCAGACAGAACGGGGGAAAGGCGTACACGTCGATGTTGTCCCACCGTTGTTGGAAAGCATCTTGCCAGAGAGCCTTGGGGTCTGGGACTGGGGAACAGTACAGCAGGAGCCTGAAGTTCAGGGCCGTTGCAAAAAGGTCCACAGTCGGAGAACCCCACAAAGTCAGGAGTTTGTTGGCTGCTAGATGATCCAAAGACCACTCAGTACTCTCTATCAAAGATGCTCTGCTCAGATTGTCGGCGAGCACATTCCTTTTGCCCGGAATGAAGCGTGCCAATAGTGGTATTGAGTGGATTTCGGCCCATCTCAGTATCTCTACTGCTAGATGGGATAGTTGCTGCGTAAAAGTACCTCCTTGTTTGTTGATGTAGGCCACTACTGTGGTGTTGTCGCTCATCACCACCACAGAGTGACTTGCCAGGTACTGTTGGAACTGTTGAAGGGTCAGAAAGACGGCCTTCATCTCTAGGAGATTTATATGGAGGTACTTTTCTGACTCTAACCAAAGGCCTGAGGTTGTGTGGTGCAGCACATGGGCCCCCACCTTTTTTTTGAAGCGTCCGAAAACAGCATCAAATCCGGGGGAGGACGAGAAGGTCCACTCCTACTCGTAGGTTCTTGTCTGCCACCCACCACTGGAGATCCGTCAGTTCCGCAGGTCCCATGGGATCTGGATGTCCGGGGAGTCGTATGCTTGATTCCACCGGGACTTGAGTCGCCACTGGAGGGATCTCATCCTGAGGCAACCGTTGGGAACTAGACGAGCCAGCGATGATAGGTGCCCGAGGAGACATAACCACGATTGGGCTGGAAGTTCTTCTCGTCTGAGAAAAGGCCTTGCGACCTTCCTCAGCCTTGCTATCCTGTCGTCTGATGGGAAGGCTTTGTGGAGATTGGTGTCTATAATCATGCCTAGGTATACCAGTCTTTGAATGGGAAGCAGTGAGGACTTCTCGAGATTTACCATGTTCCCCAGATCTTGGCAAAGTCTCAGAAGTTTGTCTCGGTGTTGAAGAAGGGATGACACCGAGTCTGCTAGGATTAACCAGTTGTCCAGATAACGGAGGAGACGGATGCCAATCCTGTGTGCCCAAGATGATACTAGGGTGAACACTCTGGTGAAGACTTGTGGTGCTGTGGAGAGACCGAAGCACAGCACCTTGAACTGGTACTTTCTGTTGTCTAGACTGAATCTTAAGTACTTCCTTGAAGACGGATGGACTGGGATCTGGAAGTACGCGTCCTTTAGGTCCAGTGTGCACATGAAGTCTTGCGGCCTTACTGCTAGTCTGACCGTGTCCGCCATCTCCATGCTGAATGGAGTTTGTTTGACAAACTTGTTCAGAGCTGAGAGGTCGATGACTGGTCTCCAGCCTCCAAACGCCCTCTTTACAAGAAAGAGTCGACTGAAGAAGCCTGGAGATTCGTTGAGGACCTCTTGGAGAGTGTCCTTCTTCAACAGGGTCTGGACTTCTGCCCGAAGGGCTTGCCCCCTTTCCGATCCCATGGCAAGGGAGCTCAATGACACTGGATTTGTCATCAGGGGAGGTAGAGACGTTATGAACAGGACGCGATATCCTAGACTGATCACGGAGATTGTTCACGAATCGCCCCCGAGTTGCTTCCACCTGTTTGAGCAACTTTGTAGGCATCCCCCCACTAGTGGACATGCAGGGGGACTGCCTATCCTAGTGTTTGCGGCCTCGGCTGCTTCCTCTAGGATTCTTGCCTCCCCTGGAGGACTTTTTTCCTTCCCTTTCTTTGACAGGAAAGGGCTTAGACACCACGGTCTTCGCTGCTGTCGCCGTTCTAGCGGTCTTGACTGGACGGGACTGCTGTGGTGGTGGAGGCTTATAGGGCTTGGATGTTAAAGCCCTATGAAGAAAGGAGTCTTGATGAGACTTCCTCCACCTCTCAGCGGCATGTTCCACATCCTTAGGCTCAAACAAGATTGATCCCTCTAGAGAGGAATGTCTGAGCCTATTGATCTTGGTGCTAGGGACCTTCTGATGGAATCTCTCAGCTATTGCATCCTGACATTTCAGAATGGTATTTGCCCACAAGTTCGAGACTTGGTGGGCCAGAAACTCGATCGTGCGAGTACCTGAGAGAAGAAAGGTCTCCATAGCCTTCCTGGTACGTTCTTTGGAGAAATCCTCAGAACGTGTCAGGATACCTAAGGTCCCCAACCAGATATCGAGCCACAAAGTGGCTTGCATAGCACACTTCGCAACTTTCTCCTTGTTAAGGATCTCGGTCGCCGAGAATGAGACCTGCCGGTTGGAGAGTCTCTCAAGAGGGACTCCCCTGGTAAGCTCTTCCAGTGAGTGGTGAAGAGGAAGAGCTAAACAAGGCTCCTTAAGGATCTCGAAGTACCTCCTCTGTTGTACGCAAGGAGGTGGGAGGAGCTTGTTGGTGGCACTGGAACGGTTGGAGGAGGACATCTTGGAGAGCTGTAGAGAGATCTTGTCCGTGGTACTCTTAACCCCTTGAGACCAGGGCAGTGCTGCACTGGTCTTGGAGGGTTTCTGAGTACCAAAGACACGGTCCAAGACCGTGTCCTTGCCCTCTCGAGGAGGGATCTCTGGGTTAGAAAACCCATTGAGAGCGATCATTAGAGTCAGAACCTTCCAAAATGCATGTTCTGACTCTTGCTGGTCTCCTCCTGATGTAGGACTTGCAGCGAAGTCTCCTGTCCTCAAAGGCTCTTCTTGGGGAGAGTCGCGGACATTCTCTGAGTGGCTAGCTGGCTCCATCCTAGTCCTAGTAGAGGACTTCGGCTATGTTTTGGAGTCCTTAGATTCCTTCCTGGGAAGGATGTAGGACTCCAACATTGACGAGGATGGCATGTTCCTTTCAATCCCTGCCTGAGAAGACATCTCAGCGCGAGGAGAGGTTTCCCTCATTGGTGCGATGGGAGAAAGTCTCTCCTCGCGTGATTCCCCTGGGGATGGGAAATCTTCGTCTGAAAGGGAAGGAGAGTCAGTCTAGGGGAAAGAAGGAACCTGCCTCGAAGGTCTGCGTGGAGTCAGTTTTGCCCTTGGAGAAGTTACTGCGTCTGGAACTCCTCTTTTTCTCTTGAAACGGGTAGAAGCAGCCATGGAACTGTGCCCTAATTCAAAGAAGACAGGCTTGAAAGCCTGTGTTGCGGCTCTGATTAGTGCACTGAACCAGGGCTGTTGGCTGACAGACGCGCTGCCAGACATACCCCTTGAAGGGACAGGAATTGAAGGATCCCTGGGAGGAGTTGGTAGGTTTGCCTGAAATGGCTTTGGGGTCCTGGACCCCTCTAGATGTTTCCCTTCTCCCACAATGCGCAGTGGTATGCGCTTGCGGGGAGGGGAATGAGGCGATGGCGACCTTGCTGTGCGTAGTTGAACAGTCTCGCGTGCGGGAGGATATTGACGCTCGAGCGAGGGAGAGTAATGGTGCTTGTGCAAAGGAGAATACCGGGACTCGCGGCGGGAGACTGCTGGTGAGCGTGCACGCGCGGGAGACTGCAGGCGCGCACGTGCGCACACGGGGGACTGCTGGTGCGACTGCGGGAGCGCGGGAGACTGATTGGGCACAGGAGGGCGTGCGGAAGACTGTTGGCGCACAGGAGCGCAAGTGGGAGACTGTTGCCGGGCACGCGGGGGAGAGTATTCGCGTGCGGCCGCGGTCGCGCAGGATCAAGGTGTTGAGTGCGCGGGCGAGAGTTCACGTGTGCCTGTACCAGTCGTAGGGCGTGCGTGCGCAGGAGAGAGATCCCTAGCGCGCGGGCGCGCAGTTGAAGCCTGTGATGCTCATAGGCGCGCGACAGAATGTGGGCGCGAATCCGTAGGAGAGGATAGGCCATTGCGCGTATCCTAGCGGTTGCGTGCGGGAGAAGGCTGGCGCGATGGCGAGCGCTGGCGCGATGGCGAGCGCTGGCGCGAAGGCGAGCGCTGGCGTGAAGGCGAGCGCTGGCGCGATGGTATTAGCTGGCGCGTGGGAGAAGTCAGTTTAGTTGACTTCCCAGTAGCGCCCAGATCTGTAGATCGTTGGTGCGCAGGAGAGTTAACTACGTGGGAGATCGCTGGCGAGCAGGAGAGAAGCAGGAGAGCGCTGGCGCGCAGGAGAACGCTGGTACGCAGGAGAGCACTGGCGCGCAGGAGAGCACTGGCACGCGGGAGAGCGCTGGCGCGCAGGAGAGCGCTGGCGCGCAGGAGTGCGCTGGCGCGCAGGAGTGCGCTAGCGCGCAGGAAGTTGACGGCGCGCAGGTGAGAGTTGGCGCGCAGCTGGGCGTGGGCGCGTAGGCTTAGGCTCAGGCAAGGCCTGGCGCGCAGGAGAACGTGGGCGCGCATGTGCGTGAGGGCATGCATAGCGCGTAGTGGAGCTGTGCTCCTGTTAGGACGTATGTGCGTGTTGGCGCATACGCCCTTGATGCCCTGTGTTAGGGTTTATTGATGGGGCCTGACGAACTACTAGAGCGCGTTCATCAGGTTTCGTTGGCGCATAGCGCGTATCTGGGCGTGCTCAGATGAAACCTTGTTAGGTTTATGCAGGAAAGGTGACGGCAGGTCGGCAGGTCTGTCGGGTGGAAGGTCGACGTGTCCTTTAAAAGGACAACCTTCCACCAAAGGAGATCGCGAACGATCTGCAGAAAGGTCCAGGACCAATGCAGGAACAGTGATCGGTGATTGTTGTCGAGGCTCCTCTACGGGGGACTGCATCGAAGATGTTGAACCGAAGAGGCGCCTCCTCACCGCAGATGAAGGAAGGCCTCTTTGGCGAAGAGGAAGGTGAGCCTTGCGACAAATGCACCCTCTGGGGGCCGTAGGGTCAGCGAGCTGACCTTCTTCAGTCCTCCGAAGAGGAGTCGCTGTAAGTGAACTCCCCCGAGGGGAAGAAACACTAGCAGGAGAGACTGACGTTGGACTTAGTTTCTCCCTCGTAGGCTGAACAGAGACGGGAGAAACTAAGCTGTCGGCTACCGAAGGGTTTGAAGAGGCAGAGGTGATGGGTGATATCGCATTGGATACCTCTGACACCACAACGTCGACAAGAGACAGAGGAACCACCTCTGTTGGTGACGGCGATTGCTTGACAGTGGCACCCCATCGGATGTAGTTAAGCAAAACCTCCTTGGAGGGCGAACCCGTAAACCCCAAGGAGGACCAAAGCTGAAAAAGAGGGGTTAGTGATATATCCTCCCCCGGGGGGAGAGGTGGAGCTGCTTCGCTATGGGAAGCAATGTCATCTCTCGAGCCCCGAGTTTGGTAAACAGTACATCGGTCTACGCTACCATTCGACGGTCTCTCAAAAGAAACCGACCGAATGGGAGCTTCGGAGGAGGTTTGGGCAATGGAAGAAGAGATCTTGGGTTTTTCTCCTTTCAAAGAAAGCTTCGAAGGAGAAATATCCCGTTTGGACTTCTTCTTCCGTCGTCGCGAAAACCTCTCCCACTGGGAGGTAGACCACTCCCTACACTCACTACACCTGTTGTTGCTATCACACCGTTGGCCCCTACAAGAAGGACAAAGGGCGTGAGGATCGGTCTCGACCGCCGACATGAATGTTCTACAGGGGCGGTTGGGAAACCCAGGGCAGGAGCGCAGAATTGCAGAGGCCAACTTCACAAACAGAACTAGAAAAAGAAAAAGACAAAAGCATTAAATGGCTGCCAAATGACGGCGAGGATGAGAGCGGACACGTCCGACTACCATCAGAGCCGAGAGCAAAGTGGGCTCAAGCACAGGTGTGTGAAGGGGGGGGGGGTAGCAAGCTACCCTCTCCTACCCCTGATAACTAGCGATGTGGGTAGTAAACCCTCGTTAAAAATTAATGGCTCGTCATTTCAACTACGCCGAAAGTATTACCCCTATTAAATAGCGTGGTTTGTATTCCAGTTACGGAACAATATACTTTTAAGGTTATGTTTTGTTTTACTGTTCCCTCTGTTCAGTAGTCCAGTTGACGTAAAAGTAAGGGGAAAGTTTGCGTTGTGGGACAATTTGTCTGGTAGAGTGATTCAAGGGTGTGGGAGTTGCTTTTGAGTGCATCCCGCCACATCGCCAAAATTATATTCCCTAATAAAGAGTGAAAGGGTTTGTGTTCAGTGATGGCACAACTTTCATGTTTACCGTGATTATGGAATGCTTCATAAATTTTCTATGCTTTACCTTCCATAAAACTAAAATCCTTCCTTTATCACAGTATAAATAGTTAGAATTTTTTAAAAGTATTTTGTAAATATTCACAACCACAGAAAAATAGCGACTGACCTTTAAATCATATCCAGGTGCTGGCTTTCCCATTGATCCTGGCCGAATATTAACTCCTTCACCAGTTCCACAGAGAAGTGTTGTTTCAGACTGGCCATATCCCTCAAAAATCTGAAGACCTAGAGAGGATCATGGTTTAAAGTGATACAAAAACGATGGAAGGTTTCAGAATTAGAAATAATTACAATCCTATCAAGATTACTGTATTTAATTAAACAAACAGCCTTAACTGTATACTACTATATATAGAAAGGGAAACAAGAATCTTAACAAGTGGAAAAAATTCTAAAACCTGTATTAATTACTTTCATATACTGTACAGTACTTTACAGTGCTATATATATATTTGCTTTCCATATGCTTATTCTATTCTCTCTCTTACATCATCTAAAAAATAGTTTTCTTATTAATTAGAACTTTAATCGTTGGGAAACTGATATCATTTCTATGAAACTCTCCTCATGTTCATAGTGCTTCTCTATAAAGCAGAGAAAAAAAACCTGAATCAGAGGTGTAACTAAAGATTTGTGGGCCCGGGGAGCTGAAATAGCAGAGGTGATCAAACTATCTGAAAAAAAAATGTTTTAATTCTTTCATTCTACCTTGTTTTAAGCATTGTTCTCCTGTCTGGTCTTAGGCTGCTGACTCTCATCTTAATTTGTTGGACAAAAACTTGCAATCTATTAAATTTCTTATTCATGATCTGGATATTAATTTCTGTTACCACTGTTCTGTTAGTTATTTATGCATGTTTCCTAAGATTTTTTTTTTATAATTCTGACCATTTTTTTGTATTCAGATCTTCCAAAACTGTACCATCATGTATGTGGTACTAGAAATGCAGTTATTCCTAACAGTCTTGACTTCTCCATCAGAAGGCTCAACACTACACACAACACTACACAGTATTCTAGAAGTTTCATTCCAGCTGTGACTAGATTTTGGAATGATCTTCCTAATCTGGCAGTTGAATTGGTGAAATTTCAGAAGTTCAAACTTTCAGTGAATGTTTTTATGTTGAACAAGTTTATTAGCTATCTCTTCATACAGTAGGGTCCTGAATTATGCAATAATTTGGTCGATCAACGGCCTCGCATAAATAGAAAATCGAATATTTTGAAACATAACAGGAATAATTCCTTTAGGACCATGGCACACAGTAACTTGCCTATTGAAACGTGTTTATTACCCCTTTTCAATACTTTCTATATGCTAGCCTATACTGTATTTTTTCTAATATCAAATTGTTAATATGAATGAATAAAACCTTTAAAATGTTTCAAAGTTTTAATAACAAGATGACTGGTGAATAGTAAAACCATCACTGTAAAGACTAGCTTTTGTTTTATCACTGAAAATTCAAAATTAATGAAATAAAGGAAATTTTATATCACGAGTTTCTAAACAAGCCAAAAAGTACACCATCTAAAACAGACACCATAGTTTGGTTTACTTTCATTTCCAATCATAACAAACAGACGAACACATTTACACATCTGTGTTTGTGTTATTTTTTGCAACAACAGCTATCTTACCAATTATTGACGGTATAATAATTTTGTTATTATGAATGATGTTTTACTTACTCTTTCTTATAACTTTGAAATAAATGAAGTGAATGTGATTTATATAATGTTTTTCCTAAACACGCTGTCTAAAACGAAAACCTTTCGTTTGTTTACTGTAGGCTCCATCGTTGATCATAGTAAGTGAACTAAAGAACTCATTAAACACAAATGATCGAAGCAATAACTAATGATATTGAGCTTTTAGTAAATATGACAAATTCGAAGATAATTTGTATTTTTCCTAACCATACAAACCTTAGCTATTTACACAGGGTTTACCTTTTAGCGCAGCTGAAATGGCGAGCCATTAGAATTTAACGAGGGTGTATTACCCCCGCGCTAGTTAGCGGGGGGGGGGGGGGGGTAGGGGAGTGGTAGCTAGCTACCCCTCCCCTCCCTCACACACCGATGAATACTCACTTTCACTTAGAGGTAGGACTTGTCTTGGGGGACAGGGCTGGCGGGCAAATGTGTGTAAATAGCTAAGGTTTGTATGGTTAGGAAAAATACAAATTATCTTCGAATTTGTCATTTGTTCCGTAACCGAAATACAAACCACGCTATTTACACAGGGTGACTTACCCCTTAGGTAGGGAGGAAAGTCCCCAGCCATACTGGCTTTGGCTTTACCCGGGGACTCAGAATGAGTGAGTAGCACTCGATAAAAGGAATCCCTGCACCTCACAAGTTCCTTGCTTCGCAAGGAACCATGTGGCCTACGTAAGCTTGTGTGTGAAGGAAGAAGTGTGACCCGTCCTAGGCAGTTGACCTGGAGTTCCAGAAGGAACTCTGGGTTAGGATGTTCCCAATACCACCTCGTCAGGGTATGGGGGACACGACAGTATTGACTCAATACTCGAAACACAAGGAAGCATGGTTTACCTGCAGAGGTTTGAGGTCAGCTATGCAGAGACCAGGATGCTGCTTCCCCGTAGAGGGGATGATGAAGAAAGAAGTAAGGGCCAGACATACTTCTTTCGTTCATGCAGACTAAAACCTGATAACAATGCCCTCAACCTTCTGCTACCTGTCCAAAAAGGAGCCTGAGGTTAGACCAGCTGTTGTGTAGCCACCACAGAGCGATAGAAAACGTATCGAGACTCCTGTGGGTCACGCCCTGCAGGATGCGGGCTGCGAAGGTCATTAGACGCTTCCAGACTCCAGCTTGTAGCACCTGCGTCACAGAGTAGTATTACTCGAAGGCGAGGGACGTTGCGATGTATCCAACATCGTGCTGTAGGGCGACGTGACGGGGGAGGGTCTGGAGACAGGTCGAGATGAATGTCCTTGAGTCCGGGCTGAAGAGGTATACTGGTGACTCTCCCCCATGTCCTCCTTGTGCTCCCAAATCGGCTGCAACTGAGGACAAACTGCAGCTGTTCCCAGCGCTAACCTCTCGATTCCTTTACTGGCAAGAAAGAGAAGGTCTTGGGACATCAGATACAGAATGGAGACTCGAAATCTTGAATGAATCGGACCGAAGGGCCGGGACCCCCAGATTCTGAGTCTAGCCAACAACTCAGGAGCGAGCCTGAATGTTGCCTTCCCCTCTTCCTTAGAAAGGGGGGAGTCGTAAGAGACCAAGAAGATTGCTTACACACTGGCCGTGGCCAGAGTGAGCAGGAGACCCAAGGCGGAATACAATCCGAGGCCTGTCGTAAAGGGTCTTGAGAAGATCTCTTAAAGGACTAAAAGTCCGAGCCATGCTCCAAGTTGGAGGTCTTCCTCCGACTAGGGCAGGGACGATCGTAGCTTCGCATGAGCGAGGATAGATCCAGCGGGCAGGAAAAAGTTGTTCCTTTAAGCCTGAAGGTCAGGGAAAGGCTGAGCGACAGGCTTCGTTGCCGAGAGCGGAAAGGAGTTTCCCCCCGCCGAAAGGCAATAAGACCGTTATTGCTGGAGAAGAGGCCTCAAGGGAAGAGGTATATCTCCCACGGCACCAACCACCTTAGACTCTTCACTTTGCCTGGGAGACCCCTGTGGATGACTATCGCAGATGACGCGACCTCCGTACCGCGACTGTAGCGGGTTGTCTCTTCTTGAGGAGGAGGCGTAGTGTCTCCAGGCATGAAGCCGAAGCGACGCCCCGGTTCGGGAGAGATGTCGCAGTGTGGTTGCTTGAGTAGTCTGCGCCGTGGGAGAAGCTCTCCCGGGAGTTCCGTCAGGGGAAGCAGAGGGTCCAGAAACCGTAATGCGCATACTGTAGTCCCAGTGGAGCTCTCCCATTGAAAGGTTGACAGACAACCTGGTCTTGTTGAGACCCATTGTCCACAGACAAAAGGGAGGGAAGACGCAGGCGTCGAAGTTGTCCCACCATCACCAGAATGCATCTTGCCAGAGTCTCGGGGTCTGAGACTGGGGGGAAGAATAGCGGAAGCTTGAGGTTCCAAGCTGTCGCGATCAGGTCCCCCAGACCAGTACTTGCTGGTTACCCAAGGTCAAAGACCCCCAGGTACACTCTCTCTACGAGGCTCTGCTCGGATAGTCTGAGAGAACATTCCCCTGCCTGGAATGAGAGAGCCGATGGTGGTATTGAGAGAATCTCAATCATCCCGGTATCTCTACTGCAAGATGTGAAGGTGTGAAAATGCATCCCCTGCTGGTTAGAATACGCCAGAATCATGAAGTCGTCGCGCACGGGGCGACTCGGCAGGAGCTGTAGGATCTGTAGAGGGGCCAGACTAAGGCCCTTAAGCCTGCCTGAATGATGGAGAGGTATCCTTCAGGTCTTGACCATAGGCCTGGACCGGAACATGCCCCCCCCCCTTTCCTTTGACGAGTCCGAGAACAGCATCAAGAATGTGGGGAAAGGACGAGATTATCCACTACCATCAAGAGGCTCCATGGGTCAACACCCATTGCAGGTCTAATAGTTCCGCTGGTCCCATAGGGGCCAGGAAGTCCGGTTAAACATTGCCTGAAGCCACCGGAACTTGGATCGCCCCACATGGAACTTATCCTGAGGCGACCGTTCGGACTATAGACGGGTCAATGAGGAAAGGAGAACTAGGAAACGTTCCAAGGTAGGGCTGAAAGCTCTGCTTGATTGAGAACAGGTACTGCGACTCTCCTCAGTCTTGCCACAGTCAACCGAAAGGAAGGCTCGGAGGATGTGGTAACAGAATCTGGCGTCCCCAGGTGGTCACCCATCCAAGTACCGACGTTGCTTAACCTCGCTGGACGGACGAGAAGCGGGGTTTCCAACGTGGTAAGGCCGTTGACTCAATATCATGGCCAGATACTCCAGATGTTGAGGTTGAGGTAGAGGAAGAGAAGGCTCCAAGCAAAATACCATGAGCCCACACTCATGGTAAGCATCCGGAAGCTTGTCCCGGCGCTGAAGAAGGTCGAACCCGAGCCTACCGGAGTTGACCAGCCCTCCAAACAGCAGAGGAGGCGGAAGCCTGCACCTGAGCGGCCAAGAGGAAGGCAGGGAGAGTTCTCTGGGGAAACAAACCTGCTATGCCACGGCGGGATAGCCACACTGCATCATAAGCAGGAATACTTGCAGTCTAGGCTGAATTCAACGAGCACCCTGGAAGATGGATGGAATGGAAACTGAAAGTACCCGTCCTTCCGATCCAGGGTTTAAGGAGTCCTGTCGCCCCGTTACCAGTCTGATCGATTCTGCTGGTCTACGCTGGCCGAAGTTTGTTCGACAAACTTGATCAGGGCTGAGAGGTCGACTAAGGACATCCCCTCTCAGATCCTTTCTTACAAGAAAGGATCGACTGAGGAGGCCGGGGGTGAAGCCGTCGATGATCCTAAGGAAGACCTTCGCCTAAGGTATGGATCATTCTGCCCAACCGGGCAACTCTGCTGACGCTATGGCATAGAGGTTCAGAGACACTGAATTCGCTGACAGAGACGGCAGGCGCGATATCCTTGGCTGATCACAGAGATTGTGCGGGAATGGGCATCGGGAAGCTGTCATTCGGATGAGTAACCTTAAGCATCCTCCCAGCGAAAAACCTGCAATCCTAGAGTTTGTGAACTCATTTTAGGACTATGCCCCCCCGGGGGAGTCTCCCGAGCCATCTGTTCCTGACAGGAGGAAACTGCAATTGGACACCTTGTCCCAGTTGTCGTAGCCGATAACTTAGGCCGACGTGATTGAAAGAAAAGGGCGCTGGAGCCCTGCAGAGTCTGGAAGAAAGTGCCTTGGAGGAGTGAAAACGGAAGTCGATTTCCTCCGCACAGCCGCTGTCTAAATCTCTGTCCTTGGGCACAAACAAACTCTTCTCAAGGATGGAAGGGTGTCTGAGGTCGTCGACCTCCACAGATGAGACACCCGAAGGAAGCCCTCAGTCAGCGCGTCCAGATGGTACAACATCGAGCTTGTCCGCAAGTTAGATACTTAACGACGAAAGGCCAAGGTGCCTTAGCTCGAGAGGAGGAAAGTACCCATGCTCTTCCTGTAGCTTCCTTGAACCAAACCTCGGGCCGTAACCGAGGAGGGAAAGAACCTGGTAAGCTCCCAGAGGAAGGGGTAGGCAGCCACCCCTTGTCCGATGGAGAAATCTCGAACAGAAAGCCCCCCCGCCAAAAATCCTTCCAGGGAATGACGGGGAAGGGCTAACCAGGTTCAGGAAAGAGGAGTGTTGCTCAGATCTCCCTTAAGTTTCTCCTATTCTTGCAAGTGCCATGCTCTGCGTTTACGGGGTGAGGCCGTGTTCTGGAAATACGCTCCAGAAGAACTCGCCAGGCTGGCCATGCTGCGAAAACCCCATTGGGAATCGTGGTCGCAATCGCCCTGGAGCTCGCGCGACGGTAATTCAAAGATTTTCGCGTGGGCGAACGTGGAAGCGCCCATGTGTGGTAACGCAAACGAAGGTGAGCGAAGGAGCGCAGAAGGAGGGCGAGCGTGGTAGGAAGGGCGAGAGCTGGTGGTCGGCGAGCGATAACCCATAGACGAGCAATGGATACTGCAAGAAATAAGCCGACGTTTGTGCGAAGAAACACTGTAGGTTCGCGCGACGGAACACCATCCGTCCGCGTGATGGAAAACCGTTGGTTCGCGCGTGGGCGAACATTGGAGAGCATGGGCGCGGACGCGCATGAGCGTAGACGTGCAGGCACGTGGGCGTGTGGGCGCGCAGGCGAATGGTCGCGCGGGCGCACAGGCAAGCGGTCGCGCGGGCGCGCAGGCGAGCGGTCGCGCGGGCGAGCGGTCGCGCGGGCGCGCAGGCGAGCGGTCGTGAGGGTGGGCAGGTGGATGAGCGCGAGTCCGAGGCGGCGAACGCAAGCGTTAGCGCGATGGCGAGGAAACGCGCTGCCGCGTGGGCGAGGAAGACCGCTGGCGATATGGATCAACAAGCGATCGGTGGTGAGCTGGTGAGCGCTAACACGCAGGTTGGCGATGGCGCGTTGTGTTATGCCGACGCGATGGTCGAGCAGCATGCGCAGGTGAGCGATCGTGCGTTGGCGAGCAATATGCGAAGGTGAGCGATCGCGAGCAGCATGTGCAGGAGGGCGATCGCGCGATGGTGATCAGCATGCGCAGATGGGCGGTCGCGCGATGGCGAGCAGCCTCTGCAGGTGGGCATCGTGCGATGGCTATCAGCATGCGCAGGGTCGCGCGATGGTGATCAGCATCCGCAGGTGTGCGGTCGCACGATGGCGATCAGCATCCGCAGTTGAGGGTCGCGCGATGGCGATCAGCATCCGCAGTTGAGGGTCGCGCGATGGCGATCAGCATCCGCAGTTGAGGGTCGCGCGGTGGCGATCAGCATCCGCAGTTGAGGGTCGCGCGATGGCGATCAGCATCCGCAGTTGAGGGTCGCGCGATGGCGATCAGCATCCGCAGTTGAGGGTCGCGCGATGGCGATCAGCATCCGCAGTTGAGGGTCGCGCGATGGCGATCAGCATGCGCAGGTGAGCTAGTAGCTGGCGAACCATGTTCCTTCAGAAGAGTTGGAGAACGTTGGCGTGCCGGCTGTAACACACGCGGGCGATCCGGAGATCGCCGAGAGACAGGTGATCGCTGGCGAGCTGATGATCGCTGGCGAGCTGATGATCGCTGACGAGCAGAAGGCTACGCGTGGAAGCCTGCGTATAGAAGAAGAGTCCTTGACCCCGACCTGAACCGAAGTTCTAGATCGCGAGGGCGAACGTGGGCGCACAGGGCGCGTAACAGGAACCAACAGGAACAGCAGGGATGATCATCATGAAAGCGCTGACGAACAGGAGAGCGCTGATGAGCAGAAGAGCGCCTGTGCGTTAAGACTGAGCAGGAGCAGGAGTGAACACAGCAGAAGGGCGCGCAGGGAAACCCTGACACGCAAGGGAAGAACCCCCGTGGGAGGCAACCCTTTGCCCCGAAGGGATCGTTGTCCGCCGGGAGACTGATGTCCGTCGGAAGACCGCTGTCCGTCGGGAAGACCGTTGTCCGTCGGGAAGACCGTTGCCCGTCGGAAGACGAGATCAGACTACTGTCCATTTGCACCAAGGCGGAAGATCGAGAAAAGGAGTTGTAGGCTGCAAACGGAGATTCAAAAAGGCGCCTCAAGCACCCTTATAGGGAGATGAGAGGCCCTTACGACAAGGCGGACGGTGGGCCTTACGGCGAGGGAGGCCAACAGCAACAGAAGAAACCTCCGAAGAGGAGTCTCTATGAGTGTACTCTCTCGCGAACGAAAGAGAAACACTTCGTAGAAGAGACTGGTCAGCAGTGACCTAAAAGGAGCAATCCTCCGAAGAGGAGCTCCTGCAGTTGCCCAGCCCCTTGAGCGAAACTGCAGGTGTGACCGCTCAGCACCAAGAGCATAGTCGCACGAAAAAAAGGCAAGAGGAGAACCCTCTATAAGGGGAAAAACTCAAGCCTGGACAGGAAAAACTTCCCTCGGAAGGAAAGTTACCTGCCCAAGGAGGCAAGCCTCCTGAGAGTTCTAAAATGAACTGGAGAGCTGTCCGTCGTCACGGGAGTACTTCCAGTAGAAGGAGACACGCCCCTGACGAAAACACAAGGGGGGAGGCAGCAACAGCCGAATCCCCAGGACTCAACAAGACAGCTCACACCGTTGCCGTATTACAGAAACGAACTAGATCGGTAACTGTAAAAAAATAAAACAAAAAAACATTAGTACACATTCATTCCCCCGGGAAGGCTCCGAAGAGGAATCCCGAGGGAAAGGAAACAAGAATTACACAACAGGCACGTGCCCTCACAACCACTTACACTCACGGAAGGAGAGCTGTAACCAAAACAGAATTATAACAATTATAATTATGTAACTATGTAATTATGTAATTTAAAAATGAATGAATACTAAGGAAAGAACGAAAACCCCGAAAGGAATCGTTCTACAAAGCTGAAAAATCAACAAATACAATTAGATTCATAAACTAATTGAGACAAACGTACGGCGTAGCAACCCCCCCACACGGAAAGGAAGCTACAAGGGTGTAGTAACACGTAGTAAAAGGGTGAACGACCTCAGAGAGAGAGAGAGAAAGACATAAGTCAAACTCGATCGCCACCCATAACGCCGTGGCGGCCAACTGCCGAGGACACCACGTAGATAAGTACGCTACACACACAAACTGAAAAGGAAACTTACTGATTTCTATACTCAAATATGTATACAAACATGAAAACATGTTTACATATATATTGAGTAAATGAAAAGTAAGCGATTAAGTAAAGACAAAACAATGGCTGCCAAGAGAGGACCAAGACAGAGACGTCTGTCACAGTCCGAGCCAAAAGTGAAAGTGAGCATTCATCGGTGTGTGAGGGAGGGGAGGGGTAGCTAGCTACCACTCCCCTACACCCCCGCTAACTAGCGCGGGGGTAATACACCCTCGTTAAATTCTAATGGCTCGCCATTTCAGCTGCGCTAAAAGGTAAACCCTGTGTAAATAGCGTGGTTTGTATTTCGGTTACGGAACAAATGATATTTTCATGATAAAAAGGGATTTTGACGAAGGAAAAATCTATTTCTGGGGAGAGACCTGTGACGCCCGGTGAAAAGTCCTTCTTTCTATCTTTTCTGATATAAATCTTCCAAATATACCAGAGAAAAATAAAAGCATGGAATGCAGAGGTTACGACCCTCGCGCGAGCACCTCGTGAGTGTCATGTATACATCAGGGGCGTGTGAAAACCACTATTCACAGGCTGTCTTCCAATTAGATAACTCCTTCATCAAAGGGAAGGGCCGTAACAAAGACCCCAGAAACCACACTTGTACCACGCCCCGTCACCCACATGAACGCCTTCTAGGTCATCCTTCTGCAAGAACATATGGCTTGGTAAGGAAAGGGTGGGTCCGTACAAAAATAACCGGGAAGGGTTTCACCGGGCGTCATAGGTCTCTCCCCAGAAATAGATTTTTCCTTCGTCAAAATCCCTTTTCTGGGTCGACCTGTGACGGACGGTGAAAATGTACCAGAGAATGCCTTCCAAGCCCAATAAAGTATTAACATAATGAGGAGAATACAATCACCATGTACGACAATAATATAATATAATAATGTAAGAAACGTCCAATTACCAACTAGCCAAATGACATAGGGAACGTAAGGCTAAATAACTATGACGACAAGGAATCAACTGAGTGTCGAATCGCAAAAGGCATCAAACCTTACATGTCTATGCATATCTAAACATTAATGGAACGGTAACTACAATAACAGTTAAACCATAGGAATTAAACATGGCAAATATCATAGGGCTAACGAACTACCCAGGAGAGTGGCGACGTGGTGTGAGTGGCAGGTAGGAGGGAGAAGAGAAGAGATGGAAGAAAGGAAGAAGTAGAGATTAATGGGGAGGGATAAGGCTCCCCGCTGCCATCGTCGGGTTTTTAAGGGCCTGTAAGATCTTTAGATAGTGGCGTTTGACAACCATAGGGGATTTCCAACCCGTATATTTTTTAAAATCATCAAAGTCCCTGTTCTGGAAGTAATTGATGGAGGTATCTACTGTCCGTATATCATGATCCTGGGCGTGGGGAAATGATTCCGGATTAGTATGTTTAAAGAAGTAGAGGATTTGTTGCCTGATACCGTGAATGGAAATAGTACCTCCTTGTTCCCTGATAACCAAGGGGCCAGACGAGCGGGTGGCAGTTCTAGCTAAAAATGCCTTGAAAATAGTGACTGGTCACAGAGAAAAAATCCTGGGGAAGAAGAATAATCTTCCGGATCCTCATTTTTTAGCTAGGAAAGCATTGTCTGGAGAAAGGAGTACTTCGGCTGAAGGGAGGAAATCTATGTTTTCCGGGTTCGTGAGAGAGCTGCTAGTTCTGATATTCCATCACCTGAGGCCAAAGCCATTAGAAATAAAGTCTTCCTAAGAAGAGTGATATAAGAGCAGGATTCATTGTCCGTGTCCGGCGCAAGTTTTGAGGACACCGTTCAGAGACCAGAGTCCTTTTGTGGCCGAACCGAAGGTCGAAGCCTAGCACATGTTTTTGGAATAGATGAGAAATAGGAATATGCTAGGTTAATGTTAAGCCCAACAAGGAAGATCTTCTTCAAAGCTGACTTGATGGTGGTTAAAGTGCTAACTGTTAGGCCTTTGCCAAATAGGAACCTCAAGAAAGAGATGGCTATATTCGGAGACATACCAGTATGGTCTGAACTCTTAGGGAATCTGCTAGTTGTTAACGGCCGAATCATATTGGCGAATTGTCGAGTCCCTTTTGTCTGATTCGATGAAGAGATCGTTTTCCGGTTCAATGTTTGCGTCTCTACGAGCTGCAAACTTCCTGTAGTCCACAAAGTTAGAGTTTTGGCTATCCTTGAGTAATCTGACACAGTGAGTTTGGATTACTTGGGTCAGTTTGGGGAACGGGATCCGGAGGGGACGGAGTTTCAACTCGAGGAGGAGAGGAAACCAACTGTTCTTGGCCAGTGAGGTGGTACTAAAACCACTGCCCCCCGGAAGGAGCGTAGTTTGTGTAAAAGTCTCATTAGAAGATTCACTGGGGGAAATAGGTAAATCTTCTTCTAATGGTTCCTGAGTATACACCGGAATGAAATTATGTCTAAAGACCATTCTGACTCTAGTGGTTTCGTCCTGGCTAGTGAGCCCGCTTTCACATTCTGGACTCCCGCTAGGTGAGTTACTGACAGGAACCAGTTCTTCTCTGTTGCCCTGGCGAAGGTAGTGACCAGGATCCGATTCAGGTTGGGTGACTTGGATCCTCCCCTGTTGACGCAGTGTACTACGTCTGTGCTGTCTGATACTACTCTGATGTGGATCGACCTCGGAGGAGAGAGTCTCTTCAGGGTCAAGAACACTGCCATGGCTTCGAGAACATTGATATGGGACTGTTTCATGGCGGGTGACCAAGAGCCCTGAAACATCTGATGTTCGGAGTAATCCCCCCATCCACTTAGAGGCGCGGCTGTATGGAATGTCACTTGTGGAGGTGGGAATTGTAGAGGAATCGATTTGGAGACGTTCTTCGGTTTGGACCATGGGCGTAGTCTCATTTTCAAGACAGAGGGGATCTTCGAGACCTTGTCTCTTAAAGGTACTGTAGCTCTCTTTCTCCAAACTCGATTGATGTCTTTGAGTTTGGCTTTTAATAGGAGATCTGTTACTGAAGTGAATTGGAGAAGGCCGATGATACTTTCTGAGGTTCTTCTGGACACCTGTTTGTGTTTGAGAAAATTCTTGATCTAGGAAGCTATTCCTCTTACCTTTTTGGAAGGGAGAGACAACGTGTGCTTCGAAAGGTCCCACTGAATGTTTAACCATTCTAAGTGGCCTGATGGTTGCAGGCAAGACTTTTGGAGATTGACCCGAAATCACAGGTTGTCGAGAAATCGAAGTACTTCCTTCGTAGCTCTGTTGCCTTCTATGGCCGACCGGGCCCAAATGAGCCAACCGTCCAGATAAGCAATGATCTGTATCTCTTGGTTCCTGAGTTGTTCTAACACTGTCTCTCCCAGTTTCGTGAATATCCTGGGATCAATGTTGAGGCCGAAGGGCATGTCTTGAACGCAAAGGCTTTCCTGCCTAGGCAGAAACCCAGATAAGAAGAGAAGTTTCGAGCTATAGGCACATGATAATAGTCGTCGGTAAGATCAACAGAGGTGGTGACGGCCCCACGGGGAAGTAAGGTCCGTACCTGAGAGATAGCCAACATCCGGAACTTGTCGCAGAGAATGTAAGAGTTTAGCTTTGACAAGTCCAGGTCCACTCTCAATGCTGACAAGCCTTTCTTCGGAATTGTGAACAGGCGGCCTTGGAACTTCGGTGATCGGTCCCGTTTGATTGTTTTCTTCTTGAGTAACTCTGTGGTGTGCTCTTTCAGGATGGGAGTGGATTTCTGGGAGAAGGTCACTGGTGGAGGAGGAGGATCTTGTGGCCATTTCCACCTCAAACCTTTACAGATTATGCTATGAGCCCACGGATCGAAGGTCCAATGGTCTCAAAAGTGGTAAAGTCTCTCCCCTACCGGGACCACCTCGTTGTGAGGGAGTGAATCTAGGTCCTTTCCTTCCCCGAGCCCCCTTTTTCCTAGGTCCGCCTCGATGGCGGAACTGTCCTCTACTCCTGTAGCTTCCTCTCTGGTGTCCACGAAAGGAACCTGAGGGTTCAGAGCTAGGGCTGTATGCAGGCGAGGACTTCCAAACGGGGTTGGGCTGTGTACCTGGGAAATCAGTGAGGTAGACCACCTGATGAGGGGGATTCAGATGTATAGGCGTCGAATCAGAGGAAGACTGTGATGACGAGTGGGTAACTGACTACTGATGGCAGTGACCCCGGTTTGTTTTGTAGAGGGTAACTCTCTGCTTCTTCTTGAAGAAAGCTTGCTTTTGGTCTTCGACCTTCTTTTTGGCAGTGAGGCCCCGCCTCACCTGCAATTTTGGTTTGCTCTCGTATCATCTTGTAGAACCTTGTTCACCTCCTCCTGAGGGAAGAGGGTTTTACCCCATCAGGAGGAAGCTATCAGCCTGCTCGGTTCATGTCTGATAGAGGCCTCAGACAGAACGTATTTCCTACAACTAACCCGAGCAGACCACAAAGCGTGTAGGTCAAATTGGTAGGGCAGAGATTGGTTCTTCGTAAATATCCGAAGCAAAGTCTCAGTGGGATAAATCGAGGCTAGGGGCTCCCCGAGGTGGGGTCCGTCTCTTTAAGAGCCGGCATGGCCGAACCTTCTTTGTCAGCTTGAATAGTAAGACCTGTCAATTTATCCGTAATAGGCAAGGTAATAATGAGAGCAGTTGTAGATATGGCGTAGGCCCCATTATGTGGGGTGAGCTTGGAATTAGCGTACCCCCAGACCGACAATATCCTGGTCCAGACAGATTGGGCCTGCTCTTTAGGAAATATTACCGTTACCTTCAGTACCTTGTCTAACCTAACCAAGGCATGCTCTTTCAATCGAACGAATCCGTTGAATGGGAATTTTAGTCCCTGAGAGTAAATTTCAGGACCTCCAGAGGGCAGACGTCTATGCCATCCAGAGTTATGGTACCATCTATATATGGGACATGTAAGGCAAATTTCTATGTGTTGTTTTTATCGAAGGAGGGTACTTCGATGCGTCTGGGGCTGTAGGGGGAGACATCCGAGTTCCTGAACGGATCAGATTCGCGACCATATCTTTGAGCTCCGTCATAGCTCCTTGGCTTGTCCTAGAATGTGTTGTATCTGCTCTTTAACCCTACCCCTGACTTTTAGCAGTCACGGTTTTATGCAAGGTAATATGAACATCAGGATCCTTTGAGGGTCCTAGGTCGGTGACGCAGATAATGGCAAAGCTGAAGGCTCAAAACTCATCACCACCTACCTGCCCGTCCATGGGGTCGACGTCCAACCCTAGAGAGGACACTCCGAGGAGATAGGGTCCTCCAGATGGAGCATTCCTTCCAAATCTTGATACCCAAGGGCGGAGAGCCGCTCTTGCAGGCCGGAGAGATTCATCATCATCCTGAAAGAAGTGAGGGGATTAGTGACGAAGGAGAAGACCGTTCTCCTCAATAAGCAATGTATTCATAAATCCAGAACAAATTAAATCATCACCAAAGGATACCAAAAAGAAACAAATTAGAACCAACTTACATCATCGGTCAGGAGTAGGGAGAACAGCTTGTAGCAGAGCGTGCATGACTCCGGGAAGCATACCATGTAGGCGGACCTTCTGTAAAAGAAAGGAGACATAAGTCTGGATGTTCCTTGAAACTCTGGTTAGTGATCCTATTCACAGGCTGGGATCAACCAAATATCTACAAATAATAATATATGTGTATGTATATATTTGTACGTGTATATAATACATATGTCTATATTTATGCATATATTTAATTATAAATATGTGTATATATGGATAAATATCCATACAACATCGTGTTCAAATAGAAATAAATTTCTACTCAGTACTTGGGATCGAACGCTAGCCCCTTCTAATGAAAAGCCAGGTCGAAACCAACCATGCCATGAGAGGCTATTTACTGTTCCTTGAGACTCTGGTCAGTGAACAGATGAATCAATAGAAATAATTAACATTAACTATGTGTGACTACTATGATTTTCAAAATTGTTAGCTAGAGCTACCACTGATATACTAATATCCAGTAACCACGTAACATGTAACTATAAACCTCATCGGTAAAATAATGTTAACCCTCTGAATGTCTGAGTGATCTCTGTTGCCACCGGAGATCCGGTGACAAAGGTCCGTCATAGTGAAAACGTGAACATCAGAGGTAAGATAATATTAACCTCAATGCTGAACGTCTGTGTGATATCCGGTTAAGCCGGAGATTCGATGAAAAAGGACCGTAATAATGAAATTGTGATTATTCATGAAAAAAGGGTTTGTACCCAGGTTCTGATCGTCTGATTGATCTCTGTTTGTACCGGAGATCCGGTGACAAAGGTCCGTCATCGTGAAATCGTGAACCTCAGCGATAAGATAATATTAACCTCAATGCTGAACGTCTGTGTTATCTCCAGTGAAGCCGGAGATTCGATGAAAAAAGGACCGTAATAATGTAATTGTGATTAATCATGACAAAGGTTCGTGTGCAAAAGGCCTCAGCCGGAGTCTGAGTGCCGGATTTCACCGTTGCACTCCAAATATCTGACTAGTTCTCACCCAATGAGTATCCATTATAGCGGAGTATAACTCAAGGCGGAGCTACGGGTGTCGGCATAAAGCGATCCCAAAATAATGACTCATACACTAACGGAACCTATTAATAGTGCTAGCTATATTAACAATAACCACATCAATAAAACGTGAATATCATCAAACATAATATCATCAACCCGGAGAAGAAGAGAAGGCAGGAATAACTCGTGATCGTATAAAACGGAAAACGGGAAATCCACCTCCCCTACTCGAGCTTAATAAAGAAAACGAGAGAAAAGGTAACTCGTAACTGTAGTAACAGAAAACGAGCACTCTATGTTCACGCTCTCATGGTTACATAATAAAGAACCAAAATCACACAATAATATGATAAGAATAATGATAAAAATTGTAATAACCAAGAACGAAGAATAACAACAACGTAACATATAAACATAAAGATATAGTCTAAAACAAGCACCTTCCTGAGGCGTGTACAAAACTATAACAAAGACTAGATCGATATTCTTCGTTGGTCCAAATTGGACTTGCTAGCAAATAATTACCATAGTAAAAACAATAATAAATAATGATAATAAAATTGGTCATAAATCATAAGTGATATAACCTAGATGACAGAGTACCAGATGGGCAATATTAACTTGAAAAACTACCGAAGCGAACAAAACCAAAATGGCTGCCGATACCGAGGCAGGCCAACCGCTTCCCAAACTAAAATCCACATTACTGGAAAAAGAACAAATGCCCGGTACTGAAATAAACTGTCAAAACAAACTATGGTACTTAACATTGGTAAAGGTGAAGTAGCAGCATCAGTCATGTTGAATTAACGACAATCACTTGCGAAAACACCGATCAAAACAATTAACGACTTAGCGGGCAAGTCCAAAATAGAAGGATGACCTAGAAGGCGTTCGTGTGGGTGACGGGGCGTGGTACAAGTGTGGTTTCTGGAGTCTTTGTTACGGCCCTTCCCTTTGATGAAGGAGTTATCTAATTGGAAGACAGCCGGTGAATAGTGGTTTTCACACGCCCCTGATGTATACACGACACTCACGAGGTGCTCGCGCGAGGGTAGTAACCTCTGCATTCCATGCTTTTATTTTTCTCTGGTATATTTGGAAGATTTATATCAGAAAAGGTAGAAAGAAGGACTTTTCACCGGCCGTCACAGGTCGACCCAGAAATAAATTTTTGAATATACTTACCCGCTGGTTATATAAGAATGGCTAAAGTCTCTTGACGCCCCAGCAGAAAATTCAAAATCTCGCGGCCATCGCAGATATGCCAGGTGTACACTAGCGCCTTCGCGATACTACAAAAAGAACTATACCAAACCCTTCAGATCTTCCATGCCCCATGGTCTCTAGAGGAGAGGAGGGTGGGTTTTTAACTTATATAACCAGCGGGTAAGTATATTCAAAAATTTATCTTATTATGAAAATATCATTTTTAAATATAAAACTTACCCGCTGGTTATATAAGAATGGCTGATTGACACCCTTGGTGGCGGGTCAGAGACAGCTACATAATTGGAAATTCACTTAAGTGTTACATAAACAACTTAAGAGGTTCTCACCTAATAAGGAAGCTGACAGCAATGATACTCTGCCTCATTTTGTCTGCTATCCTTAGGAGATCCAGCGGTCCACCCAAGGGGCTGATTATCTTTAGGAGGTGTCAAACGGTGCAATAACCTATCACATCACAGGACCTTAACTAATACCCTTGTTCTGGTTGCACTCTAGGAACAAATTGACCACCTGACCAAACAATAGATTGCGGAAGACTGACGACCAATCTCCACATACAACCATAACTAAAAACCAAGTTCCAAGAGAAAGGAATGGGTATTAGGAAAAAGGGAACGTAGTGGTAGATCACTCACCTACTATCGCATTCGCTGCTACGAATGGACCCAACGTATAACAGTCCTCATAGAGAGTCTGAACATGATTTAAATAATGAGATGCGAATACGGACTTATTCCTCCAAAAGGTCGTATCCATCAAACTTTGCAGAGAACGGTTCTGTTTAAAAGCCACTGAAGTCGCTACCGCTCTGACTTCATGTGTCTTCACCTTGAAAAGCTTCTGATCTGCCTCATCACACTGGGCGTGAGCCTCTCTAATTTGGAGCCTAATGAAAAAGGATAAGGCATTCTTTGACATGGGCAGTGAAGGTTTTCGAACTGCACACCACACAGAGTCTGAGTCGCCTCTCAAACTCTTAGTTCTGTCCAAATAGAGTCGTAATGCTCTTACAGGGCAGACCACTTTCTCCAACTCGACTCCCACCACATCATAAAGGTTAGGAATCTCTAAGGATTTTGGCCATGGACGGGAGGGATTTTCATTCTTGGCCAAAAATCCCAACTGTAAGGAGCAAATGGCTTTTCCATCCCGGAAACCAATGTTCCTGCTTAAAGCGTGAACTTCACTAACCCTTTAAGCAGTGGCTAGACTAACCAGAAACAAAGTTTTCAAGGTTAGATCCTTAAACGAAGCCGAGTGTAAAGGCTCAAATCTGTCACTCATGAGGAATTTAAGCACTATGTCCAAGTTCCAGGCAAGTGATTGTGATTGTCTTTTCTTGGAGGTATCAAAAGACTTAAGCAGGTCCTGCAGATCCTTATTATTGGAGAGGTCTAAGTTCCTGTGCCTAAAAACCATAGCCAACATACTTCTGTAATCTTTGATTGTAGAGGACGAGAAGTTATGTTTATTTCTGAGGTCTAGGAAGAAATCTGCTATCTGAGCTAAAGAGGTACTGGATGAAGGGAACCGAGTTAGCTCTACACCATTCTCTGAACAACTCCCACTTGGACTGATACACCTTGATGGGGGAAGACCTCCATGGTCTTGCAATAGCTTTGGCTGCCTTCTTCGAAAAGCCTCTAGCTCTAGCGAGTTTTTCGATAGTCTGAAGGCAATCAGACGTAGAGCTCGGAGGTTTAGTGGTTTCGAGCCAAGTGAGGTTGTCTGAGAAGATCTGGTCTTAAGGGAAGGCTTCTTGGGACATCTACCATCCATTCCAGTACCTCTGGAAACCAGCTCCTTGACGGCCAGAACGGAGCTATCAGAGTCATCCTGGTTTCTTCGTGGGACACGAACTTCTGTATCACTTTGTAAAGAATCTTGAACGGAAGGAATGCATAAACCTCCATGTATGACCAATTCGTTAGAAAAGCATCTATGTGCATGGCTTCGGGATCCGGTACCGGTGAACAGTAACACTCCAGTCTCTTCGTCTTTGCGGTTGCAAAAAGATCTACGAGAGGACGACCCCATAACTGCCACAGACTCTTGCAGACCTCTTGGTGTAACATCCATTCTGTGGGGAGAACTTGATCCCTCCTGCTGAGTTTGTCCACACTTACATTGTTGACCCCCTGAATAAAACGAGTCAAAAGTGTCACTTACCTTTCCTCTGCCCATATGAGAAGAGGTCTCGCTATCTCATACAGATTCCATGAGAGAGTCCCGCCTTGCTTTGCTATATAAGCTAGGGCTGTGGTGCTGTCCGCATTGATTTGGACTACTTTGCCCAGGATATGCTCCTCGAAGCCTTTGAGGGCCAGATGTATTGCCAAAAGCTCCTTCTGGTTCATGTGGAGAGTTTTTTGCTCTATCGTCCACTGACCCAAGAGCTCCTTCTTCCCTAATGTTGCCCCCCACCCCAAGTTTGAGGCATCAGAAAACAACACGAGGTCTGGGCTCTTCTGATGTAAAGACAGGCCTTCCTTCAGTCTGTGCTCGCTGTTCCACCACTGAAGATGTGACTTTATGGAGTTCGTGATGGGAATGCTTTCCCTGTCGAGACTGTCCCCATTTTTCCAATGCCAATTGAGGTGAAACTGAAGGGGGCGTAAATGTAACCTCCCCAGAGTCACGAACTTCTCCAATGATGAGAGAGCCCCAGAAGGCTCATCCATTCCCTTACTGACCTGAGGTCCTTCTTTATAAAAGCTTGAAATTTTAGGAGAGCTGATTGGATCCTCACAGGCGACGGAAAAGCCTGAAAACTCTGACTGTGAATCCCCATCCCCAAATAAAGAATCTCCTGCGATGGAGACAGCTGCAATTTCTTCGACCTCACCAGGAGTCCCAGTTCCTTGGTCAATTCCAGTGTCATTCTCAGGTCCTTCAAACAGCAATCGGCTGAGGTGGCTCTTATAAGCCAATCGTCCAAGTACAGGGAGGCCCTGATTCTCCTTGAATGCAGCATGCCTGCCACATTCAGCATGATCTTGGTGAACAATAGAGGTGCTGTGCAGAGACCGAAACATAAGGCTCTGAATTGGAAGACCTTGTTTCCGTACATGAATCTCAGATAACGTCTGCAGCTGGGATGTATTGGAATATGGAAGTAAGCGTCCTGGAGGTCTAATGAGACCAACCAATCGCCCTTCCTTACTACCGCCAGAACCGTCTTCTGAGTCTCAATGGTAAACGTCGTGTTC
This sequence comes from Palaemon carinicauda, assembly GCF_036898095.1. Taxonomy (NCBI): domain Eukaryota; kingdom Metazoa; phylum Arthropoda; class Malacostraca; order Decapoda; family Palaemonidae; genus Palaemon; species Palaemon carinicauda. Next base: position 12,576,924 of record NC_090759.1, on the reverse strand, counting down.
TGGACATAATCATTTAGAACACTTACGTCCAGAACCGGTCTCAATTCCCCTGAACTCTTGGGGACTAAGAAAAGCCGGTTGTAAAACCCCGGAGATGTTAAATCTTGCACTCTCTCTATTGCTCGCTTCGCTAGTAACAGAGACATCTGAAGCCGCATGGCCTGCCTCTTTGGTTCCTCCCTGTATCTCAGCGAAAGATCCACCGGATCTGTGACTAGTGGAGGATTTGATAGAAATGGGATTTTGTATCGTTCCTTCAACACTTGGACGGACCAAGGGTCAGCTCCATTCCTCTCCCAGGCCTTCCAGAAGTGAATCAGCCTTGCAACTGCTGCTGTCTGAAGGATAGGGCAGTTAGACTCTACCTCAGCCGGTCTTGGTTCCTCTCCTCTTAGGTTTTCTCCCGTCGGATCTGAAAGAACCCCTTCCGGTAGGTTTACCACGAAAGGGCTGAGAAGGTCGTACCCCAGAAGTACTTTCCTTTGGTTTACGGGACGAAAACGAAGAAGGTAGAAATTTCCTGGCCGTATTGGCCACTAGGTCATGTGTGGCCTTTTGGGTGAGAGCAGTGGCCACTTCCCCTACCAACTCTTGTGGGAATAGAGTAGATGACAGAGAAGAGAAGAGTAACTCTGATCTCTGGTAAGGGGAGACTCCATCTGAGAGAAAGGAACACAGAGTAGCCCTCTTCTTAATCACTCCAGCAGTGGACAGAGCAGCTAACTCGTTAAAGCCATCCCTCACACCCTTGTCCACGCAGGACATCAAATGAATAAGGCCACTAGTGACCGTGCCTTTCATTTCAGAGACCTTCTTGCTTAAAGCTCCCAATGACCAGTCTAGATAATTAAAAACTTCAAAGGCCCTGAACAAGCCTTTGAGTAAATGGTCAAACTCTGTCATTGACCACCATACTTTCGTTTTCCTCAAGGCCAGACAACGAGAAGAATCCACCAGACTCGAGAAATCTCCCTGGGCAGAGGCAGGAACTCCCAAGGCCAGAACTTCCCCAGTCTCGTACCAAACACTGGATTTGGAAGCCAATCTTGCGGGTGGAAAAACAAAGGCCGTTTTGCCAAGAGTCCTCTTAGAATCCATCCAGGAGCCCATCAATTTCAAGGCTCGTTTAGAAGAGCGTGAGAGCACCATCTTAGTATAAATGGGCACTTTAGTAGCCTTCCCTAGGGTAAATTCCGATGGGGGAGAACGCGGAGCCACAGGGGTAAAGTGGTCAGGAAAAAGGCCAGTGAAAATTAACATCAACTTCTAAAGATCTACAGAATGTTGATAATGTTTCTCTTCTTCCTCTTCCGAAATGGCTTCTAATGGTTTGTCCAAGTCAGATACCTCCTCAGGTTCATCTTCTGGCAGTGCAGCTGCTGCTGTAGCCTGAACCGAGGAGTCAATGTCGGAATGAGAAAGCTTGCTATGTTCAGTAATTGCTTCTATTGGGCGATCACTAGTCTTTCGTTTAAACTTGCCTGTAGCTTGGGGAACAGCCTCCAACTGAAGCGGAGAGGTCGAGGTTGACTGGTGTGTGACGCCATGAATGGACTGACGCTCGGCGTCAAGGGTCAGCTGCCGTGTGCCGTTGCATGGACGCCTAGCGTCCGCTTGCTGTCGAATGGACTGACGCTCGGCGTCAGGGGGTCAACTGCCGTGTGTCATCGCGTAAACGCCTAGCGTCCGCTAGCTGTTGACGCTGACGCTCTATGCCGTCATGAGTACACTGGCGAGAGTCGTCACGTGGAGGCCTAGCGTCCACTTGCTGTTGACGCTGACGCTCCATCGCCTCATGAGTCGACTGCCGAGAGCCGTCACAGTGACGCATTGTGTCCACTTGTCGCCGCCGCCGTTCCTCGTAGCGTTCGTAAGTCGATTTTTGTTTGGCAACAGCTCCCTGACGCGACTCATCTAAATCAACCCGCTGTTGAGCACTGCGAATGGGAGATCGCCTGTGCGATAACACGTCAGCACCAGAGATAACAGGCCGCCTGTGCGACAATGTGTCCAAAGACTGATGCCCAACCGCACTGCCAACTGCAGGTTGATAAGACCGCATTAACGACAAGAGCTGTTGTTTCATACCCAAAATCATAGACCACTTAGGATCGCCTGAATGCAATACATTCGACTCCTTTTCTAAGGGGAGATCGTCTTCTATCTCACTATCACCAAGCTTCCCACTTTCGGGAGACGAAAGCCAGTCTGACGGAAGCGGCGGAGCATGAATCGTCACATTGGCATCAGGCAAAAGTTCTGAATCGGACTGTAACACATCGCCAACTACACCACGGTCAGAGCGTTTCGCAGGTGTGCAAGCGTCAGGGGATGTATCCCAAGTACTACAGCCTGGACGACGCGTAGGCGATTCGTGATGGAAGACCACTAGCGATTTTCTTTTGAGCGGTCTGGACGCGTGACGTCAGGCCTCGCTACCCGAACCTTCATTGGAGGAGAGTGATAAAGCACCAACCTCATCTTTTCTAGGACGAGGGCGAGCGACCTGTGCTACGGCAGCAGGAACGCTCGAGGGGACATCTGTACGATTGATGAAGCCTCTCGTTCCCTTTTGCTGTCCGACATTACTTCGCCCATGGGTTCGGGAGCTTGAAATAGGTCGTAGGCTGGGCGAACGACAAGATCATGCAGACGCACCCTCCGAAACACTGAACACATTCGAAACACTTTTCACATTTCCTTCAGAGTCACGATTTTTCAATACCTTGATTTCGGATAAAATCTGATTTCTATCCTCCGCTAAAGACTCAACTCTTTCACCGAGAGCCTGAATAGCGGTAACCATATCCTTCATAGAAGGTTCCTTCGGTTGATGATCTACTACTACGGGGGAAGGAATAGGATCAATGACATTAGGCAAGGTTAAATCAACAGAGCGTGATGAACTGCGCCTAACCCTGTCCCTCTCTAATCTCCTAATATAACGTTCATATGTTATTCATTCATTATCGGTTAATGAAACGCATTCATCACACCGATCCCCAAAAGAACATGATTTTCCCCTACATTTAATGCAAATATTATGTGGATCTACAGAAACCTTTGGAAGTCGAGTACGACAATCTTTAACAAACTTCCGAATTACAGAGGAGGGGTCGGCCATAATGAAAAGTTAAGAGAGAGACCGAAAATGACAAATTTGTAGATAATTTGTATTTTTCCTAACCATACAAACCATAGCTATTTAAATAGGGTATTACTTTCAGCGTAGCTGAAATGACGAGCCATTAGATTTTTAACGAGGGTTAACTAACCCCTCACTAGCTAGTGGGGGGGTAGGGGAGGGGTAGCTAGCTACCCCTCCCCCCTCACACACCGGTGAACTGATTCACTTCGCTTAGAGGTAGGACTTCACGGGGGACAGGGCTGATGGGGCAAGTATGATTAAATAGCTAAGGTTTGTATGGTTAGGAAAAATACAAATTATCTACGAATTTGTCATTTGTTCCGTTACCAAAATACAAACCACGCTATTTAAATAGGGGGACTTAAACCTTAGGTAGGGTGGTAAGTCCCAGCCTTACCGGCTTTGGCTTTGCCCGGGGACTCAGAATCCGAGTGTGTAGCACTCGAGATAAGGAGTCCCTGCACCTCGCAAATCCCTTGCTCTACAAGGAATGTGCGGCCTACGTAACCTTGTGTGTGAAGGAATGAAGTGTGACTCGTCCTAGGAAGTTGACCTGGAATCCTTTAGATGGAATTCTAGGATAGGACGTTCCCAATACCACCTTGTCAGGGTATGGGGGACGCGACAGTATTATCTTAATACTAGGAACACAAGGAAGCATGGTTTACCTGCATTGGTTTGAGGTCAGCTGTGCAGAGAACCTAGGATGCTGCTTTCCTCAAGAAAGGGGAGGATGAAGAAAAGAGTAAGGGCCAGGCATACTTTTTCATTCACGCAGACTAAAACCGGGTAACAATGCCCTCAACCTTCTGCTACTTGTCCATTAAGGAGCCTGTTGTGCAGCCACCACAGGGCTGATAGAGAACGTATCGAGCCTCCTGTGGGTCACGTCCTGCAGGTAGTGGGCTGTGAAGGTCGTTTGACGCTTCCAGAACCCAGCTTGTAGAACCTGCATCACTGAGTAGTTTCTCTTGAATGCCAGGGACGTAGCGATGCCTTTGACATCGTGTGCTCTAGGGCGATGTGACGGAGGAGGGTCTGGATTCAGGGAATGGTGGATGACCCTGCGAATCCATGCTGAGATGGTGTTCTTATTGACCATCCTCTTCGTCCTTCCTGTGCTCACAAACAATGCTCGGACTCGAGGACGGGCTGCAGCTGTTCTCTTAAGATAGAGCCTCAGACTCCTTACTGGGCACAGTAGGAGATGGTCTGGGTCATCTGTTACAGAACGGAGACTCGAAATCCGGAAGGAGTCGAACTGTGGATCCGGAATCCCAGGATTTTGAGTCTTAACCACGAACTCAGGGACGAACCCGAACGTTACCTCCCCCCATCCCCTTGAATGGGCGACGTCGTACGAGAGACCATGAAGTTCGCTGACTCGCTTGGCCGAGGCCAATACGAGTAGTAACACCGTCTTCCAAGTCAGGTGACGATCAGAAGCCTGGCGTGATGGTTCGAATGGAGGTCTCTTAAGAGACCTGAGGACTCGAACCACATTCCATGGAGGAGGTCTCACTTCCGACTGAGGACAGGTAAGCTCGTAGCTTCGTATGAGTAGAGAAAGTTCCAGCAAGGAGGAAATGTCCATTCCTTTCAGCCTGAAGGCTAGGCTTAAGGCTGAGTGATAGCCTTTCACTGCCGAGACTGAAAGGCGCATTTCTTCCCGCAAATACAGAAGAAACTCCGCTATTGCTGGAATAGTGGCATCAAGGGGAGAGATACCCCTTCCACAACACCAACAACAGAAGACTCTCCACTTCGACTGGTAGACCAATGCGGATGACTTTCGCAGGTGCCGAGACATCCTTTCCGCAACTTGTTGCGAAAAGCCTCTCTCTGTGAGGAGATGCTGGATAGTTTCCAGGCATGAAGGCGAAGTGATGCTACGGCTTTGTGGAAGATGTTGCAGTGTGGTTGCTTGAGTAGCTCGTGTCGTGGAGGAAGTTCTCTCGGGAGTTCCGTCAGGAGCTGCAGAAGGTCCGGGAACCACTCTGCATGATGCCATAGCGGAGCTATTAGAGTCATTGACAGGTTGACCGATATTCTGGTCTTGTTGAGCACCCTTCTCATCAGACAGAACGGTGGGAAGGAATAAACGTCGATGTTTTCCCACCGTTGTTGGAAGGCATCTTGCCAGAGTCGTTGGGGTCCGGGACTAGGGAACAGTACAGCGGAAGCTTGAAGTCCAAGGTTGTCGCAAACAGGTCCACCGTCGGGAACCCCACAAAGTCAGGACTTTGTTGGCTACTAGACGATCCAAAGACCCCTCGGTACTCACTATCTGCGATGCACTGCTCAGACTGTCGGCGAGCACATTCCTTTTGCCCGAAATGAAGCGTGCCGATAGTGGAATCGAGTGGACTTCGGTCCATCTCAGTATCTCTACTGCAAGATGGGATAGCTGTTGTGAAAAGGTATCTCCCTGCTTGTTGATGTAAGCCACTACCGTGGTGTTGTCCCTCATCACCACCACGGAGTAACCCGCCAGGGTTTGTTGGAACTGTTGAAGTGCCCGATATACGGCCTTCATCTCTAGCAGATTTATGTGGAGGCACTTTTCTGATTCTGACCATAGGACTGAGGTCCTGTGGTTCAGAACGTGGGACCCCCACCCTTCTTTTGAAGCGTCCGAGAACAGCATCAAATCTGGGGGGAGGACGAGAAGATCCACTCCCTTTTGAAGGTTTTCGTCGGTCACCCACCACTGAAAGTCCGTCCGTTCCGCAGGACCCATAAGGACCAGAATGTCCGGGGAACTGTGGCCTTGATTCTACCGGGACTTGAGCCGCCACTGCAGGGATCTCATCCTGAGGCGGCCATTTGGAACTAGACGGGCCAAGGAGGAAAGGTGACCTAGGAGACGTAACCACGATTGGGCTGGAAGCTCTTCTTGTCTGAGGAAAGGATCTGCGACCCTCCTCAGCCTTGCTATCCTGTTGTGTAATGGAAAGGCTTTGTGGAGATTGGTGTCCAATATCATGCCTAGATATACCAGTCGTTGAGATGGAAGCAGAGAAGACTTCTCGAGATTTACCATGATCCCTAGATCTTGGCAAATTCCCAGAAGCTTGTCTCGGTGTCAAAGAAGGGTCGATTCCGAGTCTGCCAGGATCAGCCAGTCGTCCAGATAACGGAGGAGACGGATGCCGATCCTGTGTGCCCACGAAGAGATCAGGGTGAATACTCTGGTGAATACCTGGGTTGCTGTGGAGAGACCGAAACACAGCACCTTGAACTGGTAGATCTTGTTGTCTAGGCTTAATCTTAAGTACTTCCTGGAAGACGGATGGATTGGGATCTGGAAGTACGCGTCCTTCACATCCAGTGTACACATGAAGTCTTGCGGTCTCACTGCAAGTCTGACCGTGTCTGCTGTCTCCATGCTGAACGGAGTCTGTTTGACAAACTTGTTCAGAGCTGAGAGGTCGATGACTGGTCTCCAGCCTCCAGACACCTTCTTTACAAGAAAGAGTTGACTGAAGAAGCCTGGGGAGCCGTCGACGACCTCCTGGAGAGCATCCTTCTTCAGCATGGTCTCGACTTCTGCCCATAGGGCTAGCCCCTTTGCCGATCCCATGGCATAGGAGCTCAACGACACTGGATTCGCTGTCAGGGGAGGAAGAGATGTTATGAACGGGACGCGATATCCCTGACTGATCACGGAGATCGTCCAGGAATCGGCCCCGAGTTGCTGCCACCTGTCTGCGCAACTTTTTAGGCATCCCCCCACTGGTGGACATGCGGGGGGATTGCCAATACTAGCGTTTGCGGCCTCGGCCGCTCCCTCTAGGATTCTTGCCTCCCCTGGAGGACTTTTTGCCCTTCTTGTCTCTGATAGGAAAGGGCTGCTGCTTGGACACCGTCGTCTTTGCTGCCACTGCCAGTTTCGTCGTCTTGGACTGACGAGGTTGTTGAGGTGCAGGAGGTTTGTAGGGCTTTGTTGTAAGAGCCCTTTGGAGAAGAGAATCCTGGTTCGACTTTCTCCACCTCTCAGCTGCCTGTTCCACATCCTTGGGCTCAAACAAACTCTTTCCCAGGAGGGACGAGTGTCTGAGCTTGCAGACATCCACGGCTGGGACCTTCGAGTGGAACCTCTCGGTCACCGCATCACGTCGCTTCAGGATCGAGTTTGCCCACAAGTTCGAGACTTGGTGGGCCAGAAACTCAATGGTGCGCGTGCCCGAAAGGAGGAAGGTCTCCAAGGCCTTGCTGGTGCTCTCCTTGGACAGATCCTCGGATCGCAGCAGGATGCCCAGAGACCCCAGCCAGACATCCAGCTACCAGCCACGAAGTGGCCTGCATGGCACACTTTGCGACCTTCTCCTGACTCAGGATCTCTGTTGCCATAAATGTCACTTGCCGGCTGGAGAGTCTCTCAAGAGAGACTCTCCTGGCAAGCTCTTCCACAGAGTGGTGGAGTGGAAGAGCTAAACAAGACTCCTCCATGATCTCAAAATACCTCCTCTGTTGGACACGAAGAGGTAGGAGGAGCTTGTTGCCAGCAGTGGAACGGCTGGAGGAGGCAAGCTCGGAGAGCTGGCCCTCAACCTTATCCCTGGCACTCTTCACTCCTTGGGACCAAGGCAAAGGCGCACTGGCCTTAGTGGGTTTCTGAGTGCCAAAGACTCGGTCCAGGACCGTGTCCTTGCCCTCACGAGGGGCGATCTCCGGGTCCTTGAACCCGTTGAGATGCCTCATCAGAGTCAAGACTTGCCAGAAGGCATGTTCTGACTCTTGCTGCTCTTCTCCTGGTGAACTGGCAGCAAAGTCTCCTGTCCCCAGATGCTCTACTTGGGGGGACATGTGGACGTTCTCCTGGGGTCTCGCTGGCTCTGGTCGAATCCTGGAAGAAGACTTCGGGATAGTCTTCGAGTCCTTGGGTTCCCTTCTAGGAGGGATGCAGGACTCCAGCAACGGAGTCTGAGGGCTCTTCTCCGCCCCAACACGGGACGATTCTCCTACTCGCGGTGGGGTCTCTCCCATTGGTGTGGTGGGAGAAGGTCTCACCTCTGTAGATTCTCCTGAGGACGGAAAAGCTTTGTCCACAGGAGGAGAGAACGTCGGTGGGGGGGAAGGAGCCTTCCTTACGGACTTCTTAGGAGCCAGTTTGACCCTGGGAGAAGTCACCACGATCTCTACTCCTCTCTTCCTCTTCAGTGGGGTCAGAGCTGCCGTTGGTTTGAAACCCAAGTCAGTGAAGGTAGGCTTAACAGCATGGACGACACCTCTCATAAGGCCCCCAAACCATGGCTGCTTACTGACAGACGCAGTGTCAGAGACTCCCGCTGGAGGGGAGGGGATCGGGCGATCCTTCGGAGTAGATACCATAGGGCCGGCCTGAAATGAAAGGGAAGAACATTGGTGCCTAGACCTCTCTGAAGACCTCCCCTCCTCCTGCGAGCGCGCTGTTTTGCACTTGTGGGGGGGGGGGGGGGCCGTGAGGAAGATGACGTGACTGCTCTCGCTCCAGAAGACTCGGTATGAAGCTCGCGTTGCGAAACTTGGAGGGAATCGCGCTTGGGCTCGCGCTAGCTCTCGCAATGGAACAATCACAGGTTCGCGCGGGGGCGAACGTTCGCGCACGTGTGCGTGCGGGCGCGCGGAGATGGAGGCGTGGGCGCGCGAGCGTGAGGGCGCGTGGGCGCGCAGGTGAGGTGCGCGTGGGCGCCCAGGCGAGGGCGCGCGGGCGAGTGCTGGCGACCAGGAGAATGACGGCGCGTAGGCGAACGATAGAGTGCTGGCGACTAGGAGAATGCCGGCAAGTAGGCGAACGGCGGAGCGCAGGCGAGCGATGGCGCACAGGAGAGCGATGGCGCGCAGGGTGAGCAGGTGAGCAACTGCGCACAGGTGAGGTTGCGCGTGGGCGCACAGGTGATCTTCTGCGAGCAGGCTCGTGGGCGCGTGGGCGTGCTGAAGAGTGATGGCGTACAAGCGATGGGGCGCGCGGACGCGCCGGAGATCACTGGCGTACAGGTGCGCGATCTGGAGAAGACAGATGGGGCGCAAGATCAGCAGGCTTAGAAGCGCGTGAAGGAGACTGCTTGTGGCACATGGGCGCGTCGGCGTGTCGTATCTCATCCACCTCTGGAAGTGCGCACGGTAGGAGGTGGAACCTGTGGACGTGAAGGTGACTGAGTGCGATGGCGTGTAGGCGAGGGTTGACGAGAGGGCGAGTTCCGAGGGTGTGCAGGTGAATGTTGGCGAGAAGAAGGATGAGGCCTCCTTCCTACGCCCAGATCCGAAGATCGTGGGCACGCGGGCGAGCGATGGCGCATAGTTACGCGCTGGCGCGTAGTTACGTGCTGGCGCGCAAGGAAAGTTCGCTGGCAAGCTGGAGATCATGGGCGCGTAGGGCGCGTATCAGGATCAGGGCGCGCAGATGTGCGCTGGCGAGGAGGAGATCGCTGGCGTACAGGAGATCGCTGACGCGCAGGAGAGCGCTTGCGAGTAGGAGAGCGCTGGCGAGCAGGAGATCGATGGCGAGCAGGAGAGGGCTGACATGTCGACTCTGCCATAGGCGTTGTTTCCGGCACAGGATGACACTCAGCAACAGCAGGAACAGGAGAAGGCTTGCGCGTAGTTGCGCGAGAGCGCGCAGGAGAACGTGGGCGCAAAGGTAAAACCTGGCACTTAAGGGACTTGCTCACATTGTGAGACAAGCCCTTTAGCCCCGAAGGGACCGGTGCACGTTGGATAACGGGGTGCGAGGGCGCCCACTGCACATCAGCTGCCACGAACGGTGAAGGAGTATTAGCAGGTCTGGCAGGCGTAGGAGATTGCGAACGATCTGCAGAGAGGTCCAGAGATGCGGTGGCAACAGTCGACTCATGACAAGGAGGATCCTCTGCGGGGGACGGCGAGGGCGAGGAGCCGAAGAGGCGCCTCCTAACTCCCTTGTGGGGAGAAGGAAGACCTCTACGGTGAAGAGGAGGGCGAGCCTTGCGATGGATACGTCCTCTGGGAGAAAGAACAACATTGTCAGTCGTCCAAAGAGGAGTCTCTGTCAGTGAACTCCCCCGAGGGGGAGAATCACCTGCAGGAGAGACCGTTGGACTCAGCTCCTCCCTCGAAGGATGTTCGGAGGGGGAAACTGAGCCTTCAGCAACATCAGCACCCAAGGCAGGGGTTTGACCCGACCCATCGGAAGCCTCTGCCACAACAACGTCGACGATAGACAGAGGGTCAACCTCCGCTATCACCGGCGACCGTTTGACAGCTGCGCCCAACTGGATCAAGTCAAACAGGGCTTCCCTGGAGGGAGAATCCTTAAGCCACAAGGAAGCCCAAAGCTGCAATAAATCATCATTATAAACAGAAGCAGAAATAGATAAATCCTCCCCCGGAGGAGGAGGAGGAGCTGCCTCGCTATGGGAGGCAACTCCCTCTCCCGAACCCCGAGGTCGGTCAACAAAAGAACGGCCTATGCTACCACTCGACGGCCTCTCACGAGACTAATCGAGCGGGAGCTTCAAAGGAGGTTCGGGCAACGGAAGAAGAGTCCTTGGAATTTTCCTTCTTCAAGGAAACCCTTGAAGGAGAAAGATCCCACTTAGACTTCTTCTTCCGACGCAGGGAAAACCTCTCCCACTGGGAGATAGACCACTCCCTGCACTCACTGCACACTTTATCCTTATCACATCGTTGACCTCTGCAGAACAGACACAAGGTGTAAGGGTCCGTCTCGACCGGCGACATATTAGTCCCACAAGGGCGGTCAGGTAAACCAGGGCTTTTCCGCATGATAAGGAGAGAGGCCAACTTCCAAACACACAAACTGAAAGAGAAAGCAAAAAAGATTAAGGCTGTCAATGCGAGGGTGAGAGCAGACACGTCTGACCATCACCCGAGCCAAAAGTGAAGTGAATCAGTTCACCTGTGTGTGAGGGGGGAGGGGTAGCTAGCTACCCCTCCCCTACCCTCCGCTAACTAGCAAGGGGGTAGTTAACCCTCTTTAAAAATCTAATGCTCGTCATTTCAGCTACGCCGAAAGTAATACCCTATTTAAATAGCGTGGTTTGTATTTCGGTTACGGAACAAACATAAAACAAAGGTCAAATTATATAATATAACTCCAAACAAAAAGATTTCAAGAGTAAATGAAAAAGAAATCAATTAAGCGAAAGCCCAAACTCAAAGAACGTAGTACATCACCAAATAACGTCCAAACAGAGTAATAAACCGAGAGAGAATTTCCAATAGCACAGCCAGCAATGGCAGCAGGAGAAGATCTGAAGGGTTTGGTATAGTTCTACCTGTCGTACCGCGAGGGCGCTAGTGTACACCTAGCATATCTGTGATGGCCGCGAGATTTTGAATTTTCTGCAGGGGCGTCAAGAGACTTTAGCCATTCTTAAATAACCAGCGGGTAAGTTTTATATTTAAAAATGTTAATCCAAATATTTTACTTACCATATTCATATAGATTCCTACATACGTAGCAAAACAGGAAAGCCATTTTCTTTGCGTTTAATTAACAATAGCTAACTGATGATAATGACAGTATGATAATTTATGATAATTCTGAACTGTTACGAAGGATAATCGTCCATTCCATATCCAAAATACTTTCCCTAACTTCAGTTTGATAATGTATTAATTTGTACCCACCTTAATTATGGAACCTTCTGCAAAAAAGAGCAGAAAGTACTAGACTGGTTTTTAAAGTCATCAAATAATTGCGTTACCGCTATAACGTTTGATATGAAAGAGATTGTGCAAGATTAGAGAAAGTGAGGATAATTTGAATCAGTTGATCGGATCACAGCCAAAAGTAAAACAACAAGAAATCAACAATAATCGATTGTTAAAATACACCCGGAATTTAAAAGAATAAACCATAAATGTTTCATTAAAGCCCAATTAACTATTCAAATAATAGCAATTTTCTAGAATTTGTTTCCTAAAAAATAGTTCTGCTGGTGAAATCGCATGCCGTGTTTAAGCTGCGATTGGAAACAAAGATTTTGGTTTTTTCTATATGTAAGTATTGTATAGCACCTGAGAGAGAGAGAGAGAGAGAGAGAGAGAGAGAGAGAGAGAGAGAGAGAGAGAGAGAGAGAGAGAGAGAGAGATCAGTACCACCTGAAGCGAGAAATTGCTCACCACAACTAACAATAGTTATGTTAATTTCATTCTTAAACTCATGTTGCCAAATGTGAACTAAAATTTCATATGTTACATACACACACGCACAGAGAGAGAGAGAGAGAGAGAGAGAGAGAGAGAGAGAGAGAGAGAGAGAAAGAGAGAGGTTTTTATATACCGTGTACTTCACAAAAAAACATCTTTGTAAAGGAAATCCATACTGTTTAAAACATATGGCAAAATATTGCCGACTCTTTACCGAAAGTTAGGCTATTCACTGCCGATAAACGAACCCAGCCTACGTGTGAAAACCTTGAACACCCACTGGGAAAAAAAATGGGGAATCACACAATTCGAACACGCATGATTAGGGACCGTACTGTAATTTATATGACAGATCTATTTTAACATTATTACTGATCTCAAGTTATTTTATATTTTTATTCATTACCTCTCATACATAAGTTATTTTTTCCTATTTTTCTTTTCACCCCTGTTAGAGACATGAGGCTTATAACATTGTGCTTTTTCATCCAGAGTAGTGGCTTAGCCCGCAATAACATTAATAAGGGTTTAGTGACAGAAACACCCAGGGATTTAGATTATAGTCAGAAGAAGGACTTCAAGATCAAGTTTATAAAGTAGAAGCGAAGCCACCTCTTTTTACTTATGTAAGAATCTTTCTTTGGAAAGAAGTTTTGGCGGCATGACAGTGACATGCCAAGTTGTTTTTACAAACTAAAAGAAACCTGTTTTTCTTAGAAAATTGCTGGACACTGAGGGTTGTGGGGGGTGTAGTGTAAATAAGAATTTACTGTTTATTAATTTGCTCAATATTTCAAAAGTTAATTGTATGGTTTCTCTATAAGAAACCTCAAGGTGTTGGGTAATATAATAAGTGTATAGTTTTAAAATTTTGAGTGTGGAAATATGTTTGGAACCCACTCTGCAAGTTCAAGTGATTAAAAAGTTATTTTGGTTTATGACTAGTTACTATTGAACTAGAAAAGTCTCAGATAATTGAAAGAAAGTTTATTTATCTAGGATGTTACATATATGTCTTTTCTTCATTAACACACTACGAAATCATGGGAGTCAGCACTATGAACATCAGGGGAGTTTTGTAAAAATAAACAGAATTATAATAATAAATTTTATCATTTCTATACTCACCTGATTTTCATTTTAACTTTCATAAATTCTATTTCATATATGAAAAAAAAATTGAACAATTATAAAGTTATTTTGAATAATTTAGCCCAATCAAACTATCCTAACCTGTAGCGAGTGTCCATTTATCTATGACTTCCGGGTTGAGGGGTTCTCCAGCACTTATGCAACGTCTTAGGGAGTGAAATTTATACTTCTCTAAATCACACTGAACCATAGCCCTATATGCAGTAGGAGGAGCACACAAGGCATTCACAGGATGCTGACACAGACTTTGCAGAACTTCTTCAGCATTAAAACTTGGCATCTACAAATCGTAATGATACAATCAGGATAACCATAGGTTCAACATAACAAAAGGTCCTGATGGTATACAGTAAAAAATAATTTTTAACAGGACTTTTTATTTACCTTTATGAAAAAATGCGACTCTGAGATAGATAGACTTTCTTTGAATCACTTTCCTGTATATTTTCATTCAAATCATGCTGAAACCAATACTCTCCCAACTACCATCGTGGTGAGAAGCATTACTGGATTTAAGCATGCCATAAAATGTACTTCTAACACCACATATAGCCTCATTAGTAATGTATCCATCAAAGTAATCAAAATCATTGCAATAATTAAATAGATATCCTTTAACTTTGCACTATGAAACCTACCTGATGGACAAATACAGTAGCACCACTGAGAAATGGAATGTAAAGGCTTGTCCATGCAGCTTTAGCCCAACCTGTGTCAGATATATTCCATATCAAGTCATCATCTCTTGAGTCCAACCAAAATCTGGAATATCAAAACCAAGTCTTAAACATTAACACAGACTGAAAATAACAGATAAAGAACATGAGAAACATTTTGCAAATGCAGGCTTTACAATGGTTACTAGGAACATTTACTATTGAAAAAAGAAAATGAAATAACCAAAGCTTATCAAACCTATACAGTAACTCGCTAATGATCTCGAAATAAGTGAATAGCAGAATAAAGTATACTAAACCATTGATGGACAGTATTAACATTCAATACACTAAGCAACGAAAAGGGATTTTTAAATCAAACCAATCTACTTGCATAGTATTTTTCATTACAAGTATATAAACCCATGTATTTTAATACAAGTACGTTTTCAGAGTAGCTGCAACTCAGCTGTTAAAATTTAATGAGGAGTTGGTAGTTACTGGCTGGTGGAGGGGAAGGCCCATACTCCGACTATCATACTAAGTAGCTACTTTGTTTTTATTCACCAAATAGTATACACCTACTAGAATTCCACTTCTTCCAGCGCGATCGAGCCGACCTTTTCGATTATGAAGATCTTGCCCGTCGTAATTGGCATGTGCTCGGCATACCTCCAGGGGTTGGTATCTGAGCTCCATGGGTTGGTATCTGAGCATGCGGGGAGGTCCTTAACCGAAATCCTTTTCGGCTGCTTCAAACTTCCCATGTTGGACCTGAAAAACTCATGCGTCTCGCGGAGTTTCTTATCCATGAGAGCCTCAAGCATTTTGAAGATCTCCTGGGTGTTGAATGGGGTGGGATCCGGGGTAGCAGATGTAGACGGGAGTGATACGTCCGTCAGTGTAGGAGTCGGTGTGGGGGTGGAAGGTGGAGCGACCTCCTGCTCCGACTCAGGGTATTCCACCTGGTCTTCCTCATAGTCCAGTTCTTCGCCCATGAGGTTCCTCTCCGTGTTCTCCGACACTTCCGACATACGTTCCGCGTACATCCAAACGGCACTCGTGCATGGACTGAGCCATGACTATATCCGGTTCCACCGTTATCTGGACGGTGGGAATCTGATCCTTGGGGACCACTGAGTCTGGGGATGCCTTCGGGAAAAGCAAGGCCCTCAAGTCTTCGGTGGCAAGATATGGTCCGGTGGCGTTCTTCTGGAAGCCACGCACCCACTTGCGTAGCTTCTCTCGAGAAGAGTCCCTAACCTCCGCTGAAGGAGGATTGTCGAACGCTTCGACCAGGCGGTCCTTGCAGACTGTACAGTGGTGCGGGTCCCAAAACTTCAGATCACCTTTCTTGTTGGCGCAAGGGGCGTGGGTCCTACACGCCGTGTGCCCGTAAAAGTGCGGGCGCTTCACTCCACAGAAGTTGTGGTCACATTTCACATACTCCTCCTGTAAGAGAAAGAGAACATGAGTATACGGAAGTCATACAAATGACTTATATTACTCTAAAGTTAAATATTAAGAAGTTAACTTTAACTTAATCTTAAATAATTAATAACATTGTAATGTTAGAGAGTGGAGCGGGAAATGAAGTAGATAGACACATACTCCGTGTATCCCGCCCGGCTGGTTACCGTAACCTGATCAATAGGCAATTTGTTTGTGACCGAGGACACAAGGCAGAATTCTTCATAGATCGCCAGGGAGGCAGAAGGTAATTCTAGCAGGAATTGCCTAAGATGTAAATCTAGGACTGAGACCACTCAGGCCATTGATATGGGGGGGGGGGGTTGTAGAAGACCCCATAGGGCAACGGTTTCCGGCAACCAGCCGTGCTAAGATACACACAGCATGCTGGAAAATTGTGATATGCAAGAAGACAGCACGGCTATTAATAGAACGGTAGGACAATACCTATCTATTTGGGTAGCCAAGCCATCTGGTTGCAGTGTAGGGCTATCAGCATGGTGTTGATAGCTGGGAGAAGGGGTGCAAGTCTCTTGGCGTCTCCGGAAGGCGCCAACAGACCGGCGGCACGCCGGAGGCCGCTCCAGCAGAGTTTCTGGCATTAGTGAAGACACATAGAGAAGTCAGGAGTAATGCCAGGATGGCGGCCGCCGGCTTGGTGACAGGGTCATAGGATAAGGAAGGTGGATATAGCATATCCGGACCGCCGGCAATGGATGCCGGCACGCCGGGGGCCGGCCCGATGGACGGACGACCGAAGCTAGGTGGTATAAGGGTAGGCCATCGGCTGTACACCGACGGAAGGCGGCAGCCCTCCGGCACACGGAGGACTGTCGGCTAGGGAGGAACTAGGAATGTGTCACCAAGGGAGGGCGGTATCGCCGGCAGTAGAGGCAGAAGGGACCGGCACCAGGACAGGAAAAGAGACAGAAGGAGGGATGGAGGGGTAAGGATAAGAACCCCATAGCATCCCACCTGAATGGGTGTACCCATGATAGAGGCTAGCCCTATCACCCAATGGCAGGGGGCCAGGTGCCAGAGTAGCCCAAGGGAGGGCCAGGGAACACCCAAGAGGGGGGAGAACCCCTGCGGACAAAACGCATCCAGTGGCTAACCCCATAGGACACTATGAAGGGTATATGTACCAGAGCGGACTGCACACAGGGACTCAAGATAGCCCTGTCACTCCACCCTAAGGAGGAGTTGTAGGACAGGGAACAGATGGGTATAGGCTAACCTAAGTATAGGCTAGACCATACAAGGGATAGGGGGGGAGGGGAGAAGAAGAAGGGTCTTCCATAGGGGAGGCTCTGTACCAAAGCGGCCACCAAGGAAAGGGAGGACGCTCCCTAGCCTAAGGTAGGCAACCTGGCTGAGAACGGTGCATGGGTACCGTTTCAAGCAAGGCACAGAACTAGCTCCCCCCGAGGCCTAACCTAGAGCAGGGATGTTACACCCTAAGCTAGGAAGGCTGGAAGACGTATCGCAATTGTAAGGAAGGTCAGGTAACCTAACCTCAGCAATTGAGGAAGGACAGGCCGTTCCTCATTCTCGGACGCAACCCTAAGGGGGGATCATTCCCTTAGGGAGGACAGAGAAGCGATAGGTACTCTGGTATGGACTTGATCCTATTACGTGGTAGGGGGAGCAAGGCTACACAGAGGGAATGCCCTAAGGCAGGGGGTGAAGGGAGCATATAGGGGTCCTACATTTAGGTTAGGTTAGAAAGGCACACTATCAAACCTATCCCCTATATGGTCCCTGAAGGCGAAAAACACTTGCATCACAGTAAACAGTATCATAAAATAATGCCACTATCTTCATAACTTAACCTAGGATCACTGGAATATATCATGCATGAACACTGGTGATAGGCGCTCTGGAATAGGGGCTAAGCTAGCGATCTAGTATGGGGTCAGGCGATGACCGATAAAAAACGTCAAAACACGATATATGAAGTTCCTAGCTATGAAGACTAAATAACTGATAGTATCAATTAGTTAAAAGGCCGGAATAAGCTGTTCAGGCTAGCTAAATAACGCATGCAGGGTAACAGCGACGCCGTAAAATGGCGTGTCCGGTAGTAGCACAGCTCTGCCAGAAAACATAAAATATCTCGAAAAGTAAAAGTTACTTTACGGTCAGAGCTTATTTAAACAATACTGGGACCTGGTACTCAACTTTCCAGAAGAAGGCGAGGCCGAAGGTAGCGACATTACGAAGATGCAAGCCGATGAAAAAGCACAAGGGAAAATCCGTCTTAGCAAGGCAAGCTACTAGAAGAAGGATGAGGACGGACGTGACGTCATTTAGCAATGGCGCCCGTTTGTTTACGTTTCGAGTACCAAAAGTAGCCACGGACGAGTATAGCTGTGGAACGGCTCCCCAGCTATCCTCCGCCCCTCCATATCGAAGTGTTAACTCTATGTGGGGTGCAGATAGCTATGTGGCGCGTTAATACATGCGTCCCCTGTTGATATACGATGTCTTAAAGGGAAACCTTTAGGATACTTGCTCCAGAAGTTAGAATTCTGTGATAACCTGTGGTTAAATTCTCTGGGAATATCTTAGTAGTTATATACCCAAGGAAGCTACCAATAAGGAACCTTCCATCAGGACGCCATGGCTATCTCACCCAAAAATAGATTTTTCGCTTCGCTCAAAATCCGTTTTATTCACCAAATAGTATACACCTACTATCCCCAACTGGCTGTTTTAACATGACAAATTTGTAGATAATTTGTATTTTTCCTAACTATACAAACCTTAGCTATTTAATAGGGGTTATTACTTTCGGCGTAGCTGAAATGAAGAGCCATTAGAATTTTAACGAGGGTTTACTACACCACCGCTAGTTAACGGGGGGGGGGGGGGGGTAGGGAGGGTAGCTTGCTACCCCCCCCCCCCCCCCTCTCTCACACACCTGTGCTTGAGCTCACTTTGTTTGGAGGTGGGACTTCAAAGGGATAGGGCTGGCGGGCAAGTTTGATTAAATAGCTAAGGTTTGTATAGTTAGGAAAAATACAAATTATCTACGAATTTGTCATTTATTCCGTAACTGACATACAAACCCCGCTATTTAATAAGGGTGACTCACCTATTAGGAAGGGTGGAAGGTCCCAGCCAGTACTGGCTTTTGGCTTTGCCCGGGGACTCATTATTTGAGTGTGTCAGCACTCAACAATAAGGAGTTCTTGCACCTCGCTAGAACCTTGCTACGCAAGGACTGCGGCCTACGCAAGCTGTGTGTGAAGGTATAATAAAGTGTGACTCGTCCTAGGAAGTTGACCTGTAGTCCTTTAGATGGAAACTTTAGGCTAGGACTCTCCCAATACCAACTTGTCAGGGTATGGGGACGTGACAGTATTAGCTTCATACTAGGAACACAAGGAAACATGGTTTACCTGCAGTAGTTTGAGGTCAGCTGTGCAGAGAACCCAGGGTGCTGCTTTCCCCAAGAGAGGGGAAGATGAAGAAAAGAATAAGGGCCAGACAAACCTTTTCATTCATGCAGACTAAGACTGGGTAACAATGCCCTCAACCTTCTGCTTCTTGTCCACTAAGGAGCCTGAGGTTCTAAACCAGCTGTTGTGCAGCCACCACAGGGCCGATAGAGAACGTATCGAGCCTCCTGTGGGTCACGTCTTGCAGGTAGTGGGCTGTGAAGGTCGTCTGATGCTTCCATACCCCAGCCTGAAGAACCTGCGTCACTGAGAAATTCTTCTTGAAGGCCAGGGACGTAGCTACGCCCCTGACATCATGTGCTCTAGGGCGACGTGACGGAGGAGGGTCTGGATTCAGGGATAGATGGATTACCTTACGAATCCATGCCGAGATGGTATTCTTGGTAACCCTCCTCTTTGTCCTCCCAGTGCTCACAAACAATGCTTGCACCTGAGGACGGATTGCAGCCGTTCTTTTGAGATATAGCCTCAGACTCCTTACTGGGCACAGTAGGAGATGGTCTGGGTCATCTGTTACAGAACGAAGACTCGAAATCTGGAAGGAGTCGAACCGAGGGTCCCGCACCCCCGGATTCTGAGTCTTGGCAATAAACTCAGGGACGAATTTGAACGTTGCCTCCCCCCATCCCCTTGAATGGGCGATGTCATATGAGAGACCATGAAGTTCACTGACTCGCTTGGCCGATGCCAAAGCTAGTAGCAAAACCGTCTTCTAAGTTAGGTGGCGATCTGAAGCCTGGTGTAATGGTTCATAGGGAGGTCTCTTAAGAGACCTGAGAACTCGAACCACGTTCCATGGAGGAGGTCTCACTTCCGACTGAAGGCAGGTAAGTTCATAACTTCGTATGAGTAGGGAAAGTTCCAGCGAGGAAGAAATGTCCATTCCTTTGAGCCTGAAGGCTAGACTTAAGGCTGAGCGATAGCCTTTCACCACCGAGACTGAAAGGCGCATTTCTTCCCGCAAATACACGAGGAACTCTGCTATTGTTGGAATAGTGGCATCGAGTGGAGAGATACTCCTTCCACGACACCAACCCAGAAGACTTTCCACTTTGCCTGGTAGACAGATGCGGATGATTTTCGCAGATGTCCAGACATCCTGTTCGCAAATTGTTGCGAAAATCCTCTCTCAGCGAGGAGATGCTGGACAGTCTTCAGGCGTGAAGTCGTAGCGGAGCTAGGGCTTTGTAGATGTTGGCATGTGGTTGTCTGAGTAGATCGTGTCGTGGAGGGAGTTCTCTCGGAAGTTCCGTTAGGACTTGCAGAAGGTCCGGAAACCATTCCGCGTGATACCATAGCGGAGCTATGAGGGTCATTGAAAGATTGACCGATATTCTGGTCTTGTTGAGCACCCTCCTCATCAGACAGAACAGGGTAAAGGCGTACACGTCGATGTTGTCCCAACGTTGTTGGAAGGCATCTTGCCAGAGCGCCTTGGGATCCGGGATTGGGGAGTAGTATAGTGGAATCTTGAAGTTCAACGCTGTCGCGAACAGATCCACAGTCGGGGAACCCCACAAAGTCAGGACTTTGTTAGCTACTAGATGATCCAAAGACCACTTGGTACTCACTATCCGAGACGCTCTGCTCAGATTGTCGGCGAGCACATTCCTCTTGCCTGGAATGAAACGTGCCGATGGTGGAATCGAGTGGACTTCGGTCCATCTCAATATCTCTACTGCAAGATGGGGTAGCTGCTTCGAAAAGGTACCTCCTTGCTTGTTGATGTAAGCCACTACTGTGGTGCTGTCGCTCATCACCACCACAGAGTGACCCACCAGGTATTGTTGGAACTGCCAAGAAAATGGCCTTCATCTCTAAAAGATTTATATGGAGGCACTTTTCTGATTCTGACCACAGGCCTGAGGTCCTGTGGTGTAGAAAGTGGGCTCCCCACCCTTTCTTTGAGGCGTCCGAAAACAGCATCAAATCCGGGGGGAGGACGAGAAGATCCAATCCTCTTCGTAGGTTCTCGTCTGTCACCCACCACTGAAGGTCCGTCAGTTCCGCAGGTCACATAGGGATCATGACGTCCGGGGAATCGCAACCTTGATTCCACTGGGACTTGAGTCGCCACTGGAGGGATCTCATCCTGAGGCGACCGTTGGGAACTAGACGAGCCAAAGATGAGAGGTGACCGAGGAGACGTAACCACGATTGGGCTGGAAGCTCTTCTCGCCTGAGAAAAGGGCTTGCGACCTTCCTCAGCCTTGCTATCCTGTCGTCTGATGGGAAGGCTTTGTGGAGATTGGTGTCTATAATCATGCCTAGGTATACCAGTCTTTGAGTGGGAAGCAGAGAGGACTTCTCGAGATTTACCATGATCCCCAGATCCTGGCAAAGTCCCAGAAGTTTGTCTCGGTGTTGAAGAAGGGATGACTCCGAGTCTGCTAGGATCAGCCAGTCGTCCAGATAACGGAGGAGACGGATGCCGTTCCTGTGTGCCCACGATGATATTAGGGTGAACACTCTGGTGAAAACCTGTGGTGCTGTGGAGAGACCGAAACACAGCACCTTGAACTGGTACTCCTTGTTGTCTAGGCAGAATCTTAAGTACTTCCTTGAAGACGGAGGGATTGGGATCTGGAAGTATGCGTCCTTCAGATCCAGTGTACACATGAAGTCTTAAGGTTTCACTGCAAGTCTGACCGTGTCTGCGGTCTCCATGCTGAACGGAATTTGCTTGACAAACTTGTTCAGAGCCGAGGGGTCGATGACTGGTAGGCAGCCTCCAGACGCCCTCTTTACAAGAAAGAGTTGACTGAAGAAGCCTGGGGACCCGTCAACGACCTCCTGGAGAGAGCCCTTCTTCAACATAGTCTGGACTTCTGTCCGAAGGGCTTGCCCCTTTGCTGATCCCATGGCAAGGGAGCTCAATGACACTGGATTCGTCGTCAGGGGAGGTAGAGATGTTGTGAACAGGACGCGATATCCCTGACTGATTACGGAAATCGTCCAGGAATCGGCCCCGAGTTGCTGCCACCTGTCTGCGCAACTTTGAAGGCATCCCCCCCACAGGTGGACATGCAGAGGGACTGCCAATCCTAGCGTTTACAACCTCGGCTGCTCCCTCTAGAATTCTTCCCTCCCCTGGAGGGCTTCTTGCCTTTCCTGTCCTTGACAGGAAAGGGCTTAGACACCACTGTCTTCGCTGCCGTTGTCGGGTTCGTGGTCTTGGTAGGACGGGGATGCTGGGGTGATGGAGGCTTATAGGGCTTGGATGTCAAAGCCCTATGTAGGAGGGAGTCTTGGTGGGACTCCTCCACCTCTCAGCAGCATGCTCCACGTCCTTAGGCTCAAACAGGTTCGTTCCCATCACGGAAGAATGTCTGAGCCTGCTTATCTTGGTGCTAGGGACCTTCTGATGGAACCTCTTAGACACTGCATCCCGACGTTTCAGGATGGTGTTTGCCCACAAGTAGAAAGGTCTCCATAGCTTTCCTGGTACGTTCTTTGGATAAATCCTCCGAACGTATCAGGATACCTAAGGTCCCTAACCAGATATCCAGCAACGAAGTGGCCTGCATGGCACACTTCGCAACCTTCTCCTGATTAAGGATCTCAGTCGCCGAGAATGAGACCTGCCGGTTGGAGAGTCTCTCAAGAGGGACTCCCCTGGTAAGCTTTTCCTTAGAATGGTGAAGGGGAAGAGCTAAACAAGGCTCCTCTACGATCTCAAAGTACCTCCTCTGCTGCACACGAGGAGGTGGGAGAAGCTTGTTGCCAGCACTGGATCGGCTGGAGGAGGCTAGCTCAGAGAGCTGTACCGCGATCTTGTCCCTGGTACTCTTAACCCCCTGAGACCAGGGCAAAGCTGCACTGGCCTTAGGGGGCCTTTGAGTCCCAAATACTCGGTCCAAGACCGTGTCTTTGCCCTCTCGAGGAGGAATCTCTGGGTCAGCAAATCCATTGGGAGTCCTCATAAGGGTCAGAACCTGCCAAAATGCATGTTCTGACTCCTGTAGCTTTCCTCCGGATGGACTAGCAGCGAAGTCTCCTGTCCCCAAAGGCTCTTCTTGGGGAGACTCGCGGGCGTTCTCCGAGTGACTGGCTGGCTCCGTTCTAAGTCTTGACGAGGACTTCGGTACTGTCTTGGAGTCCTTCGACTCCCTCCTGGGAGGGATGCAGGACTCCAACAACGACGGAGGTAGGCTCTTCTCCGCCCCTACCTGAGAAGACTTTTCAGAGCGAGGTGGGGTTTCCCTTATTGGTGCGATGGGGGAACGTCTCACCTCATGTGACTCCCCTGAGGATGGGTAATCCTCGTCCAAAGGGGAGGGAGAAAAAGTCTGGGGGGGAGGGGGCCTGCCTCGAAAGCTTACGAGGAGACAGCTTAGTCCTCGGAGAAGTCACCGCGTCCAAAACTCCTCTTTTTCTCTTCAGGGGAGTAGACGCAGCCAAGGATTTGTGGCCCAATTCAGAGAGAACAGGCTGCTGGCTGGCGGCTGCGCTGTACGACACTCCCTCTGGAGGGATAGGGATCGACCGATCCCGGGGAGGAGTTTCCATAGGGGGGTTCGCCTGAAAAGAAAGAGAAGACAAAGAAGAAATGTCCCTGGACCTTTCTGGAACCTTCCCCGCCTTGCGTGTGGGGCGGGGGGGGACTGCGGCGATGGCGACCTTGCCGCGCGTTGTCCTGCAGCCTTGCGTGTGGGAGGATATTGACGATCGCACTGGCGCTCGTGCGATGGGGAATACCCGGGGTCGCGCGCGGGAGACTGCTGCGGAAGACTGATGGCGCGCACATGCGCGCGGGAGACTACTAATGCGCGCGCGCGTGGGCGATTGCATGGGCGGGCGATTGCGAGGGCCGGCGATTGTGGGGGCGAGCGATGGCGCGTAGGAGCGTGCGCAGGAGATATCATAGAGTGTGTAGGAAGCTGATTGTGCGCTCGCGCGCACGAGGGTGAATGTTCGCGCACGCAAGATCAGGATGAAGAGTCCGTGTGGGCGAGAGATCGTGCGCTCCAGAAGATGTCGTCGGGCGCGCCCGCGCAAGAGAGATATCCCTTGCGCACGGGCACGCAGCCGGAACCTGCGTTCGTTGGCGCGCCTCTTGTGGGCGCACATCAGGCTGGTGATGCGTAGCTGCTGTGGGAGATGGGCGTGGGCGCGTGTAGGTGAATGCGCGCGATTGCACGCTGGCGAGGGATGGTGCGCAGGCAAAAGCAGATGGCGCATTGGCGAGCAGGAGATTGTTGGTGCGGAGAGCGCTGGCGCGCTGGCGCCCGGGCGAGCGCTGGCGCCCGGGCGAGCGCTGGCGCCCGGGCGAGCGCAAGCGAGTGCTGGCGATTTGGTGAGTGCTGGCGTGCAGGAGAGCGCTGGCGCGCAGTGGCACACTGGTGAGCAGGTGGGCACTGGCGCGCAGGTGAGCGCTGGCGCGCAGGTGAGCGCTGGTGCGCAGGTGAGCGCTGGCGTGCTTTATCAGGAACATCATCAGCAGGTGAGCGCTGGCGCGCAGGTGAGCGCTGGCGCGCTATATCAGGAACAGAAGCAGCAGGTGAGCGCTGGCGCGCTATCTCCGAAACCTCAATGAGGTTAGGAGAACGTTGGCGTGCATGCTTTGAATGGCGCGTAAGGGAACGTGTGCGCTAATTGGCGCGTACGCCCTTTTTGCCCCGAAGGGACCGGTGCCTGTTTATTAAAAACAGGTTTGGTTGGCGCATAAACGCATCAGCTGCCAGGAACGGCGACGGCAGGTCAGCAGGTCTATCCGGTGGAAGGTCAGCGTGCCCTTTGTAAGGACGACCTTCCACCGAAGGGGATCGCGAACGATCCGCAGAGAGGTCCAGGGTCGTAGCAGGAACAGTCGGAGATCGATGACGAGGCTCCTCTGCTGCGGACTGCAACGACGATGATGAAAAGAAGAGGCGCCTCCTCACCGACTTATAAGGTGAAGGAAGGCCTCTCCGGCGAAGGGGATGGCGAGCCTTACGACGTATATGCCCTCTGGGGGCTGTTGGGTCAGCAAGCTGACCTTCAGCAGTCCTCCGAAGAGGAGTCTCTGTGAGTGAACTCCCCCGAGGGAGAGAATCACCGACAGGAGAGACTGTTGGACTTAGTTTCTCCCTCGTAGGTTGAGCAGGAACGGGAGAAACTAAGCCTTCAGCTACTGCGGGTTGAGAAGTTGCAGAGGTATTAGGAGATACCGCATTGGATACCTCTGACACCACAACGTCGACAATAGACAGAGGATCAACCTCTGCCAAAGTCGGCGATTGCTTGACAGCGGCACCCAACCGGATGATGTCAATCAAGGCTTCCTTGGAGGGCGAACCCTCGAGCCCCAAGGAAGACCAAAGCTGTAATAAATCAGTTACATTAACATTTAAATCCTCCCCCGGAGGAAGAGGTGGAGCTGCCTCGCTAGGGGAGGCAACGCCATCTCTCGAACCCCGAGATCGGGAAACAGAACTGTGGTCTACGCTACCACTCGATGGTCTCTCGAAAGAAACCGATCGAGTGGGAGCTTCGGAGGAGGTTTGGGCAACGGAAGAAGAGTCCTTTGGATTTTCTCCTTTCAAAGAAATCTTCGAAGGAGAAATATCCCGCCTGGACTTCTTCTTCCGTCGCCGAGAAAACCTCTCCCACTGGAAGGTAGACCACTCCCTACACTCACCACACTTATTACTACTATCACACCGTTGGCCCCTACAGTAAGGACAAAGGGTGTGAGGGTTCATCTCGACTGCCGACATAAAAGTACCACAAGGGTGGTTAGGTAATCCAGGACATTTGCGCGTGTTTGCAGAGGCCAACTTCACACTCAAACCTGTAGGAAAGAAAGCAAAAAGACATTAATGGCTGTCAGAGAGGCGAGGGTGAGAGCGGACACATCCGACTAACACCCGCGCCGAGAGCAAAGTGAGCTCAAGCACAGGTGTGTGTGAGGGGGGTGGGTGGGTAGCAAGCTACCCTCCCTACCCCCCGCTAACTAGCGGTGGGGTAGTAAACCCTTGTTAAAATTCTAATGGCTAGTCATTTCAGCTACGCCGAAAGTAATAACCCATATTAAATAGCGTGGTTTGTATGTCAATTACGGAACAAATTTTGATTTTATATTCAATAAATTGATTGGCAGATTGTCGTATGCAAGGGATATTAAGGAATAAGCGAGGTTTTGCAATTTTTTCACGATAAATGTAATTGGTGACAGTTTCCTGCGACAACCTGCCCATATCCATATCCTTCCACTTGTTATATAGCATTTCAGTTTGTAGTTTATTCCCTCAAGAAGTGGCCTGGTGATGCCAATGTAATCCTGAACATCATCATGCTCTGTCAGAGTGCGAGATTTCTGCTGCCAGAAGAATGCAGCCATTCTTCTTTGTGTCCTCAGAAAGACACTAAGGGTGCAACACTTAGCTGAGCAATCTCTTCATAGAGTTCCTGTGATCTCTTTCTCAGCTAAAGCACTGTTACTAGTCTGGGCAACCCCTTAGAATGCAAAATTCAAGTTCCTCCTTCTCCTCTGCTTTAACTTACTTCTCGAAGATTTGTAGAGGATGTTAGGAGCATATCTGTGATATACTATATTACAAGATAAAATCCAAGACAAGTTTGAAATCAAGTGACCAAATAAAGTTTATGGAAAGAAAAATATTTTAACTAAAAACAATATATGTTATTGAAATTACAATCATTGACGAGTACCTTACTTACAGAGCTCCCATACAAACAGAGTAACTTTTCACTTTTGATTATAAAATGAGTAGTTACTTGGAAAGTGTCTTGTTGATAGACAGACATGACAGAAGATGGGAGTTTTCCTCGTGGATGGTCAAATTGCCTTCAAATTAAGATTATTGTTCAAGCAATAACAAGTACAGTAACCTAGCTTGCCAATTATTTGTAGAGGAGAATAACAAGCTACATGAACACAGAGGCCTCTATGTTGAAGATATCCCTTATTCTATTCCTACATAAAGCATTTTCTGTATCAGCCTTATTAGCATGGATAAATCTGCACGGATACTCAACACATCAAACTCCAGATCAAACTTGCATAACTTGATAAGGATATAACCTATGCACCGCCCATCTGAAAATCATAAATGAAACTCATGCCCAACTAAAGACTAAATAGAATACAAAAAACATCAGAGCAAACTAGTATTACACCTGATTAATCAAGGTAATGCACTGCATAAGTCAAGCAAAGATCAATATTAACTAAACCTCTGGTTGTTTAAACATTTGTTTAACAGGGGCCCATACTGTACAATGCACTGGTCACATCATATATGAAGACACAAGTAAGGGACATACATAAAACTACACATGGCATAGAAACATCAGAAAAATAAGTTTATCATTGTCCTGGGAAATGATAAATTCGGAGGTAATTTGTATTTTTCCTAACGATACAAGCCATAGCTAGTTACAGTATAGGGGTATTACTTTCAGTGAAGCTGAAATGACAAGCCATCAAAATTTAACGAGGGTTAAGTACCCATCTCGCTAGTTAGTGGAGGGTAGGGGGGTAGCTTGCTTGAGCTCACTTTGCTTGGAGGTAGGACTTCAAGGGGACAGGGTTGGCAGGCAAGTATGTATAAATAACTAAGGCTTGTATTGTTCGGAGAAATACAAATTACCTCCGAATTTGTCATTTGTTCTGTAACTGGAATACAAACCAATGCTATTTATAGGGGTGACTCACCCATTAGGAGGATGGGTGTCCCTGCATATCTGGCATTTTGGCCTTACCTGGGGTACTCTCTATTGTGCAGAGATTAGTGTGACAATAAGGAGACCCTAACACCTCGCTAAACCTTCCTAAGCATGGTCTGCGGCCTACACAAGCTGTGTGTGATGAGAAACTAGCAATGTGACTGTCAAGGTAAAGGTTATTTTAAGACTTGCAAGGAATAACTGAGGAGACCGAGACATTCACAATACCACCTCGCCATGGTATGGGGACGCAACAGTACTGGGACAATACTAGGATACACAAGGGAGCAATGCTTTACATGCAGAGGTTTGATGTCAGCTTGTGCAGAGGACCCACAATGCTGATTTCCCCAAGAGAGGGGAGGATGAAGAAAGGAAAAGAGCCAGACTTTCCCTTTCATTCACTCAGATTAAAAACTGGGTAACCAATGCCTTCAACCTTCTGCTACTTATCCAATAGGGAGCTTGAGGTACTAAATCAGCTGTTGTGCATCCACAACAGGAGCGATTGAAAATGTATCGAGGTTCCTGTGTGTCACACCTTGCAGGTAGTAGGCGGTGAACGTAGTTTGTGATTTCCACATGCCCACTTGCAAGATGAGCGTAACAGAGTAATTCGTCTTGAAGGCCAGAGACGTAGCTACACCCCTGACATTGTGGGCTCTGGAACGATGTGCTGGAGGAAAATCTGGGCTCAGAGCAAGGTCAATGACCCTACGAATCCATGTGGAGATTGTGTTTTCCGTGATCCCCCTCTTGTTTTTGCCCGTGCTGACAATCAGTGAGGGAGCTCTGGGCTGAGCTGCTGCTGATCTCTTGAGGTAACTCCTCAAACATCTTACAGGGCATAGTAATAGACAATTGGGTCAACAGTTACAGACCGGAGACTCATCATCCGGAGGGAGTCGAATCTAGGATCCGAAACCCTGGATTTCGAGTCTTGGTAAGAAGGTCACGGACGAAGCTGAAGTTTACCTCTAATCATTCTCTTAATGGGCAATGTCAAACAAAAAACCATGAAGTTCGCTAAGTCGTTTGGCTGACGCCAAGGCAAGCAGGAACACCACCGGCTTCCAGGTTAGAAGGTAACCTGTTGCTTGTTGTAATGGTTCGTACGGGGATCCTTCCAAGGACCAAAGAACTCGAACCACGTGCCATGGGGGAGGTCTCACTTCTGACTGAGGACAGGTAAGTTCATAACTTCATATGAGGATGGAAGTTCTTAAAATAAGGAAATGGCCATTCCTTTCAGTTTAAAGGTGAGACTCAAGGTTGAGTGATAGCGTTTAACCGCTGAAACCGAAAGATTCATTTCCTCCCTCAATACACGAGAAATTTTGCTATTGCTAGAATAGTGGCATTGGATGGATTGAGACCCCTTCTGTGGAACCAACCACAGAAGACATTCCACTTTGCCTGGTAGAAAGAAGCTGATGACTTTCACAGCTACCCAGACATTCCCTTCGCAACTTGTTGCGAAAAACATCTCTGAGAGAGGAGATGCTGGATAGTCTCCAGACATGAAGGAGCAGCGAAGCTACTGCCTTGTAGAAATGAGCCTGAAGTTCAGGGCCGTTGTGAACAGGTCCACAGTCGGGGAACCCCACAAAGTCAGGATTTTATTGGCTATAAGATGATCCAAAGACCATTTAGAGTCTACTATCTGTGATGCTCTGCTCAGGTTGTCAGCGAGCACATTCCTCTTGCCTAGAATGAAGCAAGCTGATAGTGAGACAGAATGGACTTCTGCCCATCTCAGTATCTCTACTGCTAGATGGGATAGGGGCTGAGAAAAAATACTTCATTGCTCCTTGATGTAAGCCACTCCCGTGGTGTTGTCGCTCATCACCACCGCTGAGTGACCCGTCAGGAACTGGTGGAACTCTTGTAGGGCTAGAAAAAATGGCCTTCATCTCTAGTAGATTCATGTGAAGGTACTATTCGGACTCTGACCAAAGGTCTAAGGACATGCAGTGCAGCATGTGGGACAACCCCCTATTTTGATGCATCCGAGACAGCATCAAATCAGGAGGGACGAGAAAATTGACACCCTTCAGCAGATGCTCATCTGCCAGCCACCATTCGAGATCCATCTTTTCCTCTGATCTCATGGGAATCAGTGTCTCTGGGGAATCCAAGGCCTGATTTCAGTTGGACTTCAGATGCCACTGGAGAGATTAAATCTGAGACAATCAAAGGGAACTAGACAGGCAAAGGATGATAGATGTCCGAGAAGACATAGCTCCTTCTGTGCTGGGAGTTCTTCTCTTTTGAGGAAAGGCATTACGATTTCCCTCAGCCATGCTATTCTGTCGTCTGATGGGAAGGCTTTGTGTTGTTTGGTGTCTAATACCATGCCCAGGTACTGCATACCAGTCTTTGAGTGGGAAGCAGGGAACACTTCTCGAGAATACCATGATCCCCAGATCTTGGCAAAGTCTCAGAAGTTTGTCTTGGTGCTGAAGAAGGGTTGCCACAGAATCTGCTAGGATTAGCTAGTCGTCCAGGTAACAAAGGGGACAGATGCCGAACCTGTGAGCCTAAGATGACACCAGGGCAAACACTCTTGTGAAGACCTGAGGTGCTATGGAAAGGCCAAAACACAGCACCTTGAACTGGTATGTCTTGTTGTCGATATTGAATCTCAGATACTTCCTTGAAGAAGGATGGATTGGGATCTGGAAGTATGCATCTTTTAGATCCAATGTACACATGAAGCCCAGTGGTCTTATCGCGAGACTGACCGTGTCTGCTGTCTTCATACTGAACGGAGTCTGTTCGACAAACTTGTTCAGAGCTAAGAGATCAGTGACTGGTCTCCAGCCTCCTGATGACTTTTTCACAAGAAAAAGTTGACTGAAGAAGTCTGGGGAACAGTCGAGGACCTCCTTGAGAGAGCCCTTCTCCAACATGGTCTGGACTTCAGCCCGAAGGGCCTGCCTCTTTGCTGATCCCATCGCAAAGGAGCTCACAAGCACTGGATTCTTGGTCAGTGGAGGGAGAGATGAAATGAACGGGACGCGATACCCTGAACGAATCACGGAGATCGTCCAAGGTTCGGCCCTGAGCTGCATCCACCTGGTTCAGCAGCTTTGTAGGCATCCCTCTACTGGTGAAAAAGCAGGGAGATGACCTCTCCTAGCGTTTGCGGTTTTTACCGCTACCTCTCTGATGTTTTTCTCCACGACTGGACTTATTGCTTTTCCCATCCTTGACAGGAAAGGGCTTCTAAGACACCTTCATTTTTGAAACTGCTACCAATCTAATAGTTGATGGTTTCGTAAGGCTGGTCTTTGGAGAGGCCGGAGGTTTGTAGGGCCAGGCTGTTAGGGCCCTAAGAAGGAGGGAATCCGTGTTGGACTTCCTCCACCTCTCTGCAGCTTGCTCAACATCCCTTGGCTCGAAGAGGAAGAACCCCTCCATGGAGGAGTTTCGGAGCCAAGTGATCTCTGCGTTAGGGACCTATTGGTGAAATCTCTCAGCCACAACATCCCTGGTGTGACGGAGAATGTTGAGATGAGATCGGAGACGGAGGCGAAGGTCGGTAACCAGAGAAGAGAGGATGGACAATTTCTGTCGAAGAAGAAGACTGAAGAGATGAAGAGGTGAAAGGACTCTTGCCTCCGACCGACGATGTATGAGCGTGGGATTGGCTGGCTGATCAACAGCAAGCTTCCGAAGGGGAGACTCTATATAAGATCCTTTACTGGAAAGGGAAACACTCGTCAGAGAGACATGCCTTGGACTTTGCTCTTCCCCGGAAGGATGTTCGTCAGGGGAAGGAGCACAGACCTTGGCAGTGGAAGATGCTGAAGAAGACGCAGTCGCTGGAGCAGCTGGCAGGGCAGCAGACGAGCTCTCCGAAATGTCAACAACGTACAAAGGGTCGACGTCCGACGCTGAAGCTAATAAGAGTTGACGAGCGATACCGAGAAAAATGCGGGGTTGATCGCTACCGCCGAGCGTTAGGTAGGATGGTGAATCGACAACTCTCGAGGAGGCGATTCATGAATCATTGATTGTTTCAGACTGGTGTTAGCCCAAAGGGTCACTACCTGGTGAGCTAGAAAGCTAATGGTGCGGGTCCCAGAGAGAAGGAAGGTCTCCAAAGTCTTCTTGGTACGACAGTTAATGATCGTTAACCATCTTACCTTCCTAGTGGCCACAATCACTGCCTTTGGTGGCTACAGTTAGTGATCCTCTTTGCATGAGGATGTGACGGGTACTGACGCGTTGGAGAGCGTCGGGAAACCTCCTGTTCAAGATGCGATAGTGATTGCCAACGTGAAGACCGATGACTCCGTGTGTCGCCGATCCTCAAGTAGGCGACTTCTGCGTAGCCGAGCACGAAGGCTGACCGATGAGAGAAGATTCACGTTGAAGTGAATCAAGAACAGATGGGCGAATGTGTTCCCAAGGGAAGCGACACGATGGTTTGGGAACGCTCTGAGTTACAGCCGAACACTGGTTCGTTAAGTGACAGATGAGCGATTCCCGAGACAGTGAAGGCCATAGCGATGCGTGTGGTTGCTAAGGTGAATGCTGTTGGTAAGACGATCGCTGACCAGCAGGCGAACACTGATGAGCAGGCGAACGCTGATGAGCAGGCGAACGCTGACAAGCAGGCGAACACCGACGAGCAGGCAATCGCTAAAGAGCAGGCGATCGATAAAGAACAGGCGATCGATAAAGAGCAGGCGATCGCTGACGAGCAGGCGATTTCTGAGGTGGTAGATTAGCAGGCGATTTCAGAGGTGGTGGAAGAGCACGCAATTTACACGGTGGTGGAAGAGCACGCAATTTACAAGGTGGTGGAAGAGCAGGCGATTCTCGTGTAGCAGAAGCTTGACGAGAAGTCGAATGTGTAAGCGATTCACGTGTAACCGAAGGTTTAGGTGGTACACGAGTTGTCGATCGTTGACGATGGTCAGGCGATTCAAGAGCTGATAGAAGGGTCGGTGATTCACCCTCAGCCAGATGATGGTGAGATTGTCGAGAAGGTGAGCATTGTGAAGGCTGAGTGATTCACGAACTGGAGGGCGATTGGGTAATTGTTTACAACACCAAGCTCTCCATTTACTCCAAAATAATGCAATCCTGCAGTTCTCATCTTCTTGCACAGTAATTAGGTGGTTATCTAAATTCATGGAAAGCAATAATAATTAGCAAGATATGTTGAGGAATGGGGAAGGGGTTATAAAAAGAAAATAGCTGGATTTCCTTACTAAACGACTTGGAACTGACATGTCTACATAGTCAACCAAACAGATTTCGTGATGCCAGCGTACATAAACAGAAGTTCGTGATGCCAGCATACATTTGATATACTGTATATTCAAAATATACTTAATTAAAAATGGATTAATTACTCAAAAGTGTCCATAAAATATGCAATTTACAAATAGCGACAATTTTGAGTAATCACTCAATTTTTTATTAAGTATATTTTGAATATAAAGTACTGTATATCAAATGTACGCTGGCATCACGAACTTCTGTTTATGTATGCTGGCATCACGAATTCTGTTTGGTTGACTATGTTGACATGTCAGTTCCAAGTCGTTTAGTGAGGAAACCCAGCTATTTTCTTTTTATAACCACTTCCCCCTTCCTCAACATATCTTGCTAAT
Source organism: Palaemon carinicauda (assembly GCF_036898095.1). NCBI lineage: Eukaryota > Metazoa > Arthropoda > Malacostraca > Decapoda > Palaemonidae > Palaemon > Palaemon carinicauda. The sequence continues at coordinate 12,543,599 of NC_090759.1, read as the reverse complement.
TATTGCTTTCCCAGAATTTAAATAACCACCTAATTACTGTGCAAGAAGATGAGAACTGCAGTATTGCATTATTTTGGAGTAAATGGAGCGTGTGATGTTGTAAACAATTACCGGCGATTGCATTCCGAAGGAGAGACGCATTAGACTGAAATGCTCTGAGCAACAGCCAAACGCTGGCATGTTGAGTGATGTGAGTTTAAGCAACGATGAGCTACGAATCACTGGACGAGGAGATGGGCCAACGATTCATGCTGAGGCGATTCACTCACCATTGGGCGTTTTACGCTCTGATGGTGATTGATGTGTTTTGGTTACGAGACGCGTGAGAACGCTGTCGGGTAGGAGATCGAAGTTCCTGACGCTGGCGAGTACACGATTCCGAACAGCTGGAACAGCACGCGATTGTCGAGCTGCAAGCGGTTCACACGTAGCAGGTGATTCTCGAGAGGTAGATGGAAGAGCAGGTAACTGTCGAACTGCAAGCTATTCTTGTGTAGCAAGAGAAATAGTGGTTAAATGAGTCATCAGCTGTACGCGATGGCTAGGTGATCTACGAGCTGACAGAACGGTGGGCAATTCTCGCGTAGAAGGTCGATGGGGAACCTGATGAGCAGAACATTGAGCAGAAGCCTGACGAGATGGTGAACGCTGCCAATGAACTGTAGCTGGGAGCTCAGGCGGAGAAATGTGACCCTTGTGAGGCGACACATACTCAGGAGATCGAGAATGATCCCTTGCAGGCGAAAAATGAACCAAAGTTCGTTGAGGAAAGGCCGTTGACGGAAGCTAAGGTCGGGGACCAAAAGAATCAGGCAGGGCATGTTCCTTCAAAGAGGAAGACTGCGGAGGGAGAGGATGTGAAGAGGCGTCTCTTCCCCGACGGAGCAGGAGCACCCTGAAGGCAAAGAGGAGGACTTCTGCCACCAACCCGAAGTCGAACAGCAACTGATGGATCAGCAAACTGACCGTCAGCAGTTCTCCAAAGAGGAGTCTCTATGAGAGCCCCTTCAATGGAAAGGGAAGCCCTCGCAGGAGAGACAAGAGATGATGAAGGGAAGTTTTCCCTCAGAAGGGAGATACAGCCCAACATCTGGGGAGGAAAACTCTCCCTCAGGACGGAAAGAAATCCAACCACTGGAGGTGGACCTCCAAGCAGTGCTCTTTGCTTCTCATCAACAAGCCTTGTTCAAGTTGAAGGTCTGCATCGAGCGTTACCTGAGAAAACGTAGCCGGAGCAAGTTCCTCGAGGTTAGCGTGATGATCAGGAGCTGCCGCAGGCGCAGGAGAAAAGGAAAGTGATGGCACAGTGACCGCAGTTTCCCCCCGGAACGAAAGGCACTGCTTTTCTATGTCGGCTATCATAGCGAACGAAGAAGAACAGCATCGCTAACTGAGGAAAAATAAAACAAGTTATGTGACAAAAAACTCCCTCGGGAGGAGCACCTAGTCCGCGGACAGGAAAGGTATCCACCAAGAGAACAGGCACAAATTAAGGACTACAGTACGCACTCCATTCCCTGGCTGACATTGACAGGGGAAGGAGAGCGGCAGAGTAAAAACTGTGATAAAACAAGAATTACAATTAAGGGATTTTGACAAAGGAAAAATCTATTTCTGGGGAGATACCTGTGACGCCCGGTGAAAAGGGTCCTTTCTTACACTTTTCTGATATAAATATTTCCAAATATACCAGAGAAAGATTAAAGTACGGAATGCAGAGGTTACTACCCTCGCACGAACACCCAGTGGGCGTCGTTTATAAAGCAGGGGCGTGTGAAAACCACTATTCACAGGCTGTCTTCCATTTAGATAATTACTTCATCAAAGGGAAGGGCCGTTACAGAGGCCCTATCTACTTTACCTGAACTACTCCACCGACGCCCGATGCTAGCGCCACCTGGACTACATCCTTCTGCAAGAACTATGGCTTGGAAAGGAGAAAGGGTGGGTCAACGTAAGGGAAGGGTTTCACCTGGCGTCACAGGTATCTCCCCAGAAATAGATTTTTCCTTTGTCAAAATCCCTTTTCAGGGTCGACCTGTGACGCCCGGTGAAAAAGTACCAGAGAATGCCTTCCAAGCCCAAAAACAGTATCAAATAAAAGGGATAAAGTCAAACACCATGTACCAAGAACAAAATACGATATTAAGGTAGGCAAACTAAAAATAAAACACATTAGCCCAAACAGGAATCCCAAAGATGGAGTAACAATAAATGAGATGCAAGGAACCATCCCGAGAATCAATCACAACACAAAATCAAACCTTACATGGCTAAAGAACAGTAACATGAAATAAAATAAGGTGAGATTAATCATACTAACAGGTAATAACCAGGGTAATAAAGAAATGGTAACATAATTCTAGGGCTAAACGACCCACCCAGGAGAGCGGCGAAGTGGCAGGAGTGGCAGGCAGGAGGGAGAAGGATGAAAAGGAAGAATGGAGAGATTATTGGGGGGGGGGGAGATAAGACTCCCAACTGCAACTGTGGGAAATTTGAGGGCCTGTAGGTTCTTTAAATAGTGTCGTTTGAAAACCATAGATTTCCAACCCGTATACTTCTTCAGGTCATCAAAATCCATATTCTGAAAATAATTGATGGAGGTTGCCACCGAACGGATATCCTGAGCATGAGGAAACGACTCCGGGTTAGCTTCCTTAATAAAGTAAAGGATTTGTTGTCTGATGCCTTGAATAGAAATAGTACCTCCCTGTTCTCTGAGAAACAAGGGTCCAGACGAGCGGTCGGCGGTTCTAGCTAAGAATGCCTTGAATGTAGTGATGGGACACAGAGAAGTATCCTGGGGAAGAGGGATAATCTTCCAAGGGACCACCTATTCTGTGGGTCCTCGTTTTTAGCTAGGAAAGCTCTGTCTGGAGAAAGTAGAACTTCACCTGACGGGAGGAAATCCATATTTTCGGAATTACGTGAGAGAGCTGCTAATTCTGAGATTCTAGCCCCGGAAGCCAAAGCCGTTAAAAATAAGGTCTTCCTAAGAAGAGTGATGTAGGGGCAGGATTCGTTATCCGTGTCTGAAGCTAGCTTTAGTACGTCGTTCAAAGACCAAGAGACCTTTTGCGGTCGTACCGAAGGTCTGAGCCTAGCGCATGCCTTCGGAATAGATGAAAAATAGGAATCCGACAGATCAATATTGAAACCCACGAGGAAGATCTTCTTTAGAGCCGACTTAACCGTGGTTATAGTGCTAGTTGCCAGTCCCTTATCAAACAGGGACTTAAAGAATGAGATGGCCAAATTGGAGGTCATGCGAGAATGATCTGAATTCTTTAGGAAACCTGCTAATTTCTTCACGGCCGAATCGTATTGTCTAATTGTGGAATCCCTTTTGTCTAATTCTATGAAGAGGACATTTTCTGGGTCAATGTTTGCATCCCTGCGGGCTGTAAACTTCATGAAACCCACAAAGTTAGGGTTTTGACTATCCTTGAGGAATCTGACACAGTCTGAGTTTGGACTAATTGGGTCAGCTTAGGGAATGGAATCCGGAAGGGGCGGAGTTTCAACTCGAGGAGGAGAGGAAACCAACTGCTCTTTGGCCAGTGCGGTGCCACTAAAGCTACTGCTCCCCGGAAGGAGCATAGTTTGTGTAGGACTTTCATCAGAAGATTCACCGGAGGAAATAGGTAAATCTTCTTCCAATGGTTCCAATCCGGGGTTAACGCATCCATGGCGTATGCCTGAGGGTCCAGGTTTGGGGTCACATAACAAGGAAGTTTGTGGTTCAGTTGTGTCGTGAATAGATCCACCTGGAGGCCGGGAGCCAGCCTGGAAATCCACCGGAAAGAATTCACGTCCAGAGACCACTCTGACTCCAGTGGGTTCGTCCTGGATAGCGAGTCCGCTATCACGTTCTGGACCCCTGCAAGGTGAGTCGCCGACAGGAACCAGTTCTTTTCTGCTGCCAAGGCGAAAATCGTGACCAGGATTTGGTTGAGATTGGGAGATTTTGATCCACTTCTGTTTATGCAGTGCACTACTGCTGTGCTGTCTGAGACTATCCTGATGTGGGTGGACCGTGGAGGGGATAGCCGCTTCAGGGTTAAGAACACTGCCATAGCTTCTAGCACATTGATGTGGAAGTGTCTCATGGCGGGGTACCAGGAGCCCTGGAACATCTGTTGGTTGTAATATCCCCCCCATCCACTCAGAGACGCGTCTGTATGGATCGTCACCTGAGGGGGAGGGAATTGCAGAGGAACCGATTTGGAAAGGTTCTCTGGTTTGGACCATGGCCGAAGTCTCTCTTTCAGGATTGAGGGGACCGCCGAGATTTTGTCTCGTAAATGTATAGTAGCCCTCTTTCTCCAACCCCGGTTGATGTCCTTGAGTTTGGCTTTCAGAAAGAGGTCTGTCACTGACGCAAACTGAAGTAAGCCGAGGATTCTTTCTAAGGCTCTTCTGGACACCTGTTTGTGCTTGAGAAAGTTTTTTGTCTTTGCAGCTATCTCCCTGACCTTCTTGGAAGGAAGAGAGAGCTTGTGACTTTTGAGGTCCCATTGGATGCCTAACCATTCGAAACGGCTTGCCGGTTGCAGGCGAGATTTTTGCAAATTGACCTTGAAGCCTAGCTTGCTGAGGACTTGGATCACTTTTGCTGTAGCTTTGTTGCATTCCGAGATGGACTGCGCCCAGATTAGCCAATCGTCCAGATAGGCAACTACTTTGATCCCTTGGTTCCTGAGTTGTTTGAGCACTCTCTCTCCCAGTTTTGTAAATATCCTGGGGGTTATGCTGAGACCGAAGGGCATGACTCTGAATGCGAAGGCCTTCCTGCCTCAGCGGAATCCGAGGTAGGGGGAGAAGTTTCGAGCTACAGGTACGTGATAATAGGAGTCTGTAAGATCGATAGAGGTGGTGTCGGCCCCACGGGGAAGTAAGGTCCGTACCTGCGAGACAGTCAACATACAGAGCTTGTCGCATAGAATGCAAGAATTCAGTTTCGACAACTCCAGGACTACTCTTAACACCGTCGAATTCTTCTTGGGGACTGTGAACAGCCACCCCTGGAATTTCAGTGACCGTACCCTCTTCATGGCCTCCTTTTTGAGTAATTCTTTGGTGTATTCTTCCAAGATCGGAGTCGGTTTCTGAAAGAAGGTCACTGCTGGAGGTGGAGAACCTTGTGACCATTTCCAGCCTAGGCTCTTTGACACTATGCTGTGGGCCCAAGGACTGAAGGTCCAATGGTCCCGGAAGTGGTATAGTCTCCCTCCTACCTGATTCCTTTCATTGAGAGGGGGTGAATTTAGACCCCTGCCCTCCACGAGGACCCCTGGTTCTTGGTCCGCCGCGGTGGCGAAACTGACCTCTATCCCTGTTGCCGCCTCTAAGGTATCCTCGAAAGGTATTAGAGGATTCGTAAGCTGGATTGTAGGCTGGGGAGGGCATCCAAGAAGCCATGGGGGTAGGGTGGTTACCTTGGGGAGCAGGAAGGTAGACCACCTGTGGTGGAGGAGCAGAATGCGGAGAAGCCGTCTTAGAAGTAGAAGGAGTTGACGAGTGAGGGCCTTGATGGAACTGACCACGACTGGTCTTGTATGGGGTGAAGCGTTGTCTCTTTTTGAAGAAAGACTGCTTCCCTGAGTCTACCCTCCTCTTAGTCGAGAGGCCCCATCTCACTTGCAAGCTCTGGTTAGCTCTAGCAGCGTCTTGCAAGACCTTGTCCACTTCCTCCTGTGGAAACAGGTTCTTGCCCCAACAGGAGGAAGCTATGAGCTTATTCGGTTCATGCCTAATGGAAGCTTCCGCCAGCACATACTTCCTGCAGTTTATCCTGGATGTCCAGAAGTCGTGCAGGTCGAACTGGAACGTTTGGAGGTTGTTCTTAGCAAACACTCGGAATAGAGACTCATCCGGGTATAGGGAGGCTAACATTTCTGCCGAGACCATAGTGTGAACCAATCTAGTGAGTCTGTTCCGAGCGTCGAGCTCTGACTTGAGAAGGTGATCCAGTAGTTTGGGAAGCTTCTCAGAGAAGAGAGCTGAGGCGCAGTCCGGGTCGAGCTTATTCACCGAAAAAGTATCCGAGGCATCCTTCCAAAGGGCGGAAGAGCCCGGAAGAAGCAGCGAGGTGGAGTCCGTCTCGAGGACAGGAACAGGGGAGCCCTCCTTGGCCGATTGGATGGTCAACTCGGCCACTTTATCCGTAAGAGGAATCGGAACGGATTGGGGCGTGGTAAAGATTGTATAGGGTCCTTTAGGTTGGGTCCGTTTGGAGTTGACGCAACCCCAGTCAGCAAGAATCCTAGCCCATACAGCTTGGGCCTGCTCCTTAGGGAAGATGACAGTCTCTTTAGGGACTTTATCCATCCTAACAAGAGCATGCTCCTTCAGCCGGGCGAAGCCATTGAAGGGGAACTGAAGCCCCGGAGGGAAAAATTCAAGATCATCTAGAGGGCGGGTCCCGAATCCCTCTAGGGTTAAAGTACCATCTATGTAGGGCGCATGGAGAGCGAACCTCCATGGGTTGTTCTTCTCGAAAGGAGGCAACTTAGAAGGATCCGGGGCTACCGGGGGCGCCGCCTGGTTCCCCGTGCGGAGTATATTGGCTACCATATCCTTCAACTCCGTTTTTGCCCCCGATTGCTGCATCTGAGTCCTCACTAAACCTTCCATCATCTCTGTCCACGGCGGGTACCGAGGGACTGATCTCTGACAAAGCCTTAGCCTTAGCGGACTTTCTTTTCTTGGAAGGTTGAAGCCTGGATCCCATTGGAATGTCGGGAGTAGTGGAGGGTCCTGGGACCGGAGATATAGCGACTGGCGAAGCTGAAGTACTAGACTTAGGTTTGTAATTGCGTAGGGGCTTCACCTTGGGTCGTACAGATAGAGAGGGATCCAAAGTAGAAGCCTGAGGCTTATCAAAGCCGTGGAAAGAAGCAGGAGATACAGAGGGTGAGAGAAAAGGGTCTGCCAACTCCGCACCACTTACCTGCTCATCCATGGGCTCAACGTTAATATTCAGATCGGCGACGTCTCCTGAGAGTTGATTCTCGTCCTGGGGGATAGTCGCTCTAATGGATTCCATAATAGATTCCGCTAAGATGGAGGGAACCGCCGCAGAGGAGGAGCCCGGAAAGAGACGTGAGGCCATGTCATCGTCAAGGAGGTAGGGGGATCCAGAGGGAGCATTACGGCCAAAGTCTGAGACCCAGGACCGGAGGCTCATTCTGGCGGTCCGGAGGACATCCTCGTCGACCTGGAAGTGATGAGAATATTATAGAGACTGACGGAGAGAATCCCCGATAGTACCATATATCAGTAATACAGAAAGAATTCAAGTAATTCAACATAAAATATGTTATCAACATATCAATTAATATAGAAAATACTCACATCGTCATTCCACAGGATTAACGTAAGGTCATAACACAGCGTGCATGCCTCCAGGAACCACACCATGTAAGGGGATTGGCCCGGCTCACGGACGAAGGGGATGGCGCAATGCGCGTGAGACCGGCAGACATCGTGGCCTACCGGATCACTAAAGCAGGCGGAGCAACCCTTGGCAGCACAGCGAACTTTCTGTAATAAAAAGAAGACATAAGTCCGTATGTTCTCGGGAACTCTGAGATAACAACACAGGTTATAAAGAGTCTGTGAGTAAAATAAAATCTACGGTTCGTCTGAAAGGGGGCCGAAGTTCTGTGTAATACTACAATAAATAAACGAGTGAACCACTCCGTAGTGCGGCGGAGTAAACTATAGAATGTGAGCCGGAGCTCGTAGTAATTACACACAAACAGTAACTAGTGATTGGAAGGTCTCCGGGATGCCGGAGATCCGATGGTAGGTCCTTGACAAATAAATACCCCCATTACATTATATAAACAAGTAGAATGATCTACGTAAGAACTCTGAAGGAGACCTCCCGGAGGAGGGGGGAGAATAAGTCGTGTGGGGAGGGCCGAAGCCAGAGTCAGTAGCAAGCGGAGGGAACGTGTTCCCATCACATGGTATGGCGGAGTTGTATAGAGGTTCAGACCAACTCCCAAGGCCGTAGCGGGGAGAGGATGGAACTAGGGTAACAAATGACGACTCAGGGCCATCCAAATAACTCACACACGACAGGACCTATAAAAACACTAGCCCCAAAATACTCTAAAAGTAACCACAAGATAAACATGTTAATAAAAACAAATCGTAATTCCCGCAAGGGGAAGAGAGATAGAGAGAGAACCCGTGGTTGTATAAACAGAAAACGGGCCCTCCATCTCTCGTACTAGGTAAAACTAACAGAAAAGAGAGAGAGAGAGAGAGAGGAAGACACGTGATCGTATGCACAGAAAACGGGAACTCCCCCTCTCTCTCTCGTGGTTACTATACCAAAACAATAAAACGAACCTTAAATCACATTACAAATAAAGGTCCATGACCAACAAAAACAATAAAAAGAGACGAACGAAGAATAGCGAAACGAGAACGAAAAAAGAGTGAAATTTGACGAAATTATGATACCGCCAATTGGAACAACTCAACTATAACAAAGCCTCGAACGCTATTCTTGGTTCGCCAAAATATGGACTCGTAAGCGCTAAAAAGTACCAAGACTGGAAATATAAACGGTTCAAAATATAATAATATAAATGGCATAAGGCCTGAAAATAAAAGGATAATGAACCTAAGATGACAAAAGTACCAACGGGCAAAACAAGTTAAACACCAAACCGTACAAGAACAATGGCCGCCATCATCCTGGAAGGCCAAAACTGTACGCACTAAAAAACACTCAAATAAATAAAAATAACACTAGCCCGGTGCTAACAAACCTGTCAAAACAATCTAGGGTACTTAACATTGGTGCAGGAGTAAGAAGAGCCTCGGTCATGATGAAATTACACGAAAAAAGCTAAAAAACCAAGCGGCACACAAAAAACAAAACGGCGCTTATGAAGTCCAACAGAAGGATGTAGTCCAGGTGGCGCTAGCATCGGGCGTCGGTGGAGTAGTTCAGGTAAAGTAGATAGGGCCTCTGTAACGGCCCTTCTCTTTGATGAAGGAATTATCTAAATGGAAGACAGCCTGTGAATAGTGGTTTTCACACGCCCCTGCTTTATAAACGACGCCCACTGGGTGTTCGCGCGAGGGTACTAACCTCTGCATTCCATACTTTAATCTTTCTCTGGTATATTTGGAAGTATTTATATCAGAAAAGTGTAAGGAAGGACCCTTTTCACCGGGCGTCACAGGTCGACCCAGAAAATGAATTCAGCTGGGAAAAATAACTACTCGAGAGAACTACAACCCTCTGATGAGGAGGAGGGGGACCCCAGAGAGACAAAGCTTGATGTTAAATTATAACAGTTATGATTTTACTTAATGAAGAAAACCATTCGGAAGTGCAACCTAACCCGCGTACGGGAAAAGTGATACCCCCACAGAGTATACTGCTGGCCGCCCACAAAAGAATGCATAAGAATGAAGAGGGGAAAATTTAAGAAACGACATTAAAATACTGTATTACAAAAGATAACATTACATATAAAGTGACCAGCATTATGCAAGTAAACCAAAACTTAGTTGAAAGGGGAATAAATGGAAAAATAAAGGGTAATGAGAACAGGAATTAAAATGAAAAAGCTGATGAATAAGAGGCTATGCAGTGGCAGAAAACTATTGGTAAGAAGGGGAAAAGGATCCTCTCACACATAAGTCATTCTTCAATTCAACAGACAACTAGTAAGTTCTACATAAGTTTGATTATGTTTTACTGTCTTGACCCCAAAGACCTAATAAAATACATAAAAAAAGATAGGTTTATTTTTATAGATATGTAAGGCCATTTCTCCAAAATTCTATTAGGGTTTGTCTTTGCTAGTTGTGCCTCTTTTACATATATTGATGACTGGTTTACTAAAGTCTTACAGGAAATAAGACACCTTGCCTAGTGAGACGGGTAAAGCATCAGAGATGATTTTTCAATAAATAAACACTTAACAGTCGATGAAAAATTATAAGGGAATTACTTTCCTAGCATCAAGCATTATTCCTTATATAAATGCTGTAATATTCTACTTCCGTAAATTATTCATAAGAGAATTTAACTTCATTTATCGGGAATAATCTAAAGGCAGCTGTAATAAGAAACACTAAAGAACTTCTTACTTTGCAGTAGCCATATGGCCAATGCCATAGCTTCCTTGAGTATGTGGAACCATTTTGGGTTTGCCAGTTGTCCCCGATGTGAAAAAGATCTGAGCCACATCTGTACTTTTTGTTTTATGGCATGGTTTTACATCTTTGCTTTTACCCTGCTTAATAAGGTCATCATACTTAGTCCAACCTGACCTAGAATGAAAAAAAGGATTATATTTATTAGGAGAATATTGTACAAATTTGGATCCTGATGAATCTTTTGGTTGGTAAGCACCTTGTGGAAAACGAATTAGATTGTAAAACATGCCTGAAAGCCACTTCTCAATAGACAATGCAAGAGATCTATATCAGTTATTTGATAACCTATAGAGGATGAATCAAAATAATGAAGAGGCACTCAATATACATCTAAAAACGTGCAATTTATTGTAGATGGTTCTATCAAAATCTAAAGAGATAATAGGACACAAGTTTAGAAATGCTTATTGATAAAGCATATAAATAGCAATTCCCTCCCTTGCCTTGCCAAGGACCTGATGCTACAGACATGTTTACAATTTTTGTAGATAGTATCTACATATTCTTCTGAGATGTAATTCCAGAAGCCTTTGACTATTTCTTTCCAATAATAACAAGAACTTCAACCAAACTAGCAAGCATTAGATAAATCTAGCATACCTTCTGCTAAAGCCTTTGTAGCCTATACTGAAATCTAAAATCACGGCTGTGTTGTATTAAAATAAGCAGTAAATATTAAAACGGGACTTAAAACTTACAAGCTTTGATCTGCACTATTTGATACAACAATACGAAGCGGTATTTCTTTTGTGACATCATTTAATCTCTTAGCAGTAGCAAAATCGCATATCACACAGTCAGCCCCGCACTCAGATATTCGATGAGCTACATCATTAGCAGTCAGGAGAGTTGTTGCTGGGGATATTATCATACCTGAGGTACATAAAGAGTTCTTTAGACATGAGAAATTTCAAATAATAATATTAAATGCTTAGAAAACAATTCTAGCCAAAACACTAAAACACAAGGACATAGGGTAAAATTTTTGAATGATGCGAAGGCAACTTAAATGTAAAAATAATTTGAATACCAAGTACTGTACTGTACCAGAAAATAATTCATCATTATTCATGAGGAGCTAGTGTACACAACAAAATTATATTTGATAATGCTTTTCACCCAGTAAGTAATGATGAATACAACTTATACTGCAACAATGTTTATCATAAGTGAAATAACAGAAAGATACCATGAAATAAAGAGATAGAATTAGCATTTAATCCTTTAATCACCCCTCCCCCCCACTAAACTATTTGACCCTCAAGCCCAAGGACCCATTTTTGGACATTTTACTTAAGTCATCTTAGCAACAAAACTATACAAGAAAAGACTTGACAATATTCATTGTATAGCTGATTAAATTTTCTATAAACTGATATACTGCATATGTTACATATTTTGTAAAATTATCATATACATAAATAACACGAGAAAAACTGGTATTTACTGGATGTACATTAGAGCATTTTGGGCTGAAGTAAGGATTGTAGTCTTTACCTTATGTAAACTACTGTATGTCGTTGTGTTGCTGAAAGGGTTAAATATCTAACTGCTATGCAATTACTGTATGCTATTATAGTGTATGGCATTTATACATATGATTATCACATTGGTTATTGGCACTTAAGATTATGATGTCAATTATAGATTGAAATATTCATTAATAGATTTTATTGAAAAAGATATACTAGCTAAAAACCAGGAAAACTGCTTTTGAGTTTTCCAACAACAATTTCCTGGTTTCCAACAATAGGTACATCAGACATTAATCAAAGGTACAGTTGCTTGAGATGGGTCAGATTATCTTTAACATATTTCACTACGTGTTGTCCTGTTGATATGTTTCTTATTGCTCTTATTTTTTCTGCTCATAGATTGGTGTCAGTTATAGCTATTTCTTCAAGAACCATTTATGCATTTCTATATACATGTGCTTTGCCTGATTCTTGAAAAGGAATGGTAGTTATACAGCAATGAGATTACATCAGTAAAAGTCTTCACAAACAGGACTTTGTTTTGAGAATCAGCATTAAGAGCTGCATCATCCGAAACCATTCTTTTTCTGCATTGGTATTCAAGATATGCTCCATAACAACTTATGAAAGTCTCAATTGGGGTGACCATCAGCTTTCTTCAAAATAAATACTCATTTCATTCTTTCTGCATGGAAACTCCATTTCAGCCAAATGGAGAAAAGGTGACTGTTGACCTAACTTACAATGTCACACACAAACAAACATTCCTGACATTTCCCTTAAGATGCATAACAGATGAACTTGCGATGTATGATGTACATCATGTTTCACTACAAAACTGGCCAAAAAAAAAACTTCGGGTGATGATCAATTAAAATTTTTCTAAGGCCTACTTGTGGAACTTCAAGAGATGCCAGTTAGGAATGGGAACAATTAAATAATCTCAAGATATTTTTTGACTGCTATGCTCCTATTAAATATTATGTTCAAGTGGTAAAATTATGCCTTCTGCCCATAATCTAAAACCCTCTCTGTACACAACACATATATTTCTTAAGAATCTTGATAGAGTATGGTGGTACTTTTGATTTCTCGTCAAACATCACCTTCATCATCCCTTCATGGCTCATAGAAAAAAAATAAAATCAGGAGTTTTGGAAAGAAGTGAAGAGAGTAAGGAAGGCAGGTTCGAGAATTGAAGAGAGAGTGAAAGATGGAAATGGAAGGTTGTTAAAAGAAGAGGAGGCAAGGAAAAGGTGGGCGGAATATTTTGAAAGTTTACTGAATGTTGAGGATAATAGGGAGGCAGATATAATTCCTGTTGCAGGTGTTGAGGTGCCAGTAATGGGATATGAGAATGAGAGGTTACAATAGAGGAAGTGAGGAGAGCACTAGATGAAACGAGAGTAGGAAAAGCATCTGGTATGGATGGTGTGAGAGCTGAGATGTTGAAGGAAGGGGGTGTGACTGTACTTGAATGGTTGGTGAGATTGTTTAATATGTGTTTTATGTTGTCAATGGTACCAGTAGATTGGGTTTGTGTGTGTATTGTACCACTATACAGAATAAGGGTAAGGGAGATGTGCATGAGTGTTGTAATTCAAGGGGTATTAGTTTGTTGAGAGTGGTTGGATAAGTGCATGGTAGAGTACTTAATAGGATTAAGGATAAAACAGAGAATGCTATCTTAGAAGTACAGGGTGGTTTTAGAAGAGGTAGGGGATGTATGAATCAGATATTTACAATTAGGCAGATATGCAAAAAATATTTGGCACAAGGTAAGGAGGTGTATGTTGCGTTTATGGATCTGGAGAAAGTGTATGACAGAGTTGAAAGGGAAGCGATGTGAAATGTGATGAGGTTACATGAAATTGGTGGAAGGTTGTCACAAGCAGTGAAAAGTTTCTACAAAGGTAGTAAAGCGTGTGTTAGGATAGGAAATGAAGGGAGCGATTGGTTTTCAGTGAGAGTGGGGCTGAGACAGGGATGTGTGATGTCGCTATGGTTTTTTTAACTCGAATGTTGATGGAGTGATGAGAGAGGTGGATGCTCAAGTGCTTGGACGACGATTGAAACTGATAGATGAGAATGATCATGAGTGGGAGGTAAATCACTTGTTGTTTGCAGATGATACTGTACTGGTTGCAGACTCAGAAGATAAGCTTGGCTGCTCAGTAACAGAATTTGGAAGGGTCTGTGAGAGGAGGAAGTTGAGAGTTAATAAGGGTAAGAATAAGGTTATGAGATGTATGAGAAGGGAAGGTGGTGTGAGGTTGAATATCATATTGAATGGAGAGTTACTTGAAGATGTAGATCGATTTAAGTACCTGGGGTCTGTTGTTGCAGCAAATGGTGGAGTGGAAGCAGATGTACGTCAGAGAGTGAATGAAGGATGCAAGGTGTTGGGGGCAGTGAAGGGAGTGGTAAAGAATAGAGGGTTAGCCATGAATGTAAAGAGAGTTCTGTATGAGAAAATTATTGTACCAACTGTGATGTATGAATCGGAGTTGCAGGGAATGAAAGTGACGGAGAGACAGAAATTGAATGTGTTTGACATGAAGTGTCTGAGGAGTATGGCTGGTGTATCTTGAGTAGATAGGGTTAGGAATGAAGAAGTGACGGTGAGAATGGGTGTAAGGAATGATTTAGCAGCTAGAGTGGATATGAATGTGTTGAGGTGGTTTGGCCATGTTGAGAGAATGGAAAATGGCTGTCTACTAAAGATGGTGATGAATGCAAGAGTTGATGGGAGAAGTACAGGAGGAAGGCCAAGGTTTGGGTGGATGGATGGAGTGAAAAAAGCTCTGGGTGATAGGAGGATAGATGTGAGAGAGGCAAGAGAGCGTGCTAGAAATAGGAATGAATGGTGAGCGATTGTGACGCAGTTCGGGTAAGCCCTGCTGCTTCCTCCGGTCGCCTTAGATGACCGCGGAGGTAGCAGAAGTAGGGGATTCAGCTTATGAAGCTTCATCTGTGGTGGATAACGGGGGAGTGTGGGCTGTGGCACCCTAGCAGTACCAGCCGAACTCGGTTGAGTCCCACGTCAGGCTGGGAGGAGCATAGAGAGGAAAGGTCCCCTTTTTTTATTTGTTTGATGTTGGCTAGTCCCAAAAATTGGGGGAAGTGCCTTGGTATATAGATAGAAAATCAGGATTTTGAGTGATGATCTTTCATATAGCTTTTATAAGGTATAAACATGTAAACCAATAAACATCTTCACAAAGGCAAATTTAGTTCCATAAATTGAAATCCTAAATACACTTAGGAATGTCTTTTTTTTTTTTTTTTGTTAGTAAAATGATTTTTCCTCTGAAAGCTTCCTGAATTTTCTACCAAATACTTCTATAGTTGTCTACTACTTTTTTATCCTAGAGGTCAAGTACGTACCTATGATTCAAGGCGGCAAAAGCTTTTTTTCAGCACTCCATATTAATTTCTTCACTTTCTTCTAGTTAGAGCTTGTTTTACACCTCAGCAAAATCTGCCCTTTAGTTAAGGAAATTTCACAGAGTTTATCAGCAATTTCTAACAATATTATAGGCCTGAATAAGGTGATGACCAAATGAATTACAGAACGAAACTGAAATTCAAAATTTCACCAAGTTTATCAGCGATTTCTAACAATATTAAAGGGCTGAATAAGGTGATGACCAAACGAATTACAGAACAAAACTGAAATTCAAAATTTCACCAAGTTTATCAGCGATTTCTAACAATATTAAATGGCTGAATAAGGTGATGACCAAATGAATTACAGAACAAAACTGAAATTCAAAATTTCACCAAGTTTATCAGCGATTTCTAACAATATTAAAGGGCTGAATAAGGTGATGACCAAATGAATTACAGAACAAAACTGAAATTCAAAATTTCACCAAGTTTATCAGCGATTTCTAACAATATTAAAGGGCTGAATAAAGTGATGACCAAATGAATTACAGAACAAAACTGAAATTCAAAATTTAACCAAGTTTATCAGCGATTTCTAACAATATT
Organism: Palaemon carinicauda; assembly: GCF_036898095.1. Taxonomy (NCBI): domain Eukaryota; kingdom Metazoa; phylum Arthropoda; class Malacostraca; order Decapoda; family Palaemonidae; genus Palaemon; species Palaemon carinicauda. The sequence continues at coordinate 12,527,931 of NC_090759.1, read as the reverse complement.
AAAGGGCTGAATAAATGATGACCAAATGAATTACAGAACAAAACTGAAATTCAAAATTTAACCAAGTTTATCAGCAATTTCTAACAATATTGAACGGCAGAATAAGGTGATGACCAAAATGAATTACAGAACAAAACTGAAATTCAAACTGCCTCTTCTAATAAAAGAAAATTATGAAAATATTTCTTGCAAAACAATTAATAGTCGTCAACACCTTTTCCTTAAGATTTTTCTTAGCTACTACATATAAAATATGAGTATGAAAACTACATGGAATAAGAAAAAATATATTAAAAGGAAAAGGAAAGTAAATCAAAACTTTTCAATTACATAAATAAGATAATTTGTGTTTTTCCATACCTACAGTAATACAAACATGGAGTTATTTATTTGAATTATCTCTCAGCAAAGCTAGATGGTAGCCATTAGACTTAAAAGTACGAGGTGGCAACCCTACCTCACCGCTTGAGCGGTTAGGCTGGGGGTGGCTAGCGGGTACCCAGCCACCTCTATATATACTTTCACAGCTGTGAGGTACTCACTTTTTATTGCAAGTGGGACTTCTGGGGGACAGGTGATGGCGGGCCAATTTATATAAATAACTCCAGGTTTGTATTAGAGAAAAATGACAAATTCGTAGATAATTTGTATTTTTTCCTAACTATACAAACCTTCGCTATTTATAAGGGGTTATACTTTCGGAGGAGCTGAAATGACGAGCCATTAAAATTTAGCGGGGGTTAACCACCCACACCACTAGTTAGCTGGGGTAGGGGAGATTGCTTGCTACCCCTCCCATTCACACACCTGTGATTTAGTCACTTTGCTTGGAGGTAGGACTTCAAGGGGGATAGGGATGGCGGGCAAGTTTGTATAAATAGCTAAGGTTTGTATAGTTAGGAAAAATACAAATTTTCTACGAATTTGTCATTTGTCCAGTAACTGGAATACAAACCTCACTATTTATTAGGGGTGACTCACCCATTAGGAAGGGTGGACGTCCCTGCCAATCTGGCTTTTGGCTTTGCCCGGGGGTTCCTTATCTGAGTATGTTAATACTCAAAAATAAGGAGTCCCTGCCCTCGCTAAACCTTGCTACGCAAGATCAGCGGCCTACGCAAGCTGTGTGTTGAGACGTGCAGAAGTGTGACTGTCTAGGTAAAGTTATTCCGAGTCTATATAGGAAAAACCTGATGTAACCAAGACTTCCCAATACCACCTCGCCAGGGTATGGGGACGCAACAGTATTAGCTTAATACTAGGTACACAAGGGAGCATGGTTTACCTGCAGTGGTTTGAGGTCAGCTTATGCAGAGAACCCAGGATGCTGCTTTCCCCATGAGAGGGTAGGATGACGAAAAGAATAAGAGCCAGTCAAATCGAAAAGAATAAGAGCCAGTCAAATCTTTTCATTCACGCAGACAAAAACATGGTAACAGTGCCCTCAACCTTCTGCTACTTGTCCAATAAGGAGCTTGAGGTATACAACCAGCTGTTGTGCAGCCACCACCGGACCGATAGAGATCGTATTGAGTTCCTGTGGGTCATGTCTTGCAGGAGAAAGGTTGTGAAAGTCACCTGGAGCATTCACATCCTTTCTTGTAAAACCTGCGTCACAGAGTAATCTGCTAAGAAGGACCAGGGGCATAGTTATGCCCCTGATACTGTGAGTTGTCAAGTCGAGATGATGTTTCGGTGATCCTCCTCTAGTCTCTCCCAGTGCTGATGACAAGAGAAGGGACCCGGGCGGGCTGTTGCCGTTTTCTTTAGGTAAAGTCTTTAGGTAAAGTCTCATACCGAGTTGAGACTTGTGTAGGATCCGTCACCTCTGGAGACTGTGTCTGGCGACATACTCAGGGATGAAACTGAACATTGTCTTTCGCCCTTATCAATAATGGGCGATGTCAAAAGAGAAACCATGAAGTTCCTTGACTCGTATGGTGGCTGTCCGAGTGTGTAGGAACATTGTGTTCTTAAATCAGAAGAAAATTTGTTGCCTGGTGAAGTGGAACGTAAGGAGGTCCTTTTAGAGATCGGAGATTTGAACCATGTTCCGAGAGGAAGGTCTCAATTCCGACTGGGGAAAGGCAAGTTGTAAGTCCGTATGAGTTAGGAAAAGTCTATCGATGAGAGGGTGTCCCTTTCTTTCAGTTTGAAGGTGAAGGATCAAGGTTGAGTGATCATCTTTACCTGTCGGAACTGAATAGGGGGTCTTTTCCTCTTGTATATACTCGAGGATTCTGCTATTGCTGGAATCGAGGTATTGAGTGGAGAGACACACTTTCACATGACACTAACCACACAAGAAGTTATACTGCCTGGTAGACTGATGCTAAGGAATTCCTCAGATATCTAGACAACCTTTTCGCAAAGAGGTATTGGGTAGTCTCCAGGCGTACAATCATAGCAAAGCTATAGCTTGTGGTAGGTGTCGAAGTGGGTTGTTTGTGATGTGGAGAGGGTTCTCTTGGAGACTCTATCAGGAGCTGCAAAAGGTTTGGAAACCATTCTGCATAATGCCATAGCGGAGGTAGGAGAGTCCTTGAGAGGTTGACCGATGTTCTAGCCTTTTTGAGTGCCTTCTCCAGATAAAACAGGGACGAGACGTAAACGTCATTGTTGTACCCACTGTTGTTGCCAGAGAGCCTTGGGGTCTAGGGCTGGTGAGCAACAGCAGCCTGAGATTCAGGAGCGTTGCGAACAGACCCCTAGTTGGAGGACCTCGTTAAAGTCGGGACTTTTGTCGGCTACATGGCGATCCAAAGTCCATTCGGTATACCTTATCTGAGATGCTGTGCACAGATTGTTGGCGAGCTCGTTCTTCCAGTCTGGAATGAAGCGGGCTGATAATGGTACTGAACGGACTTTGGCCTATCTTAGTGTTTATACTGTTAGACGGGAAGAGACTACGAGCAAGTTCCTTCTTGCTTGTCAATGTGAGTCTCTATGTGGTGTGTGGTGTATCGTCCATCACATCACTGAGTGGTCTGTTAGGAACCGATGAGGCATTCATCTCTTAAGAGATTTAAGTGAAGGTACTTTCGGGCTCTGTCCAGAGGGCTGAGGTCATGTGGTGCAGCACTATGGTCCCTCCTCTCTTCTTTTTCCAACTCAAGTCTCTTGGAATGGGAGTTGTTCTCGTTTCGAGAAGGTTTTGTGGAGATTGGTGTCTAGAATCATTCCCAGATACACCAGTCTTCTGGGAGGGAAGTAGGGAAGACTTCCGTAGGTTTACCCTGATCACTGGATCTTGGTAAAAAGACTTCAGAAGTTCTGGTGTTAATGCAAGGTTGCCACTGAGTCTGCTAAGGTCAGTCAGTCGTCCCGAGACAGAGGAGACTGAAGCCGATCCTGTGAGACCAGGATGGGTGTAGTGGAAAGACCGAAGCACAGTGCCTTAAACTGGTGTTTCTTGTTTGTCTAGACGGAATCTTCCAACCTTCCTAGATGGATGGTTTGGACGTGGGAGTAAGTGTCCAGTGTGCAAATGAAGACCTTAGGTCTTAGCCCTTGTTGGAACTCCAACATGGTGTGGACAACGACCCAAAGGGACAGCTCCTTGCGGATCCTTTTGCATGGAAGATTGTCGACGCTGGAGTCTTGACTCGTGTCGTAAAGGATCAGGCGCGATACCCCATGTAAGAATTTTTCTCTGAGAGAGAATTCCTTCAACTAACATGCGCCCTGATGGGATTGATGGTATTCCTTAGAATAGAATCAATCTGGCGAATGTTAATCAATGGTTAACAGTTGGGTATCATGGTTACTGTGCAGTTTGAGAGTGCTCGCAAGTAGTTCCTTGTCAACAAGCCATTGATGAGGGTTGTCGAACGTTTGCTGATCACTTTAGTGTGATGGCGAACGGCCAGTAGCAAGAAGTATGTTGTATACCATCTGATCTAGGAAACTAAAGGAAGAGGTTGACAAGTAAGTTCTAGTCACAAACTGATGGCAAATTGCCGATGACCGATGAACCGGTGGTCTGTGAGCCAATGGTGAGTTAGAGATCAGTAAGTTGATATGGTCCCCCCTGGTTGGTCAGAGATGAGCAAGCTGAAGGTTGGGCTGGTCAGAGATCAGCGACCTGAGTTCAATGATGTAAGAAAGATGAGCTGCCCATCGGTGATTTAGTGATCAGCAAGCTGATGACTGGTTATTGACTAGCAATCAGTGATTGGAAACGCTAGCAATTGGAGATCGTTAGTCATTTGAGGGACTAGAGGTCAAAGATCAGCATTGAGCTAGCAATTGGCGATCTGGTGATCGCCGACCTAGCGATCAGTAAACTGTGAACTAGCCATCAGCAAACAGTGATCTAGAGATCAGACTGTTAATGCTTTCCTGTTTGCTGACAGTGGTCTGTCAAGGGAAAAAGAAACTTCAGAAAAGACAGGGACCAAGGATTCCCCGTTTCGATTCCCCCTTGTAGGATGGAATCTTCGGGATCTTGAATCCTTCTGTGAAGCCTTATACCTCTTTCCCGGTGGCAATGTTTATGTGTCTGCAAGGAGGAATGGGGCAATGGTGACCTTTTCCAAAAAGTTTTATTCCTTTTTACTGTCTATTGTGCGAGTGTATAGGAGAGTACTGGAGCGATGGCACACAGGATGATGCTGGGGTTCAATTTCTGCCTGGAGAGCAGGCGAGTGCTGGCTTTTAGACAAGATGTGGTGTATTGAATCTGCGAGCCATGATTCTTTGGTAAGAGCTGGCGCATTGGATCTGAGACCGTAACTGCGCAGGAGGGCACAGGAAAGTGCGGAAGAGCACTGGCGCGCAGTAAGGCATGCGCCGAAGCGTATGACTGGTTGCGCAAGGGCGGTTGCATTGGCGCGTGCATGAGAGTACTACACTGAGATTGGCTGTACTCCAGCTGAGAACAGACTGAAGGGTGCTCACGATGTTGATAGTATCCCGTTGCTATTAGCAGAAACAAAAGACCCATGGGCTGAAGGACATCCTCGGTACAATCCGTTTAAAGAGGGTTCTCTGGTGCTCAAGAAGGTGCACCTGTTGGGACACCTTCTGACGAACAAGCTCATCCCTAGGTTTGAGGGGGTATTCCGTGTTACTAAGGTACACGAGAATAAGGTCACCTATGAGCTGCAGAGACTGCCTGATGGTGAAGTGGTATGAGCTCACCATATCCAGTTAAAGGCCTGGTTTGAACCTCCAGTTTATCTTAGGAGGCACTTTCTCTGGTACCCGAAGGGTCCTGATCCTGTAAAAGAGACTGAATAGTCCAGAACTCATGGATGACAGTCCTGCTTCTTCTGAAGTCTCTGAGAGTTCTGGTTCTAGTAGTGATGGCGACTCCTATGGGGTGACTCCTATGGGGTGGCATCCTACCTTTTGTCTCGAGATTGTAACAAGTCCCGATGACAGAGGAAAAGTCACCATCCTACTAGAGCTATTACTCAGCCTAAGCCCATTCTTAAGCCAGCTAGGACTTACGAGAGAAAGAAAGCACTGGAGGCTTGGTTATATTCTCCAGTAAATTGTGATGTGACTCCTGTATTAAAGCCTGAATTGTTTCGAGATCATTTGGTCCTCCAACTGTGGGAGAACAGCCCCACTGAAATGTGTAAAACCCCGATTTTGTCTCCCAAGTCGGTGGTTCACTGTCCTGTTCCTGAATTTCTAACGGCCAAGTTCTTAGCTTCTTCTTTTCGAGAGGAAGGTGTCGTTCATCCCCCAGGGAGTTGGGAATTCTGGGAAGTTTCCAGTATCCCGTTATTGGAACTACTTTCTGTTGGTTCCCAGAGTTCCAGATAAGATTGGTCAAGACCTGCTAGTTTAGAAAGCCCTGTTTCTGAATTGGCAGTGTCTATTCATCCTGATAATGACTTTCTCGGCTTATTGCCACCTAATTGTGACGACCGACTGTCGCCTGAAGATCCCACCTCTAGTGGATTTAGTCCCCCATGGACTAGGTCAAAAGGTCCTGTTCTTGACCTACCTTTAGTTCAGCCTCAAGTCCTGGAGTGGAGACCTCGTCTCACTGACCAGACGAATATTATAGAGAGGGAACCATCCTCCAATCCTGAGTCACCTCAGAATTCAAACCCTTTTCTACATTCTGATGGTAGATTAAAACACCGGTCAGAGCTCGAGGCTTAAGTGGCACAGTCAGGTGTATCTATCCAGAACGCTACAACACTGTTTGGGTCGCCCGAAACACAACTTTGCCCCGAGTCATCGCCAGATTTTTCGGGATTTTTATTGTCCTCTTCTGAGTCTACGGATTCTGTCTCTGGTTTACCTCAAAGAATGTCGATCACCCGCAGATACCAACTGTTATGCGAGGTTATCGATCGATTAAAGACACCCAGCTTGTACCTGGAGAGTCGCCGGCTTAGCCTGTCTCCTGTGCTGCGAGAAATTAATATGGCTCGCCAGCAGATTGCTGAATCCCGGCGCATGTCCCGAGACAGAATTTTGAGACTCAGAAGAACTATAAATCTCCCACTGAATTAATCTTTGTACAGTTTTTTAAAGGAAGTTTTGATAGTAATTACCCTTTTTTGTTCTTATTAGTCATATTCTAATTCGCACATTGGGGTAAACAAAAGGCTGAGAATGGGACACGTGGTGTGAGGAAATCTTTATTTAGTCACGGTTTCTGTAATTATCGCATTTATTGTTGTACTGTAAATTGACTTTGACCGTGACAGTTATGATTGATTCAATAAATTTTATTATCCTGTAATACCTGTAGTCCAAAATCAATGAGTTTTGTATGCTTTTAAATTGATTTTGGACTGCAATGAATGTAATTTTTTTTTTCTTGATAGATCCTGAATGTATTCCTGTAATACCGAAATGTCTGGTAAAAAATAATGAAATTTCTTATGTTGTATGTTATTGGAGTATTGTTGGGAGGAATAGACGATAATCTAAATTTTGTGTTTTTAAGTACTGTCTCCAAGAAGTGAATTCAGATGTTAGGAGGTAACTGACTGTGTTCGAGGTTAGTCTGAATTCAGACTTATTCAAAACCCCTTCCAAGAGTGGGAGATTTAGGCTCTACTGTTGTTAACAAACTTTTCGAGACATTGTTATTGTAGGCCCGCAGGGATCTGCACGGCATCGTATGCGGCCGTACTGTTCAGGGTTTGATAATTTTAAGTGACTTTGCAGCTTAGTGGTGAACTGGATATTAAAGGGACAGTATTGATTCAGGGAAAATTATTGTAGTACAGTATTTTCACAGATTTATATTTTCTTATGGGTGGTTGGTTTGAGATGGCTTAGAAAACTTGAGTGTCCAGCATGTGAATAATTTTTTATTCTTATTCAAAATTTTTTTATCTTGTTACCCTGATGCTGAAGTTTTATGTAAAGGGATGCTAATTTTGCCTTTAATTGATTATTTTAATTGATATAATGTTAATGTAATCCTAATAGTTTTTTGTTGTTTCATTTACAAATAAATTTTTTTGCTTGTTTTTATGAATACAGCATTTCATTTCAGAACCTCTCACTATGATGTCCTTTCCTCAGCCACTGTTTTCTTTAGTCAAGTTATTTAAAATTTATTTTCCCATACTGTGTCCAGTTATCAGTACAAACAATATTTCCTTTCACCTAATGTTCTAAAATTTTTTCTTGAGCTTAAAAACATCTTACCTAAAGAATATAGAATCAATATTCTACTGATTTCCCAGAAATGAATCAACGGTCATCTTACCTGGTAATCCAGCTAGTCCAAGGAAAGGGAATTTAGGAGGGAAGAAAGATCCTAGCTGGGTCCACTTGCCCAGTATAAATCAAGGGGTGGTGCCCAGTACTCCGGTCTGTTGAACTGTTACTTAGGTGTTTGGGTATTCCACCATTGTATGTTTGTTGTGTAGTGAACGTCGGGTTGTGGTCGGCATTCGGATACTAGGCAGTTTGAGTGCTATCTTTGGCCACAGTCCGCAAACCACTACATAATTTTTGGTGCCCAGACCCGGGAAACACCAACCTTTAGGTATGGCATCGTCATCCAGTAAACGCCGAAAGGCTAAGAAGAGCCTGAGCCGGGATGTGGAGAGTCTGGTCAGGATTGTCAGTGACCTGGCAACTCAGGTCAAGTCCCTGACACTTGAAGTGACGGCCCTGAAGAGCGTGGAGCCGTCACCAACGTGCCACGTTGCCACTGGGGTCACGACTACAGTGACCACCAGTGCTCCTTCTACATCCCCAGCTTGGCCAAATTACAATGGTCTGGTAATTCCAGTTACTAGAGCAGAGCCACTGATTGGAGGTCTCCAGCCCCCTCCAGGGTTCACACCGTTAATCCCCCTGTATCAGGCTTCTGGGAGTCTCCTGTCCCAAGTGGACTGCTTGCTTCCTCACTTGTTCCGGCAACTAACTCTGTTAGTCCACCAGAGCCTGCAGCCAGTAGACTGGGGGAGCAGTTTCTGGACAATCTGGCTGAAGCCAGTAGGCCAAAAAAGGCTCCAGCAGCTACAGCTGAAGCAGTTCTTGTCCAGACAGGGGCTATCCCAAAGCGGAGACGCCAGGCCAAGGAAAGAGCCAGATCAGCCATACCCGAAATGACATCTTCATCACAGGAGTCTACCACTGAAGATTCTGGTAGTGACACTTCCAGCTCCTGTCTCAGTGTCAGCTCAGAAGACACTGTCTCCACTGACCATGTCCAGTCCCTCCAGACAGAACGCAGTCTGTCTGATCTCATCAAGGTCCTTGACTCCAGGAGGAACCCCAAGCCTAGAATCTTCTGGCTGGAAACTGGCCCGAGTTTTGCCCGATTTCTGAGGGATTTCGAGGCCTACTGTGCTAGTAAATATACCGCAGGAAGCTCTGGCCGTTGGACTGTTGACCTTGGAAAATTTCTGAAGGGAGAAATCCATGAGGCGTTCTCGGCCATGGGGGGTCCCGAGATCTCATACCCCGTCATGAAGGAACGCCTCCTCGACTGGTCCCGAGAAGCCCGAGAGAGGCGTGATGCGGGTAGAAAGGCCCGGTTCAGCAGTGCCACCTGTGGCGAGGGCGAACTGCTGAAAATCTACGCCGTCCGGTTAGCCTCCCTGTACAAGTCGGCCTATCCTCGCCATAGTGTGGACCGGAGGGAGCTTAGGCGGAAGCTCCTCAGAACTATTCCAAGCAAAGCTGCGAGTTGGCTGGAACAGTCTCTGGCCACCATTAATGTCTCTGCTGGCCGTCAGGCCACTTGGCAGGATGTTTTACACCTGTTGAGTGTTCTCGACGAGGCATCCCGTCAGCGAAGCCAGAAGGCAGAGGATTTGGCCATCAGTCGTGTGGGACAGTCATGGCACGGCTCGTATGCCGACAGGGTTGCCATGGCTGCCCCCAGCCGTTCACCTGGACCTGACAGAGCATATTTACGCACTCCTCCTTGACCTGTCCCCAAATCTGAACCTGTGGAAGTGCGCCTGCCACCATCGCACACCCCGGATAGATATCCTCAATTCCAGAGGAGGTACTGTGCATGGTGTCGAGAACCAGGGCACTTTATGGACGAGTGTCGCAGACGCCTCAACCTCTGCCTACTTTGTGGCTCGTCCAACCATCATGTGGCACAGTGTGGATGACAGGCGCCGGTTATAAGCAGATCACCTGTCCAGAACACAGCTAATGCCCGCAGCCCTGGGAGGGAGACTATCTCTGTCCAGACTCCTTCAAGGTGGAGAGCAGTACCTGTGAATGCTACTCCGACCCCGTCGTCCTATTCTGGATCAACCAGTAGCCGGGAGACCCGAAGTGGGAGCAAGTCCAGTGCTCCTTCTCGGACTGGGCAGAAGAAGAAGCAGAGGAGCAAGAAGGTAAAGCCCAGGAAGTCAAGAACTGAGGAGTATCATAGGGCTTTAAACACCAGGCCTTCGATGTAGAAGATGGGGCTACATCGAAGGAGGGTGTGAGTGCTAGGGTGCATGCTCCTAGTATTCCAGCGGCAGCCTCGGAAATCTCGATTTCCAAGGTTACCCCTCAACCTGAAAAAGTCATTGCACCTCCAATGGCTCTTTCAGGATTGGCCTGTGATAACCTGTCCTCGACACAGTCCAGAGCTTCTCCAACTGACTCCTCCAGGGAGGAAGCATAAACTGAGGCTGTAATGAAAACCCTTCGTAGGGTTAACCTGGCGCAGTTGGCTCCTGTACCACTCATGGTTGTCCCAGTGACCATGTCTGAGTTTCCATCGGGAGCATTGGATGCTCTCATTGACTCTGGAGCTGAGGTCAATCTCCTGTCATCGAGAGTAGTACAGGATTACCAGCTGCAGATGGTACCCAACACCATTGGTCTGAAGGGTTTAGGGCAAACAGGACCTAAGACCTTAGGTACTGTACTGTTGACCCCTATACTGCATGGAATGACATTTGCCCCAGGTGTATTCCATGTAGTGCCTTCAGGGACTATGGCCGAGCACGTAGTGCTTGGTTACCAATTCTTGAGAGCAAATGGGGTGGTAGTTGATGGAGCCCGAAATCGGCTGAGCGTTGGCAGTACTCCCCAAGAGCCTCTTTGGGAGTATTATGTCTCGATACGTGGAGCCTGTTGCCAGCAAGTGCTTTACGCACTTGAGGTCCACGCAGCCAATTCAATGAGTCTTACACGTGCGTCGCACACACCAGCTTACTTCCGCGCACAGCAGACCATCGGAGCTCGCGCGCGAGTGCCGATGCTATTGCGCGCGCCCGCCTACAGTCTACCGCGCATGTGCACCGACATTCCGCTGTGCGTGCGCGCGCCGACAGCCTTCTGCGTGTACGCGCGCCGACAGCCTTCTGCGCGTGCACGAACCGACAGCCTTCTGCGCGTGCGCGCGGCGACGGCCTTCCGCGCGTGCGCGCGGCGACGGCCTTCCGCGCGTGCGCGCGGTGACGGCCTTCCGCGCGTGCGCGCGGCGACGGCCTTCCGCGCGTGCGCGCGGCGACAGCCTTCCGCATGTGCGCCCGCCAATGGTATTCCACGCGTGGGCGCCAATGGTCTCCCGCGCGCACGTGCGCTAATTCTTTTGCGCTCCAATGATCTTGCACGCATGCAAACTTCCGCGCGCGCCAATGGTCGCCCTTGCGCAACCAGTCACACGTTTTGGCGCATTCTAGGGAGAATGCACAAAACTACACAGTGCCTTACTGTGCGCCACCGCTCTTCCGCACTTTCCTGCGCCCTCCTGCTCAGTTACAGTCTCAGATCCAACGCGCCAGCTCTTGCCAAAGAGTCAGGGCTAGTAGATCCAATGCACCAGCTCTTGTCTAAGAGCCAGCACTTGCCTGCTCTCCAGGCAAAAATTGAGCACCAGCATCATCCTGTGTGCCATCGCTCCAGTACTCTCCTACACACTCGCGCAATAGGCAGTAAAAAGGAATAAAACTTTTTACACAGGTCACCATTGCCCCATTTCTCCTCGAAGACACATAAACCTCATCACTGGGTAAGAGGAATAAGGCTTCACAGAAGGATTCAAGATCCCGAAGATTCCATCCTAGAAGGGGAATCGAAACGTGGAATCCTTGGTCCCTGTCTCTTCTGAAGTTTCTTTTTTCCTTGACAGACCACCGTCAGAAAACGGGAAAGCATTAACAGTCTGATCTCTAGATCACTGTTTGCTGATGGCTAGTTCACAGTTTACTGATCGCTAGGTCGCCGATCCCCAGATCGCCAATTGCTAGCTCAATGCTGATCTTTGACATCTAGTCCCTCAAATGACTAACGATCTCCAATTGCTAGCGTTTCCAATCACCGATTGCTAGTCAATAACCAGTCATCAGCTTGCTGATCACTAGATCACCGATGGGCAGCTCATCTTTCTTCAATCATTGAACTAAGCTCGCTGATCACTGACCAGCCCATTCTTCAGCTTGCTCATCTCTGACCAACCAGGGGGGACCATAATCAGCTTGCTGATCTCTAACTCACCATCGGCTTACAGACCACCGATTCTTCGGTCATCAGCAATTTGCCAGCAGTTCGTGACTAGAACTTACTAGTCAGCCTCTTCCTGTAGTTTCCTAGATCAGAAGGTATACAACATACTTCTTGCTACTGGCCGTTCGCCATCACACTAAAGTGATCGGCAAACGTTCGACAACCCTCATCAATGGCTTGTTGACGGGGAACTACTTGCGAGCCCTCTCCAACTGCACAGTAACCACGATACCCAATGGTTAACCATTGATTAACATTCGCCAGATTGATTCTATTCTAAGGAATAGCATCAATTCCATCAGGGTGCATGGTAAGGCTAAGCGTTGCCTTCCTTCTGTTAGTTGAAGGAATTCTCTCTCAGAGAAAAATTCTTACACTGGGTATTGCGTCTGATCCTTTACGACACGAGTCAAGACTCCAGTGTCGACAATCTTCCTTGCAAAAGGATCCACAAGGAGCTGTCCCTTTGGGTCGATGTCCACTCCATGTTGGAGTTCCAACAAAGGCTAAGACCTCAGGTCTTCATTTGCACACTGGACCTAAAGGACACTTACTCCCAGGTCCAAACCATCCATCTAGGAAGGTTGGAAGATTCCGTCTAGACAAACAAGAAACACCAGTTCAAGGCACTGTGCTTCGGTTTTTCCACTACACCCATCCTGATCTCACAGGATCGGCTTCTGTCTCCTCGGTCTCGGGACGATGTTCTGACCTTACCAGACTCAGTGGCAACCTTGCATTAACACCGGAACTTCTGAAGTCTTTTTACCAAGATCCAGTGATCAGGGTAAACCTACGGAAGTCTTCCCTACTTCCCTCCCAGAAGACTGGTGTATCTGGGAATGATTCTAGACACCAATCTCCACAAAACCTTCTCGAAACGAGAACAACTCCCATTCCAAGAGACTTGAGTTGGAAAAAGAAGAGAGGAGGGACCATAGTGCTGCACCACATGACCTCAGCCCTCTGGACAGAGCCCAGAAGTACCTTCACTTAAATCTCTTAAGAGATGAAGACCAACTTTCCGGTCCTTCATCAGCCTCATCGATTCCTAACAGACCTCTCAGTGATGTGATGGACGACACACCACACACCACATTGAGACTAACATCGACAAGCAAGAAGGAACTTGCTCGTAGCCTCTTCCCATCTAACAGTATAAACACTAAGATAGGCCAAAGTCCGTTCGGTACCACTATCAGCCCGCTTCATTCCAGACTGGAAGAACGAGCTTGCCGACAATCTGGGCACAGCGTCTCAGATAAGGTATACCGAATGGACTTTGGTTCGCCATGTAGCCGACAAAGTCCCGACTTTACGAGGTCCTCCAACTAGGGGTCTGTTCGCAACGCTCCTGAATCTCAGGCTGCCGTTGCTCACCAGCCCTAGACCCCAAGGCTCTCTGGCAACAACAGTGGGTACAACAATGACGTCTACGTCTCGCCCCTGTTTTATCTGGAGAAGGGCGCTCAAGAAGGCTAGAACATCGGTCAACCTCTAAAGGACTCTCCTACCTCTGCTATGGCATTATTCAGAATGGTTTCCAAACCTTTTGCAGCTCCTGATAGAGTCTCTAAGAGAACCCTCCCCACATCACAAACAACCCACTTCGACACCTACCACAAGCTATTGCTTTGCTATGATTGTATGCCTGGAGACTACCCAATACCTCTTTGCGAAAAGGTTGTCTAGATATCTGAGGAATTCCTCAGCCTCAGTCTACCAGGCAGTATAACATCTTGTGTGGTTGGTGTCATGTGAAAGTGTGTCTCTCCACTAGATACCTCGACTCCAGCAATAGCAGAATCCTTGAGTATATACAAGAGGAAAAGACCCCCTATTCAGTTCCGACAGGTAAAGATGATCACTCAACTGTGATCCTTCACCTTGAAACTGAAAGAAAGGGACACCCTCTCATCGATAGACTTTTCCTAACTCATACGGACTTACAACTAGCCTTTCCCCAGTCGGAATTGAGACCTTCCTCTCGGAACATGGTTCAAATCTCCGATCCCTAAAGGGACCTCCTTACATTCCACTTCACCAGGCAAAATATTTTCTTCTGATTTAAGAACACAATGTTCCTACACAATCGGACAGCAACCATACGAGTCAAGGAACTTCATGGTTTCTCTTTTGACATCACTCATTATATATAAGGGCGAAAGGCAATGTTCAGTTTCGTTCCTGAGTATGTCGCCAGACACAGTCTCCAGAGGTGATGGATCCTACACAAGTCTCGACTCGGTAACGGACGATCCAGATCATCCGTTACTGTACCCAGGGTAAGGTATGAGACTTTACCTAAAGAAAACGGCAACAGCCCGCCGGGTCCCTTCTCTTGTCATCAGCACTGGGGGAGACTAGAGGAGGATCACCGAAACATCATCTCGACATGACAACTCACAGTATCTGGGGCATAACTATGCCCCTGGTCCTTCTTAGCAGATTACTCCGTGACACAGGTTTTACAAGAAAGGATGTGAATGCTCCAGGTGACTTTCACAACCTTTCTCCTGCAAGACGTGACCCAAAGGAACTCGATACGATCTCTATCGGTCCGGTGGTGGCTGCACAACAGCTGGTTGTATACCTCAAGCTCCTTATTGGACAAGTAGCAGAAGGTCTGAGGGCACTGTTACCTGGTTTTAGTCTGCGTGAATGAAAAGATTTGACTGGCTCTTATTCTTTTCGTCATCCTACCCTCTCTTGGGGAAAGCAGCATCCTGGGTTCTCTGCATAGGCTGACCTCAAACCACTGCAGGTAAACCATGCTCCCTTGTGTACCTAGTATCAAGCTAATACTGTTGCGTCCCCATACCCTGGCGAGGTGGTATTGGGAAGTCTTGGTTACATCAGGTTTTTCCTACATAGACTTGGAATAACTTTACCTAGAAAGTCACACTTCTGCACGTCTCAACACACAGCTTGCGTAGGCTGCGGACCTTGCGTAGCAAGGTTTAGCGAGGGCAGGGACTCCTTATTTTTGAGTATTAATATACTCAGATATGAAGCCCCCGGGCAAAGCCAAAAGCCAGATTGGCAGGGATGTCCACCCTTCCTAATGGGTAAGTCACCCCTAATAAATAGCGTGGTTTGTATTCCAGTTACGGAACAAATGACAAATTCGTAGATAATTTGTATTTTTACTAACTATACAAACCTTAGCTATTTATACAAACTTGCCCGCCATCCCTATCCCCCTTGAAGTCCTATCTCCAAGCAAAGTGAATAAATCACAGGTGTGTGAACAGGAGTGGTAGCAAGCTACCACCCCCCACCCCCGCTAACTAGCGGTGTGGGTAGTTAACCTTCGCTAAATTTTATGGCTCATCATTTCAGCTCCGCCGAAAGTATAACCCCTAATAAATAGCTAAGGTCTGTATAGTTAGGAAAAATACAAATTATCTACGAATTTGTCATGTTAAAAGACAAAAATTAATGGCAGTCCAGAATAGGCAAGGAGGGAGAGAGGAAACAACCGCTCTAGATCCGAGCCAAAAGTAAAGTGACTAAATCACAAGTGTGTGAACGGGAGTGGTAGCAAGCTACCACCCCCCCCCACCCCAGCTGACTAGCGGTGTGTGTAGTTAACCCTCGCTAAATTTTAATGGCTCGTCATTTCAGCTCCGCCGAAAGTATAACCTCTAATAAATAGCGTGGTTTGTATTCCAGTTACGGAACAAATACAAATTACCTCCGAATTTTTCATTTGTTCCCATTCTAACAAACCTTCCGTTATTTATGTGGATGACTCACTCTTAGGTGGGTGGAAGTCCTAAGTCTGGTATGGACATTGGCCCAATTTTACCTATTACAGTACAGTATATCTCAATGATCTAGGGATAACTTCAACACCTCACTAAAATATACAAAGTGATAATACCGGCCTGTGCAATTCAGTGTAATGAGAGTTTGTTGTCTTGTACAAACACATTTAGTTTATATAGAGGAAAAACAAGGTGTTTCTCATTGCTTACCTAGCAGAAAGCAATGGGGATGTGGACAGTATATAAATCTATGACTTATACTAGGCTATACAAGGGAAGTGATAATTACCTGCAGAGGTTGAAGCCAGCTTGCAGAGGGACCCATGGTACTGTACCTCAAGGGAGGGAAGATGAAAAAAGGAAAGCTAGACACTCTCTCATACATACCAGTCTTAACCCAGATAACCAATGCCCTCAACCAACTGCTACTTGTCCATCAAGGAGTCTGAGGTATTCATAAACCACTTGTTGATTGATTGATTGATTTAAAGTTTCCAGGCATCCTGACATCTAACCACTTGTTGAGCAGCCACCACAGGACCGATAGTGAACGTATCGAGTCTCCTGTGGGTCAGGTCTTTTAAGTAATGGGCTGTGAAAGTAGTTTACCTCTTCCACACATACGCTTGTAGTATTTGCAACATGGAGGAGTTGCGTTTAAATGCCAAGGATGTATTAATTCCCCTGACATCATGGGCTCTTGGTCGGTGAACCGGAGGAGGATCAAGAGCCAAGGCTCTTTTGATCACCTGGTGGATCCAGGAGGAGATCGTTCTTAGTGATCCTCCTCTTTACTCTCCCTGAGCTAACAGAGGTGTTAATCGGGGCCGTGTTGCTGCAGTGCGTTTAAGATTGTATCTCAAACTCCTCACTGGGCATAGTAACAACTGATCTGAGTCCTTGGTTACACAACGGAGACTCTCAATCTGAAAAGGCCCAAATCTATGGTCCAGTACCCCCAGATTTTGAGTCTTAGCAAAAAACTCAGGGACAAAGCTGTGTCACTTCCCTCCATGCCCTTGAATGGGCAATGTCATATGAGAGGCCATGAAGTTCACTGACTCTCTTTGCAGAGGCTAAAGCGAGCAGGAATGCCGTCTTCAAAATGAGATTTCGGTCAGTTGCATGGCGTAATAGTTCATCCTTTTAAGGATCTCAGGACGCGAACCACGTTCCAAGGAGGAGGCCTAATCTCTGACTGAGGGCAAGTGATCTCATAACTCTGTATGAGTAAAGAAAGCACCAACGAGAAGGAAATGTCAACTCCTTTCAGCTTAAAGGCGAGGCTTAAGGCCGGGTGATAGACTTTCACCTCCGAGACAGAAATAAGCTTTCCCTCCAGAAAGTATACAAGGAACTCCGCTATTACTGGAATAGTGGCATCGAGTGGAGAGATATTCCTTCCACGACACCAACCACAGAAGACTCCATTTAGCATGGTAGACCGAGGCTGAGGACTTACGCAAGTATCTGGACATTCTTTCTGCAACTTGTCGTGGAAACTCCTTCTGAGAACGGAGAAGCTGGAAAGTCTCCAGGTGTGTAGTCGAAGCGACTGCACAGTTTTGTGAAAGATGTTCGCGTGTGGTTGTTTGAGTAGATCTGGTCATGGAGGAAGCTTTCGCGGTAGATCTACTAGAAGTTGCAGGAAGTCCGGAAAGCAATCTGCGTGATGCCATAGCGGAACTAGCTACAATGGTCATCATTAGATCTTTGGATGGTCTGGTCTTGTTTAGCAGTCTTCCTATCTGTGTTGCTTTGCTCAAATTTTCAGTGAGCTTATTCCTCTTGCCGGGAATAAATCGAGCTGATAGGGACACTGAATGTTCTTCTGACCACCTGAGGATCTTTACTGCAAGATGGCATAGAGGCTGTGAAAAGGTACCGCCCTGATTGTTTATGTAAGCCACTACTGTGGTGTTGTCGTTCATCAACACCACAGAGTGACCTGCCAGCAACTGTTGGAACTGATGAAGAGCTAGGTAAGCTGCTCTCATCTCTAGAAGATTTACGTGCTAATACCTTTCTATCTCTGGCCAAATGACAGAGATCGTATGGCGCAGAAGGTGAGCCCCCACCCTTCTTTTGCTGCATCTATGTAGAGCATCGAATCCGGAGGATGGACAAAAAGAATCTGGCCCCATCGAAGATTTTCGTCTGCCATCCAACAATTCAAGTTCGTCACCTGATCCTGAGTTATAGTGTCTGATGGATCGGAGTGTTGGTTCCACATGGACTTTAGCTGCCATTGCGGGGATATTATCCTGATGCGGCTGTTTGGAACTAGACGGATGAGAGAGGTTAGATGACCTAGCAGACTCAACCAACGAGAGGCCAGAAGGAGTTATTTTCTGAGGAAGGGTGCAGCCACTTCTCTCAGTCTGTGCACTCTTTTGTCTGATGGGAAGACTTTCTCTTGGACAGTGTCTATTACCATACCGAGGTATACCAGCCTTTGGGAAGGTTGCAGTAATGACTTCTTGTGATTTATCAGGATCCCCAGATCCTGACAAAACTTGAGAAGCATGTCTTGGTGACTAAGAAGGGTCGTTTCCAGGTCTGCCAGGATTAGCCAGTCATCCGGATATCTGAGGAGATGGATGCTGTTCTTGTGAGCCCAAGATGGCACTAAGGCAAACTCTCTGGTCAATACCTGAGGAGCTGTCGCGAGACCGAAGCATAGAACCTTGAACTGGTATAGCTTTTCCTCATGTATGAACCTTAATACTTCCTTGAAGATGGATGGATTAGGATCTGGAAGTATGCATCCTTCAGATCCAATGTGCACATGAAGTCCCTTGAATGAACCGCTTGAATGACCGTGTCTGCCATCTCCATTCTAAATCGAGTTTGTTGCACAAACTTGTTCAGAGGAGAGAGATCGATGACTGGTCTGCAGCCTCCAGCCGCCCTTTCTCACTAGAAAAATTAGACTGTGGAAGCCAGGGGACCTGTCCGCAACCTCTTGGAGAGCACTCTTCTGCAACATGGTCTGGATCGGCACTGAGGGCCCGCTCCTTTGCGGATCCCTTCGCATAGAAGCTTAGATGCACTGGATCCCTAGTCAAGAGGAGGGAGAGATTGAATGAAAGGGACGCGATACCCTAGAGCGATCACTTTGGCCATCCAGGGTTCTGCTCCGTGAAGCTTCCACCTCTGCCAGAGGCGCTGCAGGCATCTTCCCACAGGTGGTAGATGAAGAGGAATGCCATTCCTAGTGGGAGTGACCACCTCGGCCACTTCCCTTTCCTCCCTTCTTACCTCTGACGGACTTGGTCCCTTTCTGGCCTTTGGATGGAAAGGGCAGCTTAGACACCTTTGTAAGTACTGAGGACATAGAAGCTGAAAAGTGAGAAGAAGGTGCTTGCTGATTACGAGAGGACTGGGAAGGTCTCCCATAGGGCCTTGATGTCATGGCCCTATGGAGGAGAAAATCATTTGATAATTCCTCCATCGTTCAGTAGCCCTCTCTTTCTCCTCTGGGACAAAGAGAGAAGAACCCTCAAGAGTGGAGTTCCGCAACCGAGAGACAACTACCTTCGGCACTTGTCTGTGGAATTTCCTGATGACGGTATCCCTTCTTCCGAATGTAGCATTTGCCCACAAGTTGACGACGTGGTGAGACAGGAACTCAAGAGTTCGGGTACCCAACAACAGGAAAGACTCCAGTCTCCCTGGCCGATTCCTTCAAAAGATCGTGGGAGTGACCATCAAGTCCAAGGATCCTAGCTACAAAGCCGCCTGCAAGGTATACTTTGCGCCTCTCTCTATGTTAAGAAGCCCAACTGCTGAGAGGAAGGCCCTCAGAGAGGAGAGGGTTTGAGTTGGATGACCCTTCATTAGGGACTCTACTGAAGGGTCGAGGGACATAGTGGAATGAGGTTCCCCTTCAATCTCATGGTACTTCCTTTGTAAAACAAAAGGAAGTGGAAGAGACCAGAAGGAGGAATCTGCCCTCAAGGAACTAAATGTTCCGGCTATTTGAGCGATAGCCTTCCTTTTGCGGCTGTCAAACCTTTAGACCAGTGCATAGCTGCACTGGTCCTGGAGGGCTTCTGGGTCTCGAATATTTTTTCGAGAACCATGTCCTTACCCTCTTGGGTGGTGGAGCCAGGAGTAGACAGCATATTAATGGCCCTTATACAAGAGAGGACCTGCCAAAAGGTTTGCTCCAACTCACGTCTCTCTTGCTCAGAGTGGAAGTTCGGACTAGCCGCCTTTGGAAGATTCTCATCATCGGAATCCAAGGGGTTGTCAACCTCCAGGCTCACGTTCAGATCCTAGAGTAGGTCAGGGTCGTCAACAGTGTCGCTTGAGGGACCCGCCAAAGGGGACCTTCTCTGTGCCTCAGCCATACAAGCTTCCCTTCCGCAGCGTTCTTGGGTTTTGTCTTGGTGTCTTTCGACTCCCTATGCACAGGACGTTCCTCAGCGGTCTTAGGAGGGGGAACTTGCTAGGTTTTCCAGGCACAAGATGTAGCTTTGGCAGCGGGAGCTGAAGGCTCTTGCCTGGAGGAGGTTAGGAAATTGAATGCTGGTCTGAAGGCACTACCTTAATTTCTTAAGGATTGAAGGGATGGACAGCTATTTCTCTGGGCGAGCCTATGTTGTGAAAAAATTAAAACAATAACTTAAAGAAAAATACAAATTATCTATTATATTTGGAAATTTTTTATTATCTATTTTGAAGGTTATTTTTGTATATTTTGGTCCTTCAACCTTGTCTCATTATATTACTGTATTTTTTTTTTTTCAGCACACCCTACTCCCTGTAGGGCTTGAAGAGGCTAAGTAGAATTGCAGTCATCCCGAGAACAGTTGGTGTATGACCACACTTCTGTTCTTCAGTTGTCTCTCAAGGTATTCTCAGTCTCCCCACTGCATACCAAGACCACTGTTATAAAGGTGACTGACCCTGAACCTGATTGTGGAGTGTTCTCCAGGAATGCTCTTTTGTCCTTTAGTCAGATGTCCAAGATCCAAGGAGATCATCGGCAGATGCAATCTGTCATCAAGATGATCTACTCTGGGGTTCCTGCATCTCGAGTTCCACCCTCCTATCTACCCTATAGGAGATGTTGGTCTGACCTGGAAGTACACCAGGGTTTGCTAGTAAAGTGGGACCCAGACAGCTCAGTAGTCCCAGTAGTCACCTTTAATGTTCTGATAGACCTAGTTGCCGAGACACAACTCCAGAATGCTCTCTGGGGAATCAGGAAAATGATTGCAATGCTCCGTTGACTCGTTTGGCACAAATCTTTGATTAGTGTAATCAGGGATATGTGCCGGACATGTTGGGAATTTCAGACTTGTGAGGTTTCAAGGGAGGTGGTCGCCGCACCAACCTTGAAAATAGTGACCTCTTCTCATTTTGAATTGGTTGCTATGGACCTTTTGAGTCTCCCAACAACCGGTACTTGTTTTATTGAGTGTCTGATGGTAATTGCCCATTATTCCAAATGGGTGTTGGCAGTACCCATAAGGAATAAGAAGAGCAGTATGATATACCAGGCGCTTGAAGACCGAGTTTTTCCTGTTATTCCTCGTGTTCCAGTTCGGATACTGACTGATAACGGCCCAAGTTTATTTCTCAGGAATTTACTGAGTTGTTGGAGCGGTACAATGTTGTACACGTGAAAACAACTCCGAATAAACCCTCAAGTTATGGTGCAGTAGAGCAGGTGAACCGTACCATTGGTGAGTTACTGAGGGTGATTTCTGAGGAATCTCGGATATGGAACTAGTACTTATCCCGGGCAATCCTCAGCTACTACCTTCCCTCTACACTGAGATTGGCTGTACTCCAGCTGAGAACATACTGAAGGGTGCTCACGATGTTGATAGTATCCCATTGCTGTCAGCAGAAACGAGAGACCCATGGGCTGAAGGACATCCTCGGTACAAACCGTTTAAGGAGGGTTGTCTGGTTCTTAAGAAGGTGCACCTGATGGGACACCTTCTGACGAACAAGCTCATCCCTAGGTTTGAGGGGGTATTCCGTGTTACTAAGGTACACGAGAATAAGGTCACCTATGAGCTGCAGAGACTACCTGATGGTGAACTAGTAAGAGCTTACCATATCCAGTTAAAGGCCTGGATTGAACCTCTAGTTTATCTTAGGAGCCACTTTCTCTGGTATCTGAAGGGTCCTGATCCTGTAACAGACACTCATGGATGATAGTCCAACTTCCTCTAAAGTCTCTCAGAGTTCTGGTTCTAGTAGGTGATGGCGACCCCTATGGGGTGGCTGCAGTAGTCGCATCATACCTTTTGTCCCGAGATTGTAACAAGTCCCGACGACAAGAGGAAAATTCACCGTCCTACTAGAGCTATTGCCTAAGCCCATTCTTAAGGCAGCTAGGACTTATGAGAGGAAAAGAGCACTGGATGCCTGGTTATATCCTCCAGAAAATTTTGATGAGACTCCTGTATTAAAGCCTGAACCCTTTTGAGACCATTTGGTCCTCCAACTGTGGGAGAACAGCCCCACTGAAATGTGTGAAATGCCAATTTTGTCTCCTGAATCGGTGGTTCACACTCCTGTGCCTGAATTTCTAATGCCCCAATTCTTAGCTGCTTCTTTCCGAGAAGAAGGTGTCGTTTATCTTCCAGGGAGTTGGGAATTCTAGGAAGTTTCCAGGATTCCATTATTGGAACTACTTTCTGTTGGCTCCATCAGTTCCCGTCCAGATTGGTGAAAACCTGCTAGTTTAGAAAGCCCTGTTTCTGACTTGGCAGTGTCTATTTATCCTGATTATGACTTTCTCGGCTTTTTGCCACCCGATTGTGATGACCGACTGTCGCCTGAAAATCCCACCTCTAGTGGATTTAGTCCCCCATGGACTAGGTCAAAAGGTCCTGTTCCTGACCTACCTTTAGTTCAGCCCCGAGTCCTGGACTGGAGGCCTTGTCTCACTGACCAGACGAATACTACAGAGAGGGGCCTATACTCCATTTCTGAGCCACCTCAGAATTCAAACCCTTTCCGACATTCTGATGGTAGATTAAGACTCTGGTCAGAGCTCGAGGCTGAAATGGCAGTCAGTTGCATCTAACCTGAACGCTACAACACTGTTTGGGTCACCCGAAACACAACTTTGCCCCTGAGTCATCGCCTGATTTTTCGGGATTTTGATTGTCCTCTTCTGAGTCAACGGATTCTGTCTCTGGTTTACCTCGGATAATGTCGATAACCAGCATACACCAACAGTTATGCGAGGTTATCGATCGATTAAAGACACCCAGCTTGTAACTGGAGTCGCCGGCTTAGCCTGTCTGGTGCTGCGAGAAATTAACATGGCTCGCCAGCAGATTGCTGAATCCCGGCGCATGTCCCGAAAAAGAATTTTGAGACTGAGAAGAACTATAAATCTCCCAATGAATTAATCTTTGAACCATTTTTTTATAGCAATTTTTTATAGTTATTACCCTTTATTTTATTAGTCCTGTTTTGATTCCCACATTGGGGTAGTTAAAAGGCTGTAGAATGGGACACGTTATGTGAGAAAATCTTTATTTATTCACAGTTTGTGAAAATGTTGCATTAATTGTTGTACTGTAAATTAACCTTGACCATGACAGTTATATTAGATTTAGTAAATTTTTATTATCCTGTAAAACCTGTAGTCCAGAGTCAATAAGTTTTGTACATACATACATATACCAAGGCCCTTCCCCCAATTTTGGGGGGTAGCCGACATCAAACAAAGGAAACAGAAAAGGGGACCTCTCCTCTCTATGCTCTTCCCAGCCTGATAAGGGACTCAACCGAGTTCGGCTGGTACTGCTAGGGGTGCCACAGCCCACCCTTCCCCGTTATCCACCACAGATGAAGCTTCATAACACTGAATCCCCTACTGCTGCTACCTCCGCGGTCATCCAAGGCACTGGAGGAAGCAGCAGGGCCTACCGGAACTGCGTCACAATTGCTCACCATTCATTCCTATTTCTAGCACGCTCTCTTGCCTCTAACACATCTATCCTCCTATCACCCAGAGCTTCCTTCACTCCATCCATCCACCCAAACCTTGGCCTTCCTCTTGTACTTCTCCCATCAACTCTTGCATTCATCACCTTCTTTAGCAGACAGCCATTTTCCATTCTCTCAACATGGCCAAACCACCTCAACACATTCATATCCACTCTAGCTGCTAACTCTTTTCTTACACCCGTTCTCACCCTCATTACTTCGTTCCTAACCTTATCTACTCGAAATACACCTGCCATACTCCTTAGACATTTCATCTCAAACACATTCAATTTCTGTCTCTCCGTCACTTTCATTCCCCACAACTCCGATCCATACATCACAGTTGGTACAATCACTTTCCCATACAAAACACTCTTTATATTCATGCCCAACCCTCTATTTTTTACTACACCCTTAACTGCCCCCGACACTTTGCATCCTTCATTTACTCTCTGACGTACATCTGCTGCCACTCCACCATTTGGTGCAACAACAGACCCCAAGTATTTAAACTGATCCACCTCCTCTAGTAATTCTCCATTCAACATGACATTCAACCTCGCACCACCTTCCCTTCTCGTGCATCTCATAGCCTTACTATTACCCACATTAACTCTCAACTTCCTTCTCTCACACACCCTTCCAAATTCTGTCACTAATCGACCAAGCTTCTCTTCCGCATCTGCAACCAGTACAGTATCATCCGCATATATCAACTGATTTACCTCCCATTCATGGTCGTTCTCGTCTACCAGTTTCAATCCTCGTCCAAGCACTCGAGCATTCACCTTTCTCACCACTCCATCAACATACACAAGTTAAACAACCACGGCGACATCACACATCCCTGTCTCAGCCCCACTCTCACTGGAAACCAATCGCTCACTTCATTTCCTATCCTAACACATGCTTTACTACGACTACCTTTGTAGAAACTATTCACTGCTTGCAACAACCTTCCACCAACTCCATATAACCTCATCACATTCCACATTGCTTGCCTATCAACTCTATCATACGCTTTCTCCAGATCCATAAACGCAACATTCACCTCCTTACCTTTTGCTAAATATTTCTCGCATATCTGCCTAACTGTAAAAATCTGATTCATACATCCCCTACCTCTTCTAAAACCACCCTGTACTTCTAAGATTGCATTCTCTGTTTTATCCTTAATCCTACTAATAAGTACTCTACCATACACTTATCCAACCACTCTCAACAAACTAATACCCCTTGAATTACAACACTCATGCACATCTCCCTTACCCTTATATAGTGGTACAATACACGCACAAACCCAATGTACTGGTACCATTGACAACACAAAACACATATCAAACAATCTCACCAACCATTCAAGTACAGTCACACCCCCTTCCTTCAACATCTCAGCTCTCACACCATCCATACCAGATACTTTTCCTACTCTCGTTTCATCTAGTGCTCTCCTCACTTCCTCTCTTGTAATCTCTCTCTCATTCTCATCTCCCATCACCGGCACCTCAACACCTACAACAGCAATTATATCTGCCTCCCTATTATCCTCAACATTCAGTAAAATTTCAAAATATTCCACCCACCTTTTCCTTGCCTCCTCTCCTTTTAACAACCTTCCATTTCCATCTTTCACTGTCTCTTCAATTCTTGAACCAGCCTTCCTTACTCTCTTCACTTCTTTCCAAAACATTCCAAAAGTTTTGTATTCTTTTAAATTGATTTTGGGCATCAATTGCTTTTTTCTGGATAGTTTCATGATGGTGTATACCTGTAATACTGAAATGTTTCCTGTAAATAGAGTAATTTATTATATTGTATAGTTATTGAAACATTGTTCAAGGGTTGGATGATAATCTAATTTTCAGTTGCAAAGTACTCTATCTCCATTGCGTTTCCTGGTTTATAATCTATTCCTATCATATTTTTATTATGAAACTGTTAAATAATGTACCTAATGTAATATACATAATTTGATAAAAGCTGAAGGGATAGATGATGAATTAAATCTTTTTTAGTTGATCATCCTACCTTTTAATGAATTTATTTGTGTAAGGTAAAAGTTATTCACTTGAATGTATGAAGTAGGTGTAGGGCGCTGTTGCTAGTTCTGAGACAATGTTGAGTGGAGCAAAGATCTAGTGGGGGGAATGTGAAAAAAAAAATCAGAATAATAAGTTTAAGAAAAATACAAATTATTTTTTATATTTGGAATTTTTTTATTATCTTATTAGAATGTTTTTTTTTTTTGTATATTTTGGCCCAACCTTGTCTCGTTATATTTTTTCTTTGCAGCATGGCCTACTCCCTGTAGGGCTTGAAGAGGCTAACTAGAATTGCAGTCACACAGTAGAGGTATTGCCATGAATATGCTACTGCATTGTGATGTAACTGAACTTGGGAGCAAAAACATTGTCCTAGGGTGGATGATGTCAGCGTGAGGTGGTGTTACACCTCTCATCTTTCTCTTCTGTCTCTTGGTCATGGTTTCCCTTGCCTTCACCGAGATAAAGTGTAGGTTGGCCATGTACGAGTCAGAAGAACAAGGACCCTCGGCACACGATCGGGATGAAGTTGATCTGCGTGCCTTGTCTGACGTTGATCTCTTTCTAGGGTCTAGACTCCCAACTGATGAACTTGACAACGATTCCAAAGGAATCCTAGGGGTCACTCTGACTGGAGCAGTCAAGGATTGTGGTGGTGGAGGAACCACACCAAGAGACTTCTGTAGCATGGAGAGAAAAGTGCTCACCGATGCTGGAAGCTCAGAACCTCTAGATAAGTCATAGGCTTCCCTTGAAGGTCCAGGGGAAGGACTTCCCCTGGGGGGGGGATCTCTAGAAGGAGCCTTAGTTGACGCAGGGGTTGAGTCTCTGTGGCAGAGGAACATGTTCCTTCGATGGACAAGAAGGATGGTCTGGGCTAATAGGAACATTATGAGGCTCCATGAAACCCTCTGGAAAGGGTATTGGCCTGACGCTGGATGTGGTAGAAGCTGGAGGTGGAGGTGGAGGTGTTGGTACTGCACTTGCTTGCGGTTCCGACACATCTGCTCATGAATTGCTCGCGGAAATCGTTGATTTCTCACAAAATGGCGAGTTTCACGCGTCAACGGGCGCGATTCATGAGCAGAAGTGCTCGCAACAGGAGCCACACTAGACGAGAAAGGTCTAATGCCTTCCTGCTGACGTAAAGAAGCTCCTACATCCGACAAAGTCAGCAGAGAGGGCCTTTGATTAGGGACAACTCTGCGTGTTAAAGAACGCGTGACAGCGAGATGTGTTTCCAAGCGTCGCATAGGCGAATGCTTTGCTAATACTCCCCAGGCGGTGAACGGCACTGGAGGTTTAGCTAGGCGCCTGTCTGAGGGACGGTCAGTCTCATTATCAGGTTTGATTCGAGGTTATTTATGTGAAGGTCGGTTTGAGGGGCTATGCGCTGATGGGCTGCGTGAAAGCTTACCTCTACCTCTAGATGAGGAACGTCTAGACCTTGATGGTGAACTCGCGGTTCGCGATAGTGAATGACCTCTTCGTCAACGGGAGCGTCTAGCTCTCGTTCGAGAATGGCAGACGCGTCGTAAATGCCTAGCTTGCGAACGTGAGCAGCGGCCTTGCGAACAACATCGTTCTCGTGAACGGTGCCCTCCCGCGCCTGAACGCCACCCTCGTGAACAGGAGTGTCGTCTTCGCGAGCGCCGTCCTCGTGATCCAGACGGTGGAGCTTTAGAACGCAAGCGTCTGGACCTAGGTCGAGACTGTGCTCGTGATTGTGCATAGTGCAATTGCGAGACTTCTCCTCGTGAAGAGGAACGCCTCCGAGGAGAGCGTTGAGACATGAGGTCTTGTGAGCGTGAAGCTCTAGAGCAAGAACGCCTTCCAGTAGAAGAGTGTTCGGATCGTGATGACCTACGATCCTTCTGATCTTACGATCGTCGTGAACGGCGATTGGGGAAGAGTGTCCAGAAGGGCTCATTCTTTTTGCGCTGGTGGTGGTAGGAGCACTGGTCCCCTGCAGATCATCACCTGCAACCGACAGGTTCCTGTAGGAAGAAACGGAAGGTTGGTGGTTACAGGACGATGAGGTCCCAGGATGGCGAGTGGGGTCGTCGTTAGCAGGAAACTGTTGGAGAGGCGAACACAAGTGATCACTTCCTTCGCGCATGGAAGGTCCAGGAGAAGGCGACAGATGACCTTTGCACAATTCCAGAGCGTGAGATGTTGACAGCTTTTCTCCTTCCTAGCACCGCGCTGAAAGACTCAGAAGTTCTTCCTTCGAAGGGGGTCCCGAAATCCCTAAGGTTGGCCACACATGCAGAACATCTGAAAGGGAGAATGGCTACCCATTGGCTGGAGGTGAAGTTGCTCCTCAAGGAGAAGCAGCTACCGCCCTACCCAATACCCTGGGGTTGCCAAGGGATTAGTCGGTCTGAGCTCCTACTCCATCATCCCTCTTGCTTTCCTCCCCCCTGAGGGAGAAAGATCATGCTTAGCCTTGTTCTCCCTACGTCGTCCAAATTTCTCCCATTGGGAGACAGGCCACTCCCTAAACTTTGCGCAGGGCGAACCCTGCTTGCAGTGATGCCCTCTGCACGTAGGACATAAAGACTGTGTGTCTGTTTCCAATGATGACATGAAGGTACAGAACGCGGCACCCTCGCGCGCTGGACAGGTTCGCATGAAGGCAATCATAGAGAAAACACACACACCTGAAAAGAAAAAGACGATCAAAAAGTCCATTGACAGTCTTGGGAGAGAGAGGACACGTCTAATTTCTACCAAGCCAAAAGAAAAAGTGATGTACCTCACAGCTTTGAGAGTATATATAGAGGTGGCTGGGAACCCCCCACCCACCCCCAGCCTACCTGCTCAAGCTGTTAGGCAGGGTTGCAACCTCGCACTTTAAGCATAATGGCTACCTTCCAGCTTCGCCAAAAGATAATCCAAACACGTAACGGAAGGTTTGTTAGTATGTGAACAAATTAAATAACAAAAAGTTAAAAAAGAAAGAGCAACATGAAAAAGACAAAAAAATGCTCCAAGACCAGAATAACAACTTGGAATGCTTTTCTATAAAACCAAAAGCTTTTAAAATATTTAGAGTATAAATATTACCAACATCCTAGCAAGAAAATATGAACATTTGGGTGAGACACATCTATATGCCAAACCACTTCCCCCAATTTTGGGAGGTAGCCGACCTCAAACAAAATGAAACAAGTGAGACACATAAAGACAATATATCTTACCACACCAAGAACCTGCAACATTTACTGCCCACCATTCAAAAATTTTGGGTAGAATAATAAGGGCACATCTTGGCGGAGCAGGATTGCTCAGAGCCGTAGCAAGGAGAACAGATTCTTGGTAAAGCTCATTGTATGATACAAATGACACGGTAGACCCATCAGTAAAATGCAGGGCTGCTTTATCAGGCTGAAAAAGTAAAGAATTTACTCAGATATCTGGTTTCAAGAAAATCGTAAAGAATAGACAGGACCAACAATGTAATATATATACAAAGATGAAGCAAATAAATGAATTTTTGAAAATTAGATTAATGGGACTGAAGATTAAATTCATGGTTAATTTGTAAATAAAAAAAAGGTTCATAACAATATTGAGTTTAATGTCTAGAGTAAAATGATTAAGGCAGACATGTTTATGAAAAAAAAATAGAATCAGTATCACTGACACTTCAAATGAATATCTATAAATGTTATTAAATGCAGTTGGGCTTAAAACAACTCAGAAATAAGATATAAGATATAAAAAATACACAAATTGAGACAAATTACACTAAGAATAAAGAAAAACATGTTATTATAAACTTACTTTGAGTACCAGAATCTACTAAAAACGTGGAATTGATAAAACTAACTATTGATGAAAATAGTGGTTCGGTTAAAGCAAGACTCACATAGAGTGGGTCCTGTGTAAAACGGGGGATATTGTAACTCGATGGTGAAATTATGAATTAATTTAATTGTGATTTCTATGCAATTTATGCAACACTCCTTAAACCGAAAATATTGCTGTTAATAAAATCTAAACCTTTACAAAAAAAGAAAGAAAAAAAATAACATCCCTCTATACGGACTTACATCATAGGTCTATGATGTGCAATAAGTCTGTTTAGAAAGGGTTTTCTATTTTTTTCGTAAAAGTTTAGATTGTAGTGTATTGTGTAAAATATGTAGTTTGTACAAATGCTAAATAAATCAGTGATATCACTCACATATGTATATGTGTGTGTTCCAACATCTCGACTGACGTCTCTCTCTTATCCCTTTTTTTGGGCTCAGGCCATGTCGTCCTGATGGAAGTTCCTTTTTAGTAGCTTCCTAGGTTATATTTAGCTACAGTGATATATCCCAGAGAATTTTACTAAAGGTATCCAGAATTCTAACTCCTGGCGCGAATATCCCTTGTATTGTCTTTAGGGATATCGCATAAGATCAGAGGACGTATTATTGACACTCCACATAGCTATCTACACCCCTAATAGCGTCTACGCTTCGAGAGGGGAAAGTGGCAAGAATTGTAGGAGGGCTGTTATTAAGGCAACGCTCCTACTCGTACTCTTATTGACCGCCAGCACAACGCCGTGTGGCGCCATCATGTCATTCTTTCTCATGTAGCGTACCTAACTCGGTGTTATTCCTTGTGCCTCTCGCTATTTTGGATTGTACTTATCGCTATGTTGCCTTCACCAGCCTCATCTGCCTCTGGAAAGTTGAGTATTATCTTTAAATTGTATAAATGTAAGCTCTTGCCAGTTTTATCCTCGATTTAGTTCTTGGACATGGTCGTTCATTTGCATGTGCATTTAGTTAGCCAGAACGATATTCCCGGCATATTTCGCTTTAATAAATTTAGCTATTTAGCAATTTAGCTAAGAATTCTTTATATTATGCCGATTGTTTCGTGGATTTGGCAATTTATTTACCGAGCCTCACGAGTGCTACGCTTCCTAGCCTAGGCACCTACACACTTCATGCATGATATAACCTTCCTGGTAAAGTTTTATTAAAGCTCAGGCAATATTTTATACATTTAAGATATTACTGAATAAATTTTCCTCTTCCAAGAAAGTATACGAGAGTTTCGGTGACCGATTCTCACCGCGCCTAGGCTACTAGCCTAGGGGCTTTAGTATACTTTCATACATGTCCCCAATTGCCCTTGTATCGTCTTTTAAGTGGAGACCGACACCTCCTATGCCTTTTAAGTCGATACCTATCTCCCTGTGAGATTTAAGAGCAATTCCTCTTCCCTCTGACTAGCATAGGCTAACCCCAGTCAGGTTTACCGTGAATTTTATTCAAGTAAATCTAGACTAGGGTGTTTCCGTTCATTTCCCTCAACCGCAGAGGTCGGTTTTGAGTTTAGGACGGGACATCAGAGTATTTGTCTGTGATCGGTGGCCGTCTGGCTTGGAGAATTGAATTCCTAAGTCAGGTTAGGCTACCAATGCAGGAGGCTAGACCTCCCTAGGCCCCACCTGAAGGCATTATATGATAATGCCTCCTCCCTGTGGCCTAGCAGACAGTCCTGTGCCGGCAGATCCTAAAGCCGAAGAATTGAATTCTTCCCTTGCTTAAGGTCTCCGACACTAGATTCTGTTGCTATCCACTGAGGCAGCGGCCTGGGTGCCACCATCTCATCCTAACAGACTACCCCAGTCTAGGGAATTGAATTCCCTGGCCCCTAAGGTTGTCTTTACTCTGGATCAGAATCTTTTAGGTTAGGTAGGACCTACCAGGTACTAAATCACCTACAGGACCCTTACCCCTCCCCTGCTGTCCTTTGGTGTTGGCCTAGCCTTCACACATCTTGGCCATCATTCTACAATCGACCCTGCGGGTAGATTGTGGGATTGGCTCGGGTTCTCTGTCGGTCGTCGACTGAGTCGGCTGCCGGCAGAGATTCCCCTAACCTATCGAGTGTTCTTCAGTCCTCCCTTGGACTGCCTTCCATAGTCCCACCAGCTGGTACTGACAGGGCTATGGTTGGATGGAAGCCCGAATATAATTCCCCTTCCATATGAACCCTCATTCTGGATGGCAGTCTGCAAGGCTGAGCCTTTGCTTTCCCCTCCCATCCATGCTTTCTCTCTCTCTTACCATCTACCCTGGGCCAGCTGCCAGCGTCCTAGAGCCGCAGGCAGCCGACATGGACTGCGGTCCGCCGTCAGGTTGCTCTGGCGCCGCTTGCTATGGATTACCGTTGACCGGTGACCCAACGACAGCCGGCACACACCAGCCGGCTGCCGGCAACTATGCTGACTGCCAACAGCTGGTCGACCAATTGTCTGAAGACATATTCTTTCGCCGGCCACCGGCGGGTCCGCCATCATAGGCGAACCCCCGGCGGCTGGCAGCAGGGCGGCTGCTGGCGGCCTGCCGCCCATTACCTACTGAAGGCAGTGTACCTTCAAAAAGCCCAGGGTAATTCCGGCGTATGCCGGCAGGCACTACAGTATTGGCCTTGGAGTGGTCAGTAGTCACTGCGATATTGATTATCCTGCACTAAATATACCACTGTGCGGTCTGTGCTGTAGCCCATACATATTTCCAACCTACAAGGTGCTTCATGGGCAGCCTATTGTGAGACCACCAGACCAAGAGAGCGATTCTCTCTTGTTAAGAAAGCGATCAATGATCACTTTATTCAATCCCCAATATTGAACTTTTGAAGACGGTGTTGAGTTACACTTTATATCCAAAGGATAAGTTGTCTTCTCCTAATAATTCTACTTTAGAATATAGAGTTCAATATTGAAGGAGGTCATAGCAATTGGCTTGACAGGAAACACATGTGTGTGTCTTTCCTCTTTCCCTTCTAGCTTACCTATCCTAAGCTAAAATATAAATAGCATTGTATGATGAAATTATGAGATATTTCACCGAATACTCATCCGCCTTTCCTCTCTTTACAGGAGGAGCATCCAAGTACGGGAACCATTTCTGCAAGGTCCGCACCAGGAGCTTCTGCGGCCATGACATGTGCAGAACCCACGCGTGCTGCGCGACAACGAAGGGCTCTCTTAAGTATTGGGACCCCAAGGTATGTGACGTTTGTTCCAATCTGGTTACTGAAGCTTTTGATGATCAGAAGTCTACTGAGTCAAGGGATGCAGGAAGAGAGACGCTGCGGAAATGGGTCGGGGGTTTTCAGAAGAACACCACTGGCCCATACCTTCCTAATGAAAGGATGAGGGCTTGTTTGTTCCCTAGAGCATCTTCGGATGCAGTTATCCCTCAAGCTCAGCCTGAGATCCCCCTCGTCCAGATTCCGATAGAATCTGATGTTTCAGATGCCTTGAAGGACATCCAGCTGGAAGACAACATGTCGGTGGTTTCCAAGGATACGGAACGCAGTCTTCTAGCTGAAGAGCAGGATCAGGAGTCTGTCTTACCTCCTGAAGGCGACGAAGAGAAAGACAAAATTATTTCGGTTTAATTGGCTACAGTGGCTGAGCCTGTCCCGTCGACTTCTTCTGCCCCCCAGTTAGACACGATTAGCCATACGCTAACTTCTCTCTTGTCCATGTTCCAGGACATGAAGAAGCAGTCATCCGAGAAGGAAGCTTCGCTTTGAACAGAGATGCACCAACTCGTGTCTTCCCGTTTAGCCCCCAAGAAGCTAAACGTTAAGGAACTTCCCCCCTTTTCTGACGTCAATCCTTGGAGGTATGCTGAACACATGCCTATGTCAGGAGGGAAGATCTTCCTCTCCGACAAACTGGGCACTGTCCCAGTTGAGGATGTTGAGTTTTAACCCAGCAAAGGGGCCTACCTGGATTGTTACGTCTGCTTAAGGACGGAACCCCCCTCAAAAGAGGAAATGGAGCCAAAACAGGTCATCATACTGGACCTCCCCAAGGCCCAAGCTTTGTTCACTAAGACCTTGAAGGAAAGGGCCTTCACTAGTTCCAAGGTACCAGCTCTCAGTAAGAAGCACCCATCCTTCATCGCTGCTTCTTCCCGTGCCTTCCCATTTATGGAGAAAGGGTTCAAGGCACCCTTAAAGGCAGTTGAGGCAGGGAAACCTTGCCCTACACTCGAAGAGTGTAGACCCTTTTCCCTCGCCCTACCATCTTGATGATGCGGACTGGAAGGACGTTTACAACACCTTCTCAGTCGGGAAGCTGGAGGCCGACATTGCCGGACGTCAGTTCGGAGAAGACCTCCCGAAGTTGTCGGACTTCCACCTGCGCAGGGAGCAGGAAACGAAGGAGAGACTTGCCGCCTCTATGTCCTTGAAGACTGGATTAGAGACGATGGCAAGCGTCCCCGACACCCCAGATATGTATATGGTCTTTGCCAAAGCACATTTGGCAACAGTCACCAAGGACCTATACAACTTCATTAAAGCCAGACGGGCTTGCAGAGAGTTTGTGTTCACCTCGGCTGCGGTGAGACACGAACCAAGAAAGCTGATAGCTTCCAACATCTGGGGAAAAGACCTCTTCCCAAGCGAAGTGGTCAAAGAGGTCGTTGACAAAGCCGCTACGGAGAATAGGAATCTCCTCCACAAATGGGGCCTGTCATCTAAGAGGAAGTCTTTCACTGAGGAGGGTCCCCAACCCAAACAGAAGACCAAACGACCTAGAGTGCCCTCTCGCCCTCCATGACAACAACAACAGCTTCCCGTGGCTACAGTGCCCCAGACGGTAGCACAATCACCTACCACGTTCCAGCTGGTGCCCCAACAGGTGGCGACTCAGTCGCCTGTCTTTACCCCAGCCTTTGAAAGGCAATCAACAATTTTTCGGCCGAAGTCTCGAGGTGCCTTTCGAGGTTCCTCTAGACGTCCCTCCAGAGGCAGGGGCAACAAAGGTGGACGTGGCCAAGGAGGCAAGTCCTCCAACCAGCACTCCAAGTGAGATGCTTCCGGTTGGAGGGAGACTTCTCCTCTTCCGGGATCGCTGGACCTTCGATCCCTGGGCTCACAGCCTAGTCAAGAACAGACTGGGGTGGAGTGGGAATGCAACTCCACCAATTTTCCCTCAGTTCTTCCAACACTCAACCCCCATTTTGGAAGATTATGTTCAAGAACTCTTAGACAAGAGAGTTGTAAGGAGGGCAAAGTTCATCAAATTCCAAGGAAGGCTGTTTTGTGTTCCGAAGAAGGACTCGGAAAAGCTCAAAGCTCATAGTGAACCACAAGTTCAGAATGTTGACTCTTCAACACATAAGGACCCTACTGCCCAAA
This sequence comes from Palaemon carinicauda, assembly GCF_036898095.1. Classification (NCBI taxonomy): domain Eukaryota; kingdom Metazoa; phylum Arthropoda; class Malacostraca; order Decapoda; family Palaemonidae; genus Palaemon; species Palaemon carinicauda. Next base: position 12,493,079 of record NC_090759.1, on the reverse strand, counting down.
CAGGCATACACAGTCTCCATAGATATGGCGGACGCATACTGGCATGTTCCGATCAATCGTCAAGTTTCCTCCTACCTAGGACTCAAACTGCAAAAAAGACAGTACGTCTTCAGAGCCATGCCCTTCGGACTAAACATAGCCCCAAGGGTATTCACAAAGCTTGCAAACGCAGTCATTTGTCAATTACGCCTAAAGGGAGTTCAGGTGATTGCCTACCTGGACAACAGGCTGGTATGGGCAGCATCCGAAGAAGAATGCACGCAAGCCTCCAAGGAAGTGATCCAGTTCCTGGAACATCTAGGATTCAAGATCAACTTGGAAAAGTCTCGACTATCTCCAGCTCAGAAGTTCCAATGGTTGGGTGTCCACTGGAACTTACAGTCACACTGCCTATCCATTCCATCAAAGAAGAGGAGAGAGATAGCGGGATCTGTCAAGGGACTCCTTCAATCCGACAGGATATCAAGAAGGCAACAGGAGAGAGTGTTGGGGTCTCTCCAGTTCGCCTCAGTGACAGACCCAGTGTTGAGAGCACAATTAAAAGATGCATCAGGAGTCTGGAGAAAATACGCATCAAACGCTCGTAGAGATCTGAAAAGACCGATGCCAACTCGTCTGCGATCATTCCTCAAGCCATGGTCAGAGGCCAAGTACCTAAAGAAGAAGGTATCCCTATAACTGCCTCCACCTTCAGTCACCGTTCACACGGATGCTTCAAAGGAAAGGTGGGGAGGCCAATCTCACCATCAGAAAGTCCAAGGAACCTGGTCCTCCCTCCTCAAGACCTTCCACATCAACATTCTGGAAGCCATGACAGTTTTTCTCTCACTGAAAAAACTGAAACTTCGCTGCTCAATCCACATCCAACTGGTACTAGACAGCGAGGTTGTAATGAGATGCCTGAATCGACAAGGCTCGAGATCGCCTCAAATCAACCAAGTGATATTGGCCATTTTCAGCTTGGCGGAAAAAAAGAGATGGCACTTATCAGCAGTTCACCTTCAAGGGTTCCACAATGTGACGGCGGACGCTCTATCCTGGCTCAACCCGATAGAGTCAGAATGGTCCCTAGACGCAAGATCGTTCTATTTCATCTTACGCAAAGTCCCAGGACTGCAGATAGACCTCTTCGCAACGAGCGACAACAAGAAGCTACTCTGGTACATAGCCCCATACGAGGATCCTCTAGTGGAAGCAACGGATGCGATGTCCATAGACTGGAACAGATGGTCCAGGATTTACCTGTTCCCTCCAACCAACCTCCTGCTGAAGGTCCTAAACAAACTGAGATCCTTTCAAGGAACGGCAGCAATAGTGGCTCACAAGTGGCCTAACAGCATCTGGTTCCCCCTGATAACAAAACTACGGCTGAAACTGATTTCGTTGCCGGATCCAGTTCTGACTCAGCAAGTTCAGAAGTCGACTGTCTCAGCTTCATCACAGAAAACCCGGAACCTTCATCTCATGATTTTCTCATCTTAGCAGTCAAGAAAAGGTTCGGGATTTCAAAGGACAGTATTAACTTTTTAGAAGAATACAAGTCGAAATCAACGAGAAGACAATACGAGTCTTCCTGGAAGAAATGGGTTGCCTTTGTCAAGGCAAAGAAACCAAAGGAGATATCAACAGAATTTTGTTTATCCTTCGTTATCCATCTCCATGAACAAGGTTTAGAAGCCAAAACGATTTCTACGTGTAAATCTGCCCTGACTAGACCCTTGCTATATGCCTTCCAGGTGGACTTCTCCAATGAAATCTTCAACAAGATTCCAAAAGCCAGCGTTAGACTTCGGCCTGCAGCCCCTCCGAGGCCCATTTCCTGGTCCTTGGATAAGGTTCTTCACTTAGCGTCGACCTTGAACAACGAAGATTGCTCTCTAAAAGATTTTACTCAAAAGGTGATATTCTTATTTGCACTAGCCTCAGGAGCCAAAGTTAGCGAAATAGTGGCCCTTTCGAGGGATGATGGCCACATTCAGTTCACAGACTGCGGAGAAGTGAAGCTATTTTCTGACCCAGTGTTTCTCGCCAAGAACAAGCTGCCCACCAAGAGGTGGGGTCCCGGGAGAATCTGCCCTCTGAAGGAAGAAGCATCTCTGTGTCAAGTAGAATGCCTAAGGTCTATCTTCGTAGAACTTCAGACTTTAAGGGAGGGCAGCTTTTCAGGGGAGAAACCTCAGGTTCAACATTGATCTTGAAACAACTAAGGGTGAAGATCACCTATTTCATTCGCAGAGCGGATCCAGACAGTACACCCGCAGGTCATGATCCAAGAAAAGTCGCTTCGTCTCTGAACTTCTTCCAGAACATGAGATTTGAAAGCCTTCGCGCCTACACTGGATGAAAATCATCCAGGGTTTTCTTCAAACACTATGCGAAACAAGTGCAAGAGATAAAGCACTACATGGTGGCAGCAGGTAGTGTACTAAAACCTACTGCTTGAATTCTGCAAAGAACAGTGCACTAATTGGGACTTTTAGTGAAGGGTGTGCATGACTTACTACTACGGTGTATCATGTTTAGTGACGTGTCTAGTAAATGACACTATAGACTGTTCTAAATACACAGGTGACTAAAGCATAAAAGACTGGCACATGTGCCATGCGTATTCTACATAAGTGTTCCTTTTGTAACAACAGAGACAATAGTGAAATATTACTATATTTCCCTTAGAGTGGCTTTGTGTTTCCTTTTCAGATGAAACTTTATTTTTTCTGTTATTACTAATTATTATGCTTTCACACAATATTTTCAAAGAAAATTTTCTTCAATTGTATATATTACAACCCATAATTTCTAAATACTGCTTGTTAATAAACACAGTTAGGAATTTTTGCGTCTCATTTCGCCCTAAAAATTCTAAAATACAAATAAAAGGTGTCAGAGCTACTTTTTTATCCTCTTATTTCTGGAAAATATTTCAGAATAAATTCCATTTCTGTTCTAAGCAAACAATCATCAAATCTATGTGTTATGCTATTAAGTTCAGTCCCTGGTAATGACTGACTTTATCAACCTGATTACCTTACTGACTTTGCAATTTCCTATATGAATGTAAACCTGTCTAACTTGTCTACAACGAACAAGCAGACTAAGGGAGGTGTCAGTAACCTATACATATCTGTTCCTTTCAGAATACAAGCTATGTTTTACGTATATGATGACACTAATATACAACTTGTTTGCTAGATTGTTCCTTGAACTCACAATCCTCGGGTTTTTTCCTAGAGTCTTCCATGACTCTTTCCTGTAGGGGGCAGGAAGCACTGACATAGTCCAAGATCAGTTGAAAGGTGTATGATGGTAACACCAGGTGTCTCTAGGTCTAGGTGTCTCTAGGTCTAGATGACCAAGGAAAATTTATCTCGCAGTTATTGACACTGTTGAAAATCCACAGATACTTTAATGCTCAGGTAAACTTCCATCAGGACGACATGACCTGAGCCCAAAAAACGGATTTTGAGCGAAGCGAAAAATCTATTTTTGGGTGAGGTAGCCATGTCGTCCTGATGGACCCACCCTCCTTTGACAAAGGATGAATGAATCCCTCCCTTATGTACTGTATCTGTAGCACCTCATTAACGCTACAAAGAATGATAAGATGGCGCCACACGGCGTCATGCTGGCGCTCAATAACAGTACGAGTAAGAGCGTTGCCTTAATAACGGCCCTCCTACAATTCTTGCCACTTTCCCCTCTCGAAGCATAAACGCTATTAAGGGTGTAAATAGCTATGTGGCGTGTCAAGAATATGTCCTCTAATCTTATGCGATATCCCTAAAGACAATACAAGGGATATTCGTGCCAAGAGTTAGAATTCTGGATACCTTTAGTAAATTTCTCTGGGATATATCACTGTAGTTAAATATAACCTAGGAAGTTACTAAGAAGGAACTTCCATCAGGACGACATGGCTAACTCACCCAAAAATAGATTTTTCACTTCACTCAAAATCCGTTTTATACGACTTACATCATAAGCCTATGAGGGAAGTCCGTATAGAAAATGTTTATTTTTTTTTCGTAAAATTTTAGATTTGATTAATAACAATATTTTTGGTTTGAGGATACTGTATTGTTGCATAAATTGCATAAAAATCACAATTAAACAAATTCATAATTTCACCGCCGAGTTACAATCTCCCTTCCATTCCCTCTTTGGTGTTTGACAGTAGAATGTTCCTTTTACCCAGGACCCACTCTGTGAGCCTTGATTTTACCGAACCGTTATTTTCACCAACAGTTTGTTTTATTAATTCAAGGTTTTTAGTAGATTCTGGTATTCAGAATAAGTTTATAATATCATGTTTTTCTTATTCTTAGTGTAATTTATCTCAATTTGTGTTGAAATATGTGAAAAGTAAAAAAATTATGCAGCGTGTTAAAAGGGCATCCTTGCGAGTCGGTCCAAATCTGCCTCGCTAAAATAAATTGACTATAGTAGGGGTAAGGATATAGTACATCAAGTAGAGTATTCAGCACTTTTAATATTGCACTTCAAAATATTTGTAAAAAATAAAAATAAAAGGCATTTAGATACTTAGACTTATGAATTCATATCACATTGGCAAAGCAAGCCTTTATTTTTGAAGATAATACTTCCACACTAATTTCTTCTTACGTCATTAGTTCTAAGTTTAGTTGAAAGCTCAATACTGTATTTCTTTCGTTTTTTGTTGTAGAATTCTATCTCTACAAATAGGATACAATACAGTACATTTCCATGTCCTTTACAGTGTGGAGTATTGTAATATGTATGAATATGACAAATTCGGAGATAATTTGTATTTTTCCTAACGATACAAACCTTTAGCTATCTATTAGGGGTATTACTTTCGGCGAAGCTGAAAGGAAGAGCCATTGAAATTTACAGATGGTTAACTATCCATCCCGCTAGCTAGCAGGGGGTGGGGGGGGGGGGGGTAGCTAGCAACCCCCTTCACTCACACATATGTGACCGAGTTCACTTTGCTTGGAGGTAGGTCTTCAAGGGGGACAGGGTAGGCTGGTAAATTTGTATAAATAGATAAAGGTTCCTATGGTTAGGGAAAATACAAATTATCTCCGAATTTGTCATTTGTTCCGTAACTGGAATACAAACCTACGCTATTTATTAGGGGTGACTCACCCATTAGGAGGGTAGATGTCCCTGCCAATCTGGCTTTTTGGCTTTAACCATGGTCTCCTTTTTTTTGAGTAAGTTAGTACCAAAAATAAGGCGACCCTAATCAAGTAATCCTTGCTACGCAAGGTCTGCGGCCTACGCAAGCAGTGAGTTGAGATGTAAGCAATGTGACTGTTAAGGTAAAAGTTAATCCAGGTCTTTTGTAGGAAATAACCGAATAAACCAAGAATTTCCCAATACCACTTCGCCAGGATATAGGGATCTTCCTGATCGGGTAGTTGAATCGGTAGAACTTCAAAAGTTCAAAGTTGGAGCAAATGTTTTTATGTTGCCCAGGCTGACATGAGTCTTTTTATAGTTTATATATGACATCTGTTTTTGACGTTGTTAATAGTTTATATAGGACATATCTGTTTTGACGTTGTTACTGTTTATAGAATGATTTATTGTTAATTTATTCTCATCATTTATTTATTTCCTTATTTCCTTTCCTCACTGGGCTATTTTTCCCTATTGGAGCCCTTGGGCTTATAGCATCTTGCTTTTCCAACTAGGGTTGTAGCTTGGTTAGTAATAATAATACACAAGGGAGTATGGTTTACCTGCAATGGTTGAGGTCAGCTTGTGCAGAGAACTCAGGCTGCTGCTTTCCCCTAGAGAGGGGAGGATGAAGAAAAGAAAAAGAGACATTCATTCCTTTCAAAAACACATCAAATTTGTGTCTTCTTCAATTGAGAAGTCTTTAAAGATTTTTTGTGATCAATGTATTCAGAAAAAGTGTTTTAATTCTTTCATTCTACCTTGATTCTCATATCAATTTGTTGGACAGAAACTTACAGTCTATTGAATTTCTTATTTCTGGTCAAGATATTAATCTTTGGCACCGTCGTTCAATTATGGTAGTTCCTCATGCATGTTGCATAAGATTTTTTATAATTCTGACCATTCTTTACATTCATATCTTCCTGGACAGTTCCATCCTGTTTGTAATACTAGGCATGCAGTTAATTCTAAGTCAGGCCTTATCCATCATGAGGCTCAATACTACACAGTATCGTAAAAGTTTTATTCCAGCTGTTACCAAGTAGTGGAATGATCTTCCTAATCGGGTAGTTGAATCAGTAGAACTTCAAAAGTTCAAACTTACAGCAAATGTTTATATGTTGAACAGGCTGACATAAGTCGTTTTATAGTTTATATATGAAATACAGTATGTTTCAATGTTGTTAATCAATGTTTTTAAATTTTTTTTATTGTTCATTACTTTTTTATATTGTTTATTTCCTTATTTCCTTTCCTCACTGAGCAATTTTTCCCTGTTGGAGCCCTTGGGCTTATAGCATCTTGCTTTTCCAACTAGGGTTGTAGCTTAGCTAATAATAATAATAATAATTATAATAATAATAATAATAATAATAATAATAATAGTAATAACAATAATAATAATAATAATAATAATAATAATAATTCAGACAAACTGGATAACAGTGGTCTCAATCCTCTGCTACTTGTCCAATAAGGATTTTGAGGCACAATATTAAACCAGCTGTTGTGCAGCCACCGTAGGGCCAATAGAGAATATATCGAGTCTCCTGTGGTTCATGTCTTGCAGGTAATGGACTGTGAAAGTTGTCTGGCAGTTCCACACCCCAGCTTGTGGAGTCTGCATCACAGAGTAATTGCTTTTGAAGGCCCGAGATGTAGCTATGCCCCTCACATTGTGGGCTCAGGGACGTGATGGAGGAGGATCTGGATTCAGGGCATGATCTATGACCCTGTAAATCCATGCAGAAATGGTGTTTTTGGTGATTCTTCTCTTGTTCCTCCCGGTGCTAACGAAAAGTGAGGGCACTCGGGGGTGGGCTGCTGCTGTTCTCTTGAGGTAGAGCCTCAAACTTCTTACTGGGCAAAGTAACAGATGAACTGGGTCATCCGTTATCCGGAAGGCGTCAAATTTAGGCACCGACACCCCTGAAGCTGAACGTTACCTCTCCCCATCCCCTTGAATGGGCGATGTTGTATGAGAAACCAAGCAGTTCACCAACTCGTTTGGTCGAACCTAAGGTGAGCAGGAATACCGTCTTCCTGACGATCTGTAGCCTGGCGTAATGGTTTGTAGGGAAGCCTCTTTAGAGACCGGAGAACTCGAACCATGTTCCAAGGGGGAGGTCTCACTTCCGACTGAGGACAGCTAAGTTCGCAACTTCATATGAGTAAGGAAAGTTCTGGCGATAAGATGTCCATTCCCTTCAGTTTGAAGGCGAGGCTCAAGGCTGACCTATAGCCTTTTATCGCCGAAACTGAAAGGCGCACTTCCTCAAGCAAATACAGTACATGACGAAGAACTCCGCTATTGCTGGAATAATGACACCGAGTGGAGAGATATCCCTTCTATGACACCAACCGCAGAAGAAGTTCAACTTTGCCTGGTAGATTGCTGCTGATGACTTGCGCAGGTATCCAAACATCCTCTTTGCAACTTTTTGCGAAAAACCTCTGAATGAGGAGATGCTGGATAGTTTCCAGGCGTGAAGTCGTAGCGAAGCTATGGCTTTGTGGTAAATGTTGACATGTGGTTGCCTGAGTAGATTGTGCCATGGGGGGAGTTCTCTTGGAGGCTCCCTCAGGAGCTGCAGAAGGTCAGGAAACCATTCAGCATGATGCCATAGTGGAGCTATGAGGGTCATTGACAGGTTGACCGATGTTCTGGCCTTGTTGAGTGCCCTTCTCATCAGACAGAACGGGGGAAAGGCGCTGATGTTGCCCACTGTTGTTGGAATGCATCTTGCCACAAAGCCTTGGGGTCCAGGACTGGGGAGGAGTACAGTGAGAGCCTGAAGTTCAAGGCGGTTGCAAATAGACCCACAGTCAAAGAACCCAACAAGTCAAGACTTTGTTGGCTATTAGATGATCCAAAGACCATTTGGTACTCACTATCTGAGATGCTCTGCTCAGATTGTCGGCGAGCACATTCCTCTTGCCTGGAATGAAGCGGGCTGATAGTGGTACTGAGTGGGCCTCGGCCCATCTCAATATCTCTCCTGCTAGATGGGATAGGGGCTGCGTAAAAGTACCTCCTTGTTTGTTGATTGAGCCACAACTGTGGTGTTATCGCTCATCACAACCACTGAGTGGCCCGCTAGGAACTGTTGGAATTGTTGAAGGGCCAGAAAGATGGCCTTCATCTCTAAGAGATTTATGTGGAGGTACTTTTCTGACTCTAACCAAAGGCCTGAGGTCTTATGGTGCAGCATGTGGGCCCCTACCGTTCTTTTGATGCGTTTGATAACAGCATCAAGTCCAGGGGGAGGACGAGAAAATCTATGCCCCTCATCAGGTTCTCGTCTGCCATCCACCAATCAAGGTCTGTCCGTTCTTCTGATCCCATGGAGATCCGAATGTCCAGGGAATCGAAAACTTGATTCAAATTGGACTTCAGTCGACACTGGAGGGATCGAATCCTGAGGCAGCCATTGGGAGCTAGACGGGCCAAGGATGATAGGTGTCCGAAGAGACAGTCACTTCTTGACTGGGAGTTCTTCTCGTCTGAAAAAAGGTCTTGCGACCTTTCTCAGCCTCATTATCCTGTTGTCTGATGGGAATGCTTTATGGAGATTGTGCCTAAAATTATTTCCCAGGTATACCAGTCTTTGACTGGGAAGCAGGGTGGATTTCCCGAGTTCTATCATGATCCCCAGATCTTGGCAAAGCCTCAGAAGTTTGTCTCAGTGCGGAAGAAGGGTTGCCAGCCACCGAGTCTGCTAGGATCAGCCCGTCGTCCAGATAATGGAGGAGACGGATGCTGATCCTGTGAGCCCAGGATGACGCTAGGGTGAACACCCTCGTGAACACTTGGGGTGCTGTGGAAAGACCGAATTACAGTACCCTGGATTAAGTATTTCCTGTTGTCTAGGCTGAATCTTAGATAGTTCATTGAAGACAGATAGATAAGGATCTGGAAGTATGTATCCTTTAGGTCAAGTGTGCCCATGAAGTCCTGTGGTCTTACCGATTGCCTGACTGTGTCTGCCGTCTCCATGCTGCACGAAGTCTGTTTGACAAACTTGTTCAAAGCCGAGAGGTCGATCACTGGTCTCCAGCCTCCAGGTGACTTTTTCACAAGAAAGAGTCGACTGAAGAAGCCTTGGGAGTCGTCAAGGACCTCCTGAAGAGCGCCCTTTTCCAACATGGTCTGGACTTCTGCCCAAAGAGCTAGCCCCTTTGCTGATCCCACCGCAGAGGAGTCTATCGTCACTTGATCCTTGATCAGGGGAGGGAGAGATGACATGAACGGGACAATACCCTGAACGAATCACAAAGACTGTCCAGGGATTGGCCCTGAATTACTTCCACCTGTCCCGGCACCTTTGCAGGCATCTCCCTCTAGGATGTTTTCCTCCCTTGGAGGACTTTGAGCCCTTCTTGTCCTTAGATGGAAAGGGCTTCTTAGACCCCTCTTTCTTCACTGCTGATTTGCTCATCGAGGCTTTGTGCTGGTTGGGCTGCAGAGGAGCTGGTAGTCTGTAGGGATGGGATGTTAGGGCCCTAGGAAGTAGAGTCCTGGTGGGACTTCCTCCACCTCTCTGCAGCCTGCTTAACATCCGTAGGCTTAAACGATGAGGCACCCTCAAGAGAGAAGTTCCTGAGCCTTGCAATCTTGGCATTAGGGACTTGGTGATGGGACCTCTCGGATACCGAGTCCTTGCGCTTCAGGATGGTGTTGGCCCAAAAGTTCGATACTTGGTGGGCCAGGAACTCAATCGTCCAGGTACCCAAGAGGAGGAAGGTTTCTATCGCCTTCCTGGTATTTTCCTTGGAGAAGTCCTTGGTCCGCACCAAGATTCCCAAGAATCCTAACCATAGATCCAGCCTTGAAGTAGCCTGCATGGCATACTTCATGACATTTTCTTGGTTGAGGATCTCCGCCGCCAAGAATGTGACTTGACAGCCAGAGAGTCTCTCTAGGGAGACCCCCTTTGTCACTTTTTCCAGAATCTGGTAAAGTGGAAGAGCTGGTCGAGGCTCGTCCAAAGACCTCATAATACCTCCTTTGTTGAACGCGAGGAGGTAGGAGGAGCTTGGTGGATGAGCCCGAATGAAGGGAAGAGGAGAACTTGGAGAAATGGGCGGCGATCTTACAATGAGCACCATTCAGCCCCTTAGACAAGAGCAAAGCTGCTCTGGACTTAGTGGGCTTCGAAATGCCAAAGACATGATCTAAGATTGTGTCTTTGCCCTCCTGAGGAGCTATCTCTGGGTTGGATAACCCGTTGAGGGTCCTCATCAAAGTCAGAACATTCCAGAAGGCGTGTTCTGACTCCTCCTGTTCCATCATCCGCCGCCAGGAACTCGTCTCGGGGTGGATCGCGGTCGTCTCTTGGGTGGCTGACTGTCCTGACCCCCTCTGCGAGTCTGGTTGTCCTCAAAGAGGACTTAGGCATCGTTTTGAAGTCCTTTGAATCCTTCCAAGGAAGAAGATATACTTCCAGCATGGAAGGCCTGGATGGTCTGGACTTTCTGGAAGCCTCCGAAGACATGAAAATACTGTCACGAGGCAAGTCTTCCTCCGAAGGTAGTGGGGGGAGATTGGAATTGGTTTCACGTGTGATACCCTTGGCCATGATAGCGAAGAGCCAGGAGAGTGGGGGAAAAGAGAACTGGATAGGTTCAACCTTGTCCTCGACAGCCTAACTGGAGTCAGCTTTACCCTAGACGAAGAATTGATCTCAGGAGCACCTCTTTTCCTCATCAAGGAGGAGACAGCCAAAGGTCCCTTGCCGTGTGTCTACTGAAACGGACGAATCCTGGAGGTTCTCAGAGGCTTCTGAGGTGCAGGCTGAAAAGGCAGGTCCAAAGCTTGCACAACTGCCCTGACGATGGCTCCGAACCATAGCTGTCTGCTGACGCTAGCACTGTCTGAGAGGTCACCTGCGGGGAAGGAAACTGAAGGTTTCTTCTAAGAAGTATTATCTGGAACCGTTGATCTACGTGGGTCTGCCTTAGGTGCCAGTAGTTTCGGGATCTTAAATTCTCCAGGTATGCCCTTTCCTTCCTTCCCAGCAGTCGTGCTGTTATGCATTTGCGGGGAGGGGAATGGGGCGACAGTGACCTGTGGAGTGGGACTCTGCCCTTCTTCGTAGAGAGAACCGATGATGTGGAGGGCGATGACCTACCTTTCCGCTCCTACTCCTTACCTCTATGATCACCTACCTGTGCCTTTACGGGTTGCTGCAACTTCATGGAAGTCGATGAAGGATGGTGGCTGCTGTCTTTTGTCTGCATTTCAATGCGTTGAGCAACCTTGGGTTGCTGAAGCACTGGTGAATGACTGCCCATTCGTGAGTGTCTACGCGTTGGCGAGCGTAGCCTTGATTGAGAAAGCTGACGTGGTGGAGAGCGCCGGAGAGTAGGCGAGCGCCGACGCGTTGAAGAATGCTGACACGTTGGATGGCGTTGATACAGCACCGCTTGATGACCTGTGGGTGAGCGCTGATGCGGTGAATGCTGACGCTTAGGAGAGTGCCAACGCTTAGATGAACGGTGATGAGCGCTTACTGCAGAAACCTCCGAAGGCAATTTATGAGAGGTTGAGCGGTGGACAGCAGGAACGCAGCTGGGCGAACGACATTCTGACACAACGCATTGCTTCGAGGAACGTAGTGAACAATAGATGGCTGACATGTTGGCAGGCGGTGGTCGGCAGACGAACGATGAACAGGGTCATTGAGACGAGTAGGCGATTGACGTGTAAGTGATTGATGCGCAGGCGATTGACGAGTAGGTGAACGACGAGTGGTAAGATGTAAGGAACCAGGAGAATGAACAGGAGATGGACGAGCAGGAGGTTGGTGAGTCAGCGGTCAGCGAGACGATTGCTGAAAAGCAGCTGGACGATGGTCAGGCAATGGGATGTGTCCTTCAGAAGGATGAACATCCTCTGAAGGGGATTGCGAGCGATCCTCAGGCGAGGAGTCCTGGATCGAAGTTCGAGCACTAACAGTAGCGCCGACAGGGGAATGTCCGGAGGCAGGCGAAGGTCGGAACCAGGAGACGTCGGACGAAAAGGCTCCTCTTGTGAGGAGGGCTCCATGGCTGACAAGCCAAAGAGGCGTCTCTTCACCAATGGTGAAGGAAAACCTAAGGCAAAGACGAAAGTAAGCACAACCGGGTCTACGACCACAATAACGCTCCATGCGGGCCGGTGGATTAGCAAGCTGACCATCAGCAGCAGTCCTCCAAAGAGGAGTCTATATGAGTGAACTCTCTCGGTAAGGAGAAGCACTCGCAGAAGAGACATTCCTAGGGCTTTGCTCCCACCCCCCACGAAGGATGCTCAGCAAGGGGGGAAGAGCAGTCTTCAGCAACGGCGGAAGAGGTAGAAGAGGCAGGAATGTTGGCAAACAAGAGATAAAGGATCCACCTCCGACGTCGACGAACGCTAAAAGCTAGTACCCCGGTGCAGCAGCTGCAGCAGGGCTTCCTTGGAGGGCCGACCTGGTTATCCCAAGAACAGCCAAACCTGAAACAATGGAGAAAGAGACATGGACCGCCCTGGTGGGAGAGACGGGGCCACTTTGCTAGGGGAAGCGACACCGTCTCTCGAAGACTGAGGTTATCCAGGAGATAAGCAGCATACGCTACTGCTTAATTGTCCCAGGAGGAGGCCGAACGAACAGGAGCTTTGAAGGAAGGTCGAGAAGCGGAAGAAAAAGCCTTGGGTTCCTTCTTCTTAGAAGAGTCCTGCCTAGACTTCTTTTTACGCAGTCGCCTAAACCTTTCCCACTGGGAGGCAAACCCCTCTCAATACTCATTACACTTGTTCAACTCATCCCACCATTGACCCCTGCAGACCGGGCACAGGCTGTGTGGATCCGTGTCCTCAGCGGACATAAAAGTACCACAGGTGCGGCTCTCAGGACTAGGGCAGATACGCATGGTTGCAGGAAGACGTCAACACACACAAAGACTGAAAAGAAAATGCATAAACAGAATTAATGGTAGTCCAATAAATGCGAAGAGGAAGAGCGGCAACGACAGTTCTCCATACGAGTCAAAAGCAAAGTGAGCTCAGTCACAGGTGTGTGAGTGAAGGGGGTAGCTAGCTAACTCCCCCATCCACCACTAACTAGCGGGATGGGTAGTTAATCCTCGCTAAATTTTAATGGCTCATCCTTTCAGCTTCGCCGAAAGTAGTACCCCTAATAAATAGCATAGGTTTGTATTCCAGTTACGGAACAATTACACCTTCATAAAAGTTACTGTACATACACACCTTTATTTTTTTTCACAGAATTTATGACTACAATAAAAGAATTTCCTTCTTAAAATGTGCAAAAACTTACTCCTCTTATTGAAGTCTTCATATTCAAATGAGTTGTTCTTATAACACATAGAGTAGTTCCCAAGTTTCTTTTTCTTTTTCTAAAGTAGTTTCTAAAGGTTTTACTATCCAACTAACCTTTTGCTTTGCCCATCTCTCAATTACATCCTTTGCAAAGTTGAAATGTTCAGGAACTTTCATCTGAAGCTCAATTCCTTCCTTGATTTTCTCATACCTGTCATGGTCACTCTCTCGACAACACTGCCATCTTTGACCTATAAAATACAGTTCAGATATGTAGTTGATAAAAAATTGTATTTCATCTAATTCATAACAAATAAAATTTCAAACACCTCTCAGTTACAGTGCAAATGAACTATTGTACTTTAAAAAGAAATTATCTTTAACATATCTTTGGTTTACTTTCCAAGTTTACTTCATAAGGTCAAACTTACCAACATATAAAGTTCTCCGACGTAATGCTGAATGCTGCAAGTTGGGTACGAAACATCTGAATGAGTAAGTGTGCCAAAACAGCATACCGAAATGGTTCAATAACTTTTGCGTTTATATCCTGCAAATAAATATTATTAAATTTCATTCATGCTCTTACACATTAAGGCATTTATGAAGTGGTCAGAACGACTAGAGATGTGGGAGAGAGCAGTATAGTACTGGCACAGTATTATGTATAGGATGTGTACTGTAAAAAGATGGTGTCCTATTTAATCTGTAGCAACACGAGTCATTTAATAAGGGTGGCTCTGGCATAACCTGTTACAACCAGATGAAGTATTATCAAAAGGTCAGGCAACTTGGTATTGTTGCACCACTGACCCTCTATGTGGGCTAGTATGTGCTGGTGCTTGTGGCCGATATCCAACACTAACTCTGGTCAGGACCTCTTGGATGGATGTGGCAGATAATAAAACTTAAATGATATAGGTTTGTATAGCTAGGAAAAATGGCAAATTTAATGTAATTTGTATTCTTCCTACCAATACAAACCTTGAGCTCTTTATTAAGAAAAATACTTTCAGCAAAGCTGGAAGACTAGCCATAAGACTTTAAGCAAGGTGTAACTACCCCACTGCTAGTTAGCTGGGGAGTAGGGGGAAAGTATCAGCTACCCTGCTCACACACACACCAGTGTTGTCTTGTCACCTTTGATTGCAGGCAGGACATGCAGGGGAATAGATGATGATGGGCCATATTTGTATAAAGAGCTCCAGGTTTGTATCGTTAGGAAAAATACAAATTACTTTAAATAAGATTAATTTGAAAGTAATTTGTAGTTTTCCTAATGATATAAACCTTGAGCTATTTATAGGGATATAGCCTAATTCTCAGAATGTAGGAGTCCTTTGAATCAACCATAGACATTATCCAATCCCACCTCGCCAGGGGGTATGGGAAGTAACATGTATATAACTCTATGCCAGGTTACACAAAGGAAATGGTTTTACCTGCAGATAGCGGATTGATTGTTAAAGTTTTCTGGCATCCTGGCATCTAAGGTCATTGACGGCGTGCAGACAGCAGAGGCTAGCTGTTCCGCCCAAAGAGGAAAGTTGAACGAAAGAAAGGGCCAGTCATTCTTTATCATTCATCCCAGACTTGACTCTGCCCTTCAACATCTGCTACTTGTCCATCAAGGAGCCTGAGGTGTTTAAATCATTTATAGTATAGTCTCCACATGTTCCTGTGAGGTCACGTCTTGCAGTAAGTGGGCAGTGAAGGTCGTTTGACACTTCGTCAAGCCCGCCTACAAGGCCTGTGTCACAGAGTAATTCTTAAATGCTAGGGATGTACTCCTATCAAAATGAGTTCTAAGTCTCCTCTATTGAGCAGAAGAATCAGGATTCAATGCTCGGTCTATGACCTTGTGAATCCAAGCCAAGAATGTGTTCTTGGCGATCCTTCTCTTAACCTTCCTCGAGTTGACGAAGAGTGCTGACCGTGTGGATCATTGGTCATGCTACAAAGGGCTCCCAATCTGACAATCTGGGATCCGATGCTACCAGGAATGGAGTAAAGTATTACGTTCCTCATCACCGTGAATGAGAGATGTCATAGGCCGACCCTGGAATTCTCCGACCCTCTTAGCCGAAGCAAACACAAGCGGGAAACCTGTCTTCAAGGTCAGGGGAAGATCTGCTGCTTGGCATCCTGGGTAGTAGGGGGCACCCTTCAGGGACCGAAGAGCACAAACTGTAGACCATGGAGGAGGCATAACTTCCACCTGGGAGCTGGTAGACTCAAAATGCCGTATGAAGAAAAACAATACCGTCACAGAGGAAAGGTTAATTCCTGATGGCCTGAAGGTGAGGTTCAAGGGGGGAGCGGTAGTCTTTCACCGCCGAGACCAAGAGATTTTTCCATCAGAAGGTATCCAAGCAAACTGCAATGCTGGAAGGGACAGTGAGGGGGAGATACCCCGTCCATGACACCAACCACCAAAGGAAGTCCACTAGCCTCTAAGCCAGCACCTGGAGAATTCCAATGGTATCCAGAACATCCTTTCGCAATTTCCGTATAAGGAGATGTCGGAAAGTGTCTAGGCATGAAGACGTACGGGACCTACGGCTCCATGGAAGATGTTCCTATGTGGCTTTCTAAGTAGATCGTGTCGTGGAAGGAGTTTCTCAGGACTTCTGTCAGCAGCTAAATAAGGTATGGAAACCATTCTGCAAATGCAAAGCAGAGCTAAGAGGGTCATTGCTAGGTTGCATATGATCTTGCCTTTTTAAACATCCTTGTCATAAACCAGCATGGGGGAACAGCTAAAACGCATATGTTGATCCACCATTGCTGAATACATCCTGCCGTAGAGCATGGGAATCCAGGACTGGTGAACAGTAACTGGAGCCTGTTGTTCAAAAACTTCGCAAAGAGATCCATTGTCGGGGAACCAATTGAAGTCAGGACTTTGTAGGCTACTGGATAATTCGAAGACCACGCAGAGGCCACTATCTAAGTAGCTCTACGCAGATGACTGTGAGCACATTACTATTGTCCAGAATGAATTGAGCTGATAGGGAGACAGAGTTGTCTTCTGCCCATTTTAGTATCCCTATGCTAGAAAACAAAGGTGCTGCAAAAAAGGTACTACCCTGTTTGTTCTAAATAAGCCACTAACGTATTGTTGTCGCTTGCCAAAACCACCGAGTGAGCCCCCAGAAACTGATGTATCTACTTTAGGGCTAGGAAGGCTACCCTTATCTCTAGGAGATTTGTATAATGGTATCATTTGGACTCTGACCAGAGTCCGGAGGCCATGTGGTACAGCACGGGGTCCCCCATTTTGATGTGTTTGAAAGGAGTATCAAAGCTGAGGAAATGGACGAGGAGGACAAGGCCTCAGCGAAGATTCTTGTCTGTCACCCATCTTCTCAGGTCCGCCTTCTACCCGGATCCCATAGAGACCAGAGAAGAAGGAGATCCCTCATGCTGAGCCATCTGGGATCTGGCTGCCACTGAAGAGGTTGAATTTGAAGGAGTCTGATGTGGGTTCAACGAATCAACCCCTGCTGGTCTCGTAGACGCAAGAGATTTACCACTTTATTCTGCCTTGGACCTCGTTGTTCTGAGGAAAAGTTCTGCAGGCTGATGACGACGATCATGCCTACGAACACTCGTCTCTGATAAGGAAGCAGGGATATCTCTCGAGATTTACTTAAATCCTCATATAGTGGTAAACTCAAGGAGTTGTCTTGGTGATGATGAGGGAAAGCCACCAAGACATTTAGAATCAGCCAGTGCTCCCGAAATCTTCAGAGACTAATGCCGATCATGTATGTCCAGGTTGACACTAGGGTAAAAACTCGTAATAACCTGAGGTGCTGTCGAAACCAAAGCACCGCACCTTAACCTGGTACAGTATGTCTGTATGATAGTAGATACTTCCTTGATAATGGATGTCCTAGTATCCAGGAGTATGAGTCCTAGTGGTTGTACGAAGTTCTGTGGACTAACTGCTTGTATGATAGTATATGCCGTCTCCTTGCCAAACAGAGTTTGAAGAACCAACTTGTTCCAGGAGGAGAGGACGAATACTGGGGACTTCTATAAGAAAAAAACTCTGTAAAAGCTCAGAGATACTGTAATGAAACACGCAGTCCAGCAAAAATGACAAAATTGGAGATAATTTGTATTTTTCCTAACGATACAAACCTTTAGCTATTTATTAGGGGTATTACTTTCGGCGAAGCTGAAAGGACAAGCCATTAAAATTCAGTGAGGGTTAACTCTGTACCTTTTCAGCTATTTAGCAGCAGTAGCTGGCTACACTCCCACTTACACACCTGCAATTTAACTCACTTTACTTGGAGGTAGGACTTAAAGGGGATAGGGTTGGTAGGTTAAGTTTGTATAATTACTGGTAGCTAAAGATTTGTATCGTTAGGAAAAGTACAAATTATCTACAAATTTGTCATTTGTTCCGTGACTGGAATACAAACCTACGCTATTTATTAGGGGTGACTTACTCGTTAGGAGGGTCGATGTCCCTGCCAAACTGGCTTTTTGGCTACCCGGGGGCTCCTTGCTTTGAATAGGTATGTACCAAAAATAAGGAGTTCCTACACCTCGCTATACCTTGGTACGCAAGGTATGCGGCCTACACAAGGTGTGTGTTGAGATATTTAATAATGTGACAGCCCAAGTAAAAATTTTTTCAGTCTTTGTAGGAAAAACTGTGGTAACCAAGACTTTCCCAATATACCACCTACCCAGGATATGGAGACGCAACAGTATTAACTTAATACTGTATATGTACTAGGTACACAAGGAAGCATGGTTTACTTGCAGTGGTTTGAGGTCAGCTTCTGCAGAGAACCTAGGATGCTGCTTTCCCAAAGAAAGGGGAGGATGAAAAGAATAAGAGCCAGTTAAACCTTTTCATTCATGCAGACTAAAACTAGGTAACATTGCCCTCCACCTTCTGCTACTTGTTCAATAGGGAGCATGGGGTATAATTCCAGCTGTTGTGCAGCCACCACAGAGCCAATAGAGAACGTGTCGAGCTTCCTGTGGGTCACGTCTTGCAGGTAGTGGGCTGTGAATGTATTTTGACATTTCCACACCCCAGCCTGTAGAACCTGCATCACTGAGAAGATTCTCTTGAAGGCCAGGGATGTAGCTACGCCCCTGACTTCGTGGGCTCACGGACGACATGAAAGAGGAGGGTCCGAATTCAGGGCATGGTCTATGACCTTGCGAATCCAAGCAGAGATGGTGTTCTTGGTGACCTTCCTCTTGTTCCTCTCTGTGCTGACGAAAGTGCGGGCACACAAGGACGGGCTGCGGCTGTTCTCTTGAGGTAAGGCTTAAAACTCCGTACTGGGCAGGATAAGAGATGATCAGGGTCATCTGTTACGTAGCAGAGACTCAAAATCTGGAAGGAGTCGAATATGGGGATCCACCAATTTCGAATTCTGAGTCCTGGCAACAAACTCAGGGATGAAGCTGAAAGTTATCTCTCCCCATCCCCTTGAATGGGCGATGTCGTATGAGAGACCATGAAGTTTACCGACTTGTTTGGCCGGAGCCAAAGCTAGAGGGAACACCGTCTTCCAAGTCAGTTGCTGATTTGTTGTCTGGCGTAGTGGTTCATAGGGACGTCTCTTCAGAGACCTGAGAACTAGAACCATGTTCCACAAGGGAGGTCTCACTTACGACTGAGAACAGGTAAGTTCCAAACGCTACAGCTTTGTGGAAGATGTTAGTATGTGGTTGTCTGAATAGATTGTGTTGTGGAGGAAGTTCTCTTGGAGACTCCGTCAGGAGTTGCAGAAGGTCCGGAAACTATTCCGAGAGTCATTGAAAGGTCAACCAATGTTCTGGCCTTGTTGAGTACCCTCCTCATCTGACAGAATGGGGGAAAGGCGTAGACGTCGACGTTGTCCCACAGTTGTTGGACTGCATCTTGCAATAGAGCACAGGGGTCTGTGACTGAGGAGCAGTACAACGGGAGCCTGAAGTTCAGGGTCGTTACAAAGAGATCCACAGTCAGAGAACCACACAAAGTCCGGACTTTGTTGGCTACTAGGTAATCCAAAGACCACTCGGTACTAACTATTTGAGATGCTATGCTCATGAATTTTGGCATGCAGGAGAGCGCTGGTGCGCAGGAAAGTACTGGCGCGTTAGAGAGTGCTGGCGACCCCGGGAACGCTGAAGCACAGGAGAGTGCTGGCGAGCTGGGGAGCGCTAAGGTGCAGGATAATGCAGGTGCACAAGTGACCGCGGGCGTGTAAGTGAGCGCTGGCAAGCTGAAGAACGCTAACGCACAGGAGAGTGCTGGCGAGCTGGAGAGCGCTGGCACGCTGGAGAGCGCTGGCACGCTGGAGAGCGCTGATATGCAGGAGACCGCTGGCACGCAGGAGAGCACTGACACGTAGGAGAGCAATGGCGCGCAGGAGAGCGCTGGAGAGCTAGAGAGCACTGGTTCAGAGTAGAGCACTGATGTACTGTGCTGGTGAGTGTCGTTGTGCTGGAGAGCGTTGGTGTGCTGGGAAGTGCTGGAGAGCTGAAAAACACTTAGGTACTAGAGAGCGCGGATGCGCTACAGAGCGCTGGCAAGCAGGAGATCGCTTGAGCGCTGGAGAGCGCTGACGCACTGGAGAGCCTTGACAGGCTGGAGAGCGTTGACGCGCTAGAGAGTGATGGCGAGCTGGTGAACACTGACGAGCTGTCGGTGAGCGCACCAGCGCAGCTGAAGGCGTTGCACGAGTGCAAGCGCGCTGATGAGTAGGAGAGCGCTGCACAGAAAGCATTGGTAAGGGCGCATGAGGAAGGCGCATTGCTGGAAAAATGTTATTTTCATTATAAAATAAATTTTTGAACATACTTACCTGGTGGTTATATATATAGCTTATGTCCCTGACCTCACGGCAGAGAAATTCATAACTTGCGCCAATCGCCGATTGGATAGCCAGGTGTGCTACCCATGCGCCCCTGGTGAGGTACCCAGAAACCATTCCCTCGGTATTCACATCTTCCATGCCTCTAGTCTCTAGAGGGGAGGAGGGGGGATTTTAATTATATATAACCAACAGGTTAGTATGTTCAAAAATTTATTTTATAATAAAAATAACATTTTTAAACACAAGACTTACCTGGTGGTTATATATATAGCTGATTAACACCTTTGGTGGAGGGTTAGAGACAGCCAATATACAGTAGTTGGAATTATGTTTAAGAGTTTCTAAAATACAAAACAAACTTAAGGGTTTCGTACCTGATAAGGAAGCTGACTTCAATGATACTCTGCCATTATGTCTGCTATCCTTATGAGATCCAGCAGTCCTCTCAGGGGGCTGAAAATCCCTAGGAGCTACTAACCGGTGATCACACCTCTTTGTGACAGAGCTCCTCTAATACCCATTCCAGGGTGCTCTCAAGGAACAAAAAAGACCACCTGACAAATCAATGATTGCGGAAGACTGTCGCAATCTCCACAAGACAACCAAAAAAACACCAAATAAAAGTTCCAAGAGAAAGAAAAGGTATTAGGATTATGGGAAAGTAGTGGCGGATCCTTCTCCCACTACTGTACTCGCTACTACAAACGGTCCCAGAGTATATCGGTCATCATATATAGTCTGAACATTTTTCAAATAGTGTGAGGCGAACACAGATTTGCTTCTCCAGATGATTGTGTCCATAATGCTTTGCAAGGAACGATTTTGCTTGAATGCCACTGAAGTTGCCACTGCTCTTACTTCATGAGTCTTTACTTTCAAAAGACTAAAATCTGTCTCACTGCAGTGAGAATGAGCCTCTTTAATTAGAAGTCTAATAAAGTAAGACAGAGCCACAGTGCTTCCGACTTGCCTCTTAAAGTCTTTGTTCTAAGTAAAACTTGAGGGCCCTTACTGGACATAAAACTCTCTCTAGCTCATTTCCAACCACGTCCGCCAGGTGCGAAATCTGAAAAGCCTTAGGCCAAGGTTGGGAAGGGCGCTCGTTCTTAGCGAGAAAACCCAATTGTAATGAGCAGATCGCTTTACCGTCCTGGAAACCCACATTTCTACTAAAAGCATGGACTTCACTAACCCTCTTGGCTGTTGCCAGACTAACCAAGAAAAGGGTTTTCATCGTGAGGTCCTTCATAGATGTAGAGTGCAGGGGTTCAAACCTGTCACTCATCACAAATTTTAACACAACATCCAGTTTCCAAGCTGGTGAATTCTGGTGTTGTTGTTTTGTTGTCTCAAAGGATTTAATTAGTTCTTGCAGATCCTTATTATTTGAAAGGTCCAGGTTCCTGTGCCTGAACACAGTCGTCAACATACTCCTGTATCCCTTGATAGTTGACATAGAAAAACTTCGTTTCTTTCTCAAGAATAAAAGAAAATCAGCAATCTGAGCTACAGAGGTACTGGAAGAGGAAACAGAGTTGACCCTGCACCATTCCCTGAAAACTTCCCACTTGGATTGATAGACTCTGATGGTTGAAGACCTCCTAGCTCTTGCCATCGCCCTAGCTGCCTCCTTCGAACAGCCTCTAGCTCTTGTGAGTCTTTCGATAGTCTGAAGGCAGTTAGTCGAAGACTTTGGAGATTTTGATGGTGTCTTACCAAGTGGGACTGTTTGAGTAAATCTACTCGCAAAGGGAGGCTTCTGGGAGTATCCATCATCCATTCCAGTACCTCTGTGAACCATTCTCTTGAGGGCCAGAGGGGGGCTATCAAGGTCATTCTGGTCCCTTCACTTGTCACAAACTTTTGAAGAACTTTGTACAGGATCTTGAACAGAGGAAAAGTGTACACATCTAGATTTGCCCAATCTAGCAGGAACGCGTCTGTGTGTACTGCCTCGAGATCTGGCACTGGGGAGCAATATGTCTCTATACAAGGGTGACCCCAAAGTTTACACAGACTCTTGCACACCTCTAGGTGTAGAGTCCACTCCGTGGATAGGACTTGTCCTTTCCTGCCGAGATCGTCTGCCAAAACATTCCTTTCCCCCTGGATGAACCTTGTAAGTAAGGTCACCTGTCCTTCCTTTGCCCAGATGAGCAGCTCTCTCGCCGTCTCGCAAAGGGAAATCGAGTGTGTTCCTCCTTATTTGGCAATGTAGGCCAATGCCGTGGTGTTGTCTGCATTGACTTGAATCACCTTGTTTCGCACTGACCCTTCGAAGCTCTTCGAGACCAAAAGAACTGCAAGCAGCTCCTTTTGATTTATGTGGAAAGACTTCTGAATCTCCGTCCACACCCCTGATCTTTCCACATTCCACAGTGTTGCCCCCCACCCCGAGTTCGAGGCATCGGAACACAACACTAGGTCTGGGCTTTTCAGTTCTAATGAGCAACCTTCTTGAAATTTGATCGGGTCGTTCCACCACTGAAGACAGTGTCTCATTGACTCCGTGATCGGAACACACACCTTCTCCAAATCCTTCTCCTTGTTTCAGCAAGAGTTGAGGTGAAATTGGAGTGGTCAAAGGTTCAGCCTTCCCAGAGAGATGAACTGTTCCAAAGAGGAGAGAATTCCCAACAGACTCATCCACCTCCTCGCAGGACACCTCTGCTCTCCTAGAAACGCACGTATCTTCTGAAGGGCTTGCTCCGTCCTTAAGGGAGACGAAAAAGCCCGAAAAACCTGACTCCGAATCATCACTCCTAAATATATAATCTCTTGAGAAGGTATCAATGAAGATTTGTCTTTGTTGACTAGAAGACCCAATTCTTCCATCAACTTCAAAGTTGTCTGAAGATCCTTCAGGCAGCGATCTTGAGAGTGGGCTCTTAAAAGCCAATCATCCAGGTACAGGGAGGCTCTGATGCCCTTTGAGTGGAGCATCCTTGCTACATTGAGCATAAGTCTCGTAAAGACCTGTGGGGCGGTGTTGAGGCCGAAACACAGGGCTCGAAACTGAAAGACTTCTCCTCGGAAAACGAATCTCAGAAAGTGCTTGAACTTTGGATGAATTGGGATATGGAAATAAGCATCCTGAAGGTCCAGTGATACCATCCAGTCGCCTTTCTTTACCGCTGCAAGCACCGACTTCGTCATTTCCATTGAGAACTTTCTTGTCTGGATGAAGTTGTTGAGAGCACTTACATCCAGAACTGGACGCCATCGCCCCGAGTTCTTGGAAACTAGGAAAAGGAGGTTGTAAAAGCCTGGTGACTTCCAGTCTTGTACTTTCTCTACAGCTCCCTTCTCCAGCATGAGAGACACTTGTAGCTGTAATGCTTGCCTCTTTAATTCCTCCCTGTACCTGGGAGAGAGATCCACAGGAGTTAACCTTAGAGGGGGTTGATTTATAAAAGGGATCCTGTAGCCCTTCCTTAGAAGTTGGACTGACCAAGGATCTGCACCCCTCTTCTCTCACACTTGCCAGCAGATGTTTAGTCTGGCTCCTACTGCGTGAAGGCGAAAGCAGTCAAACTCTGCGCCCTGTTCTTGCTACTCTTTTCTTAGTCCCCCTTCCATCTGATCTGAAGTTACCAAGGTTTTCCTCGAAAAGGCTGAGAAAACTTTTGAAAAGGAGCAACCTCTTTAGGTTTGTGGCTAACGAAAGAAGGTGGCAACACTTCCCTTGCCGTCTTCGAGACCATGTCTTGAGTGGCCTTCTGAGTTAACGAAGAAGAAATCTCCCTAATAAGGTCTTGTGGGAACAGAGATGACGACAGTGGAGCATACAATAATTCGGATTTCTGAAAGGATGAAACCCCCACAGACAGAAACGAACACAATTGGGCTCTCTTTTTTGAGAATTCCTGCTGTAAAAATTGCAGCTAACTCATTAGCCCCGTCTTGCAACGCCTTATCCATGCAGGATAGGACGTGGATTAGGTTCGAAGAGTCTCCTTCCTTGAGTGTAGTCATCTTTTTGCCCAAGGCCCCCAGAGTCAAATCAAGGAAATTAAATACCTTGAAGGCTCTGAAAACACCTTTGAGTAAATGGTCTAATTCAGAGGTAGACCAAAACAACTTAGTCTTCTTCATAGCCGATCTACGAGGAGTGTCTACCAAGCTTGAGAAATCTCCTTGGGCAGAGGCAGGAACTCCCAAGCCGAGAACCTCTCCCGTATCGTACCAAACACTAGACCTAGAAGCCAACCTATTAGGGGGAAATGTGAAGGCCGCTTTCCCTTGCTCTTTCTTGGCACCCATCCAGTCTCCCATTAATTTAAGTGCTCTTTTAGATGAACGAGAGAGCATCATTTTAGTGAACAGAGACTTTTTCTTAGGTTTCCCTAGAGTAAACTCTGAAGGAGGCAATCGTGGAGCCACAGGAATAAAAGACTCTGGGAACTCAACATGAAAAATCTTCATCAGCTTTTTTAAGTCTACCGAATGACGAAAAGACTTAAGAGTCCTCATCCTCAGATAACTCCTCAAAGGATTTGGAAGGCGAAAGAGGAATATCAGCTTCTTCCTCTGATAACAAGTCTCGCCGCTCCTCAGAACGCTCGCGATCCGCGCGATCAGAGTTAAGAACCGTTGCATTATGTCCAAAGTCCTGTCTGGATGTTTGTTGTTCCGTATCGCATACAAGAGGGCATTCAATGTAAGAACGCTTGCGTTCCGATGAATGCTCGATGAGAGGACGCCTGGCGTCACGCTCGCGTTCAGCTGAACGCTCGATGGGAGGATGCTTGCGCTCTGACCGCTTGATGTGAGGACGCTTGAGGTCACGCTCTACACGCTCGACATCACGCCTCGCTGAATGCTTGAAAGCACTTTCAGCAGAACAATCACAATCACTGCTAAGCGCATGAACAGCAGCTCGATTAGGAGTACGCTCGACTTCCTGAAAGCCTGAGAGATCAGCCTTTCGTGAAGAACGTTTACTTTCTCGATCATCTCTGTGCGTAGCCGCACACTCAACGGGTTTAGAAACTTTATCACCAAGCGTTCGCCGACTCTCCGGCTTGCACCGCTTAGTGTTAAGGGAGGAGGATTAATTAGGTTGGTAGCCTTTCATAAAAGATGAAAGCTCCTGCTGCATTTCTTGCAACATTTTAAAATTAGAATCTTGCGAAACACTAATCGCAAGTTCTTCCTCTCCACCGCTCAAGGACCGCTTAGAGCGAACAGCGGGTGAGATCCAATCTGAAGGAGGCGAAGGAGCATGAAACGATGTTACGGCCAGTTCGGATAATTGCTCAACAGCAGGACTATTTTCAACTAATGTCCTAGCAGGCCGCTTGGAGGGCGAGCTTCCTTCAGACGAAAAGCGTTCAGGACTGTTCCAATGACTACAGCCTGCTTGCGATGTCCTGGAAGGACGTTGGTCAAATTTCCTCTTAAGAGGTCTAGAAGTTTGACTACAACCTATTTTAGGAAAATCATCCTCTGATGATGAGCCAAACTTTTTAACTTCACCTTTACTATGGTAAGAGCGAACGTCCTGAGAAAAATCAACAGGAACGCTCGAGGGAACGTCTGCTCGTGAAGTAATGCCTCTCGTTTCCTTTCGTCTTTCGACATTCCTTCTCCCAGGGGTTGGAGAGCTTGGAAGAGGTCCAGGACTGGGAGAACGACAAGACCGAGCAGGCATACCCTCCACAACACTAATAACACTCACTGTACCTTTAACACTGACTTTTTAGCTGTTTAATATCAGCCATTAACTGCGTTCTATCCGCAGCGATAGACTCTACCTTCGTACCCAACGCCTGGATAGCCAACATCATATCTTTAAGTGTTGGTTCATTAATGGTACTCGTAGCGGGATCTAGAACTACCACTACAGGAGAAGGAATAGGAACAGTGACATAGGAAGAGGAATCTTTAGAAGAAAGAGAAGAACTACGTCTTACCCTATCTTTAGCTAACTTACGAATATAACGATCGAAATTAAGCCCCTCATGATCAGACAAAATAAGGCATTCGTCACACCTATCATCAAGTTTACAAACTTTACCCCTACATTTAATGCATAATGAATGAGGATCAATGGAGGCCTTTGATAAACAGGTCTTACACCCACTAGCACACACCTTAAAACCACTAGAGGGGGTAGCCATTTTGAACTTTGACAGATAGATCAAATACAAGCAAGGGTAAAAAAATCAATATCCAAACATATAACTAAAGTATTCAAATCGAAAAATCAATCAAGCGAGTCAAAAAACCAGAATTATTGTACTTCACCAAAGGGATAGCAATAATCAGTCAAAATGCGAGGAGAATATCCAACCAATGTTACCGCTAGCGCCGGCAGGGAAGATATGAATACCAAGGGAATGGTTTCTGGGTACCTCACCGGGGGCGCATGGGTAGCACACCTGGCTATCCAATCGGCGATTGGCGCAAGTTTTGAATTTTTCTGCCGTGACGTCAGGGACGTAAGCTATATATATAACCACCAGGTAAGTCTTGTGTTTAAAATAACAAATTTGTAAGTAATTTGTATTTTTCCTAGTATACAAACCTGGAGCTATTTATAGGGTATACTTTCGGCGCAACTGAAAGACGAGCCATGATAATTTTAGTGAGGGATAACTACCCCATCCGCTAGTTAGCGGGTGGGAGGTGGGGTACACTGGCTACCCCACTCACTCACACCTCTCAGCTGAGTAACCACTTTGCTTTATGGCAGGTCTTCTCAGGGGACAGGGTGGTGGGCCAATTTGTATAAATAGCTCCAGGTTTGTATACTAGGAAAAATACAAATTACTTACAAATTTGTTATTTGTTCCGGTGTAGATACAAACCCTCCGCTATTTATAGGGTGACTTACTCTTAGGCGGGAGGAAGTCCTCACCAACTGGCATTGGTCATGACCCTGGGTCCTCTCTATTTTGATCTGTGATTGATAGTAGAAGGGACCCTACCCTCGCTAAAATCAAGTGCCGATATGAGGTCATGCACTGATAGCGGCCTGCACAAGCTTGTGTGTGAGTGGAACTAACAGTGTGGCTTGTCTTTAACATAGGAACTCGAGTAAAAAACCTATTGTTCTTAAAGACTTTCCCAATACCCTCCCTCAAAAAGGTATTGGGGACATAAGGTATTCTTCTATACTTAGCAGGCACAAGGGAAATGGGTCTTACCTGCAGCGAGGTAAGGTCAGCTATGCTGAGGCTTGCGGAGCTGTTTTCCCCAGAGGGGAGAAGGTGAAAGAAAGCAAGGAGCCAGGCATTCTTACTCATTCACCCCAGACTAATCTGGGTAGCCTCAGCCCTCAACCCTCTGCTACTTGTCCATCAAGGAGCCTGAGGTGTTTAGACCATTTGTTGTGCGACCACCACAGGACCGATGGAAAAGGTCTCCATGTTCTTGTGGGTTACGTCTTTGCAGGTAGTGGGCCGTGAAGGTCGATTGACGCTTCCAAATGCCCACTTAAAGTATCTGCGCCACAGAGTAGTTTCTTGAACGCTAGGGACGTAGCAACGCCACTGACGTTACGAGCTCTGGGTCTTAGGATGGAGGAGAGTCTAGATTGAGAGTAACCTCAATTGCCTTCCGATCCCAGAGGGGAAGGAAATCCTTGAGGTCCTCATCTTGACCTTCCCCGTGCTGGTCAACACTGCCGACACACGGGGGGGGGGGGGAGCTGGTATCGTTCTTTTAAGGTAACCCCACAGACTCCTCACTGGGTAAAACCCCAGTTGATGGGTTTCGGTTACCAAACGAAGACTCTTTATTCGAAATGGGCTGCACCTAGGGTACAGCACACTCGGATTTTAAGTCTTGGCAATCCACTCAGGGATGCCGCTGAGGATTACTTCTCCCTGTCTCTTAAGGTAGGAGACATCAGAAGATGGATCATACAACACACTAACTCTCTTGGTCAAAAGCCCATGTGAGTAGAAAGGCCGTCTTCCGTGTAAGGAAGCGTTTTCTGCCGGGCATATGGTTCGTAGAGAGGGGCCTTCAGAGACTGAAGGACCCGAAACGCGTTTCCAAGAGGAGGTTGAGATCCAACGGCGGACAAGTTATCTCAAACTTGTATAAGTAAAGGCATCGATGGGAGAAAATCCCCTTCCACAACATCAGTCACAAAGCACCGAACACTTCGCCTGGAAGATCGACACTGAAAATTGTCTGAGGTGCCTAGATATCTTTTCCGTAACTTGTTGTGAAAGGCCTCTCTGAGAGGGATGGTATAAGATCGTTCCAGGCGTAAAGTCGAAGCAAAACTACGGCTTAGGAAAGTGTTAGCATGTGGCTGCTTGGAAGATCGTGCCGTGGAGGAAGATCCCTCGGAATTCCGTCGGGAGCTGTAGAAGGTCCGGGAACCGTTCTGCGGGTTGAAATACTGAAGCTATTGGAACTCCTTCAGGGGCTGCAGAAGGTCTGGGAACCATTCTGTGGGATACCATAGCGAAGCTATTGGAGTCATTGACAAGATCTTGCTTATCCTGACTTGGCTGAGGACTATTTTCACCAGACCAAATGGGGGGAAAAAAAAAACAAAGCACACCTCTAGGTCGCCCCACCGATCTTGGAATACATCTTGTTTGAGGGCCTGGTGTTCTGGGACTGGGGAACGGTCAAGTGGGAGCCTGAAGATCAGGGCCGCTGAGAGCATAACCACAGTCAGAGACCTCACAAAGTTAAGACTTTGTTTGGATGCAAGATGATTCCACGACACTAGGAGCCCACTATCTGGGTGGTTTTGCAAGCACATTCCTGTACCAGGAATGACAGAGCAGATGGGGGCAACTAGTTGCCCTCTGTCCATCTGAGGCTTCATACAGCTAGATGGTTTCTAAGAGAGGTGAATGCTGGCACCTTTCTGAACTGAGCCAACGGACGAGGCTGGAATGGTGCGTCATATGCCCCCCTCCCTCTCTTTTGATGCAGTAAAGAGAGCATCAGATCCAGAGGGAAGACGAGAAGACAGGCCTCTATGCAGATGCTCTCGTCTGCCACTTATCATCCGCGGATTGTCCAGCAGTGAGGGGGGAGGGAGTGCATAGCAATAAACACATCTCCAGATGATGTCGAGACGTATAACTAATTGCACGTTCTTGCAACGAAGGGGAACAGCCTGTACTCCCTCCAACTGCCACTAATCCAGTGTGGTTGGCCGAATAAGACTGATACCAAATGGTAAACCAGTTAATCAGTACAGCTTATGTTGTAATAGCGAATCTGCATAGAGACCACTTTCCGGACAAGAGAAAATGTACGGTAATCACCGAACGCATCCAACCAAACCAAAGAGGGGATTGAGATGTATCTTCAATCTACTGTTGGGTGGGTAAAGAGCATAAGTCTACTACGGAGTAGTAACACCGAACTGTGAGCATGACAAGCATACATGCGTAGTTCGACTTAAAAGTCGTGTCCGGAACTCAGTAGGAGAATGTTGAAAACGTTCGTAATGGAGGTTTCTCCTTCTTAGGACAAAAACGTTCGTGCTTATCCGTCTCCGATCGGTAAATTAGCATTTATATTAAATGTTCCCTACTAGGGAACAGATATTCTTACGAGAAGTTTCCAGCCAAAGCCTTTGTAGGAGACTAAGACTTCCGATTGGGGGAAAAGAAAAAATGCCTATAAGGAAGCAGAATGTAAATGCCATATGTCTGGTTACTGGAAAGTAGCCAAGTAATGTACTGAATAACCTGGTTTCAGTAAGGGATATAAATATACAACTTAATAGAACGGAGTTCTAATTGCAAGATGTATATAGCCCTTATTGGCAGAAAGATCGCTTGCACGCATATATGTACTTGTCCATTTGCGCTAGTGCATGCGTATTCTCTGCCTCCAGGAGACGTTTGCAACAAATCTGGTTGCGGGAATAATGTATGTGGGATGAATGTCAACATTATTGCCAAAAGAATTTTTATCGTTGACTAACTATAGCAGCAGGCATCCCTCTGTCATAAGAGTAAAACTCTTGATGACGATGGGCGGGCGCAAACAATTCACGGGACGAGAGTTCGAAAACTCTGTCATGAGAGTAAAACTCTTGTGCATTGTAAACACTTCGTGCAACGAGAATTTGAAAAACTCTGTTATAAGAGTTGTTCGCGCCAAGTTGCTCGTGCACGCCAATATGGTCGTGCGTGCGTGCCAATATGGTCGTGTGTGTGTGCCAATATGGTCATGCGTGCGCGCCAATATGGTCGTGCGTGCGCTCCAATATGGTCGTGTGTGCAGTCATGTGCGCCACATTGGCTGTGCGCGCCAACTTGGTCGTGCGCGCCAAATCAGTCGTGTGCGCCATATCGGCTGTGCGTGCCAACTTGGTCGTGCGCGCCAAATTGGTCGTGCACGCCACATCGGCCGCGAGCACCAATTTGGTGGTGCGTGCCAGATCGGCTGTGCGCGCCAATCTGGTAGCGCACTCTAATCCGTTCGTGCACGCCACATCCGCTGTGAGCAATTCGTGTGCACCAAATTGGTTGTTCGCGCCACATCGGTTGTGCGCGCCAATTTGGTTGTGCACGCCAATCTGGTCGTGCGCGCCAATTTGGTCGTGCACGCCAATCTGGTCGTGCGCGCCAATTTGGTCGTGCACGCCAATCTGGTCGTGCGCGTCAATTTGGTCGTGCGCGCCAATTTGGTCGTGCACGCCGGTCGTGCAGGCCAATTTGCACGAAGAGCTCTCAGTGTGGCGAGAGTACTCACTACTACGGTCACCCGAAGGTTCACGATAGCCTGTGTTGTGTGAGCGCGAACGATCAACACAACGAGAGTCCGCAAACTCTGTCATATAAGTATGGCTATGATCACGAGAACCCAAAGGTTCAACGTGAACTGCGTTGTGAGACTCTGAAGGGTCAGCGCAAACGAGAAATGGAAGTTTCTCTGTCACGAGACCGCGAAGGATCAGCGTAACTAAGGGCACGAGAGACCAAAGGCCTAACGTAGCCTGTGTTGCGAGTCCCCGAAGGGTCAGTGCAATGAGAAACCGAAGTTTCCCTGTCACTAAACACCGAAGTGTCGGAATGACTAAAGTTACGAGAGCCCAAGGGTTCGGCGTAACTGATGTTACGAGACCCCGAAGGATCCGCGAAACGAGAAACCGAAGTTTCCCTGTCACAAAACACCGAAGTGTCAGAGTGACTAAAGTTACGAGAGCCCAAGGGTTCAGCGTAACTAATGTTACAAGACACTGAAGGGTCAGTATAACAAGAAACCGAAGTTTCCCTGTCACAAAACACCGAAGTGTCAGAGTGACTAAAGTTACGAGAGCCCAAGGGTTCTGCGTAACTAATGTTACGAGACCCCGAAGGATCAGCATAACGAGGAACCGAGGTTCCTCTGTTATGAGACCCCGAAAGTTCAGCGTGATTGATAGTACAAGATCCCGAAGGCTCAACATTTCCATCGTTACGAGAGCCCGAAGGTTCAGCGTAACTGAAACCCGAAGGTTTTGAGCGGAGTCCCAAAGGACTCCTACTGTCATGAGAACCCGCAGGTTCAACATGACGGGAGCCCGAAGGCTCATGATCACGCCAGCCCAAAGGGTGATCGTAACGAGACCCCAAAGGATCAAGGAGAACCAGCAGGTTCAAAGATAACACCTCCGCATAAGAGGTTTGTTCTCCCGAAGGAGAATGTCGCTTAAGATAAGACTCTCACTCCGCCCCTGAAGGAGAACCATAAGCATAACGAGGGACCGCCGATGCCCAGAGGCGGTCTTCTCTCGAGAACGAGAGATTCGTTCCCACGAAGGGGTAACCTGCTTCGGAGAAAGCTCTGCCACCGCTTCTGGTGGATTAGCAAACTCCTACAAGTTATTTCTTGCGAACGAGAGGGAAGTTCTCCTGAAGGAGATCGCCTAAGACAACCTTTCTCCCAGCTCTATGGGAATAAAGCATAGGCGTAAAATATCTCTCTCGCGAACTAGGGAGAAGTCCTCCCGAAGGAGGACATCGCCAAAGACAAGCTTTCTCCCAGCTCTATGGGAAAAAAGCATAGGCTTAATAATATCTCTCTCGCGAACGAGAGTGAAGTCCTCCCGAAGAAGGACATCACATAAGACAAGCATTCCTCCAGCTCTATAGGAAAAAAGCGTAGGCATAAGAAACTCTCTCGGGAACGAGAGAGAAGTCCTCCCGAAGAAGGATATCGCCTAAGGCAAGCTTTCTCCCAGCTCTATGGGAAAAAAGCATAGGCGTAAAAATCTTTCTCGCGAACGAAAAAGAAGTCCTCCCGCAAGAGGACATAGCCTAAGTAAAGCTTTCTCCTAGCTCTATGGGAAAAAAGCATAGGCAGAAAAAATCTCTCTCTCTCTCTCTCTCTCTCTCTCTCTCTCTCTCTCTCTCTCTCTCTCTCTCGCGAGCGAGAGAGAGAAAGAAGTTCCCCTCGAAGGAGGAACATCAACGTGGGCAGCTCACGAGCTACCACATGGAGCGCAGGATAACGAACAGGGCGACCATAGCAAGCGACCTTGTGTTCTACGTCGCTGCTACCTGTGAAAAAAGGAAGTTGTGATCAATTACAATTCATGCTCCGCTGCACAAAATATGACAAATTCGTAGATAATTTTCATTTTCCTAACTATACAAACCTTAGCTATATAATAGGGGTATTACTTTCGACGTAGCTGAAATGGTAAGCCATTAATTTTTAACGAGGATTTACTACCCACACCACTAGTTAGCGGGGGTAGGGAAGGGTAGCTTGCTACCCCCCACCTCTCACACACCTGTGCTTAAGCTCACTTTGCTTGGAGGTAGGACTTCAAAAGGGGGATAGGACTGGCGGGCAAGTTTGATTAAATAGCTAAGGTTTGTATATTTAGGAAAAATACAAATTACCTACGAATTTGTCATTTGTTCCGTAACTGAAATACAAACCCCGCTATTTAATATGGGTGACTCACCCCTTATGAAGGGTGGTAAGTCCCAGCCAGTACTGGCTTTTGGATTTGCCCGGGGACTCAGTATCTGAGTGTGTCAGCACTCAACAATAATGAATCCCTGCACCTCACTAGAACCTTGCTGCGCAAGGGCTGCAGCCTACGTAAGCTGTGTGTGAAGGTCTGAAGTGTGACTCGTCCTAGGAAGTTGACCTGCAGTCCTTTAGATGGAAACTTAAGGCTAGGACTCTCCCAATACCACCTCGTCAGGGTATGGGGACGTGACAGTATTAGCTTAATACTAGGAACACAAGGAAACATGGTTTACCTGCAGTGGTTCGAGGTCAGCTTTGCAGAGAACCTAGGATGCTGCTTTCCCCAAAAGAGGGGATGATGAAAAAAAAGAATAAGGGCCAGACAAACCTTTTCATTCATGCAGACTAAGACCGGGTAACAATGCCCTCAACCTTCTGCTACTTGTCCAATAAGGAGCTTGAGGTTTTAAACCAGCTGTTGTGCAGCCACCACAGGGCCGATAGCGAACGTATCGAGTCTCCTGTGGGTCACGTCTTGCAGGTAGTGGGATGTGAATGTTGTTTGACGTTTCCACACCCCAGCTTGAAGAACCTGCGTCACTGAAAAATTTCTTTTGAAGGCCAGGGACGTAGCTATCCCCCTGACACCATGTGCTCTAGGGCTACGTGACGGAGGAGGGTCTGGATTCAAGGCCATGTCAATGACCCTACGAATCCATGCAGAGATGGTGTTCTTGGTGACCCTCCTCTTAGTCCTTCCTGTGCTGACGAATAGTGTTGGCACATGAGGACGGGCTGCAGCTGTTCTTTTGAGGTACAGCCTCAAGCTCCTTACTGGGCATAGTAAGAGATGGTCTGGGTCATGTGTTACAGTACGGAGACTAGAAATCCGGAAGGAGTCGAATCCAGGATCCGCCACTCCAGGATTCTGAGTCTTAGCAATAAACTCAGGGACGAAGCTGAACATTACCTCCCGCCATCCCCTTGAATGGGCGATGTCATACGAGAGACCGTGAAGTTCACTGACTCACTTGGCCAAGGCCAAAGCTAGCAGGAATACTGGTATTCTTCCAGGTTAGGTGGCGATCTCATGCCTGGCGTAATGGTTCATAGGGAGGTCTCTTAAGAGACCTGAGAACTCGAGCCACGTTCCATGGGGGAGGTCTCACTTCCAACTGAGGGCAGGTAAGTTCATAACTACGTATGAGTAGAGAAACTTCTAGCAATGAAGAAATGTCCACTCCTTTCAGCCTGAAGGCTAGACTTATGGCTGAGCGATAGCCTTTTACTGCCGAGACTGAAAGGCGCTATTGTTGGAATAGTGGCATCGAGTGGAGAGATACCCCTTCCACGACACCAACCACAGAAAACTTTCCACTTTGCCTGGAAGACTGCTGCCGAAGACTTTCGCAGGTACCCAGACATCCTGACAGCAACTTGTTGCGAAAATCCTCTCTCAGAGAAGAGATGCTGGATAGTCTCCAGGCGTGAAGTCGTAGTGAACCAACGGTTTTGTGGAAGATGTTGGCATGTGGTTGTTTGAGTAGATTGTGTCGTGGAGGGAGTTCTCTTGGTAGCTCCGTTAGGAGTTGCAGAACATCCGGGAACCATTACGCGTGATGCCATAGCGGAGCTATGATGGTTATTCAAAGATTGACCGATGTTGTGGTCTTGTTGAGTACCCTTCTCATCAGACCGAACAGGGGAAAGGCGTAAACGTCGATGTTGTCCCACCGTTGTTGAAAAGCATTTTGCCAGAGAGCCTTGGGGTCTGGGACTGGGGAACAGTACAGCGGGAGCTTGAAGTTCAGGGCCGTTGCGAAAAGGTCAACAGACGGGGAACCCCAGAAAGTCAGGAATTTGTTGGCTACTAGATGATCCAAAGACCACTCGGTACTCACTATCTGAGATGCTCTGCTCAGATTGTCGGCGAGCACATTCCTTTTACCTGGAATGAAGCGTGCCGATAGTGGTATCGAGTGGATTTCGGCCCATCTCAGTATCTCTACTGCTCGATGGGATAGCTGCTGCGAAAAAGTACCTCCTTGTTTGTTGATGTAAGCCACTACTGTGGTGTTGTTGCTCATCACCACCACAGTAACTTGCCAAGTACTGTTGGAACTGTTGAAAGGCCAGAAAGACAGCCATCTCTACGACATTTCTGGGCTCAGACCTGTGCCGCCCAGTGAAATGCTCCTTTAACATCATTTCTAAGGTAAAAACTTGCTATGAATTTACCAGAGAAAAAATAGTCTAGGAATGCTAGGTTGAACCCAGCTTGCTCACCTAATAAGGTGTCGGTACAATTAACTGGGGCGTGATAATTAATCACAACCAGAGGCCTCGCACCATTTAGATATCTCCTCTCAATATCCCTGTACAGCGAGGTGCCGTTCAAGACCTAGCACCGTCTACTACCAACAGTCCAACCCACGCCAGTGACAACACTCCTTTAATAGCACTTGCTTTAAGCGGTTCACTTTTTTCGGTGTGTGCTTTTTCCCGGATTTACCCAGGATTTATATCACGATGTCGGAATCTACTGTCACTCCGTCAAAGTTAAGTACCAGATCTATGAGTTTTGAGTTTTTGGAGGTAGCCTTGCCCTTAGTTGTTATTTTATCTCAGTTTTTAATTTTCACTGTTCGCGGCTCTGCTTCGGGACTGCCATGGCGGCTGGCTACCTCCTCTCTCTCTCGTTCTTAACGCTTTACAATTAGTCCTCCATACTGATTGTTTTTCGTTTTGAACCTTTCTGGGCAATTCACGGTTCACAACCCGTGTTATTTTATTTTGTTATGGCATTTCATTATCCTTTTAATTACGATACAGTTGTTATGGTACTACGGTATCATGGTACTACGGTATCACAGTTCGTGTTAGGTTGGCATGCCTGCTTGCCTTCGGACACTGCTAGTTTTTTATGTTTCCACATTATTACGTTTTCATAAACGATACATTACATTATATTTACGACTAGTAGTTGCTTTAGTTAGAGTGGGACTCTCGCGAGGCAGTTTGTTTTTATATTTTTATGTCGGCACCTCACCGACTTTGTGTTATGTTGCCCGCGCTGGAAGTTTCGGCTCTCCCTGCCTCTCGCTTGCTTCCTTCTCTTTCTATCTTATTCGCATGCTTTCCTACTCATTATATTTTATACCATATCAATTATATTATATTATATTATATTATATTATATTATATTATATTATTTTGTCTTTCCATTTTGATCATTCATATGTCATGGTTATTCGACCAGGTTGGTACGCCTGGTCTCTCTGTCCACGTGGTAGCCTCCCCCCGCCTACATCCCCACTTCAGGGATGCCTCTCGCTCTTCGAGCCTTAGAGTCACCTGTTTTGTTTCGCGGGTCGAGTCCTCTCGTACCCTCTCACTCTCCCCCCCCCTCCCCGGGGATATCGCCTGGCTCCTTCACAAGCGTTTAAGAGGCTATATGTTATAGTATCCACCGTAGCCGTTTTCTCCCTGCCGCCCCGATTGGCCATCGGTCGGCAGGAGGGATTTCTGCTATGGTTTGGGTTCCATGTCTTATATATAAACATATTATTCCTGGATGCTACCTCTCGGTTCCGCACCCCACGGACCTATTATGGGATCCCTCCCTTCACCCTCCCCGTGTGGTGTTCCGCACTTCACGGACCCCACTCGATGTTAATGATTTTATCTACGAGATCCCCGTTCATAGCTTCCTGACCTAGTTATTTTGTCGAGTTTTGGTTAAGGTTCTGAACCCGTCGGTGAGTCTATGACTCCCGGCAACCCTTCCCCTTAGTCCCGCCTACCCCGGTAGGTTAATACGAGCCCCTGGCTCTCTCAGTTGTCTCTCCGGAGCCAACGTATATCCCTAACCATTTGACGATTAATCTTACATATATATTTTCTTTTACTCGACTGTTCCCCCTCATATGATCATTGTTACGGATTGACTTATTCTGTTATCTATTAAGCTGTTACATATTAAGTGCTTTATCGCCCTTACGGCTTAAGATTAGTTTACCCACTGCTATAGTGGTGTACATTAGCTCCCGGAGCTCCCGGGCTCCTCTAGCTTTATCGCCCATACGGCTTAAGAATAAGTTACCCACTGCTATAACAGTGTAGTTTAAGCTCCCGGAGCCCCCGGGCACCTCTAGCTTTATCGCCCTTACGGCTTAAGAATGTTTTACCCACTGCTATAACAGTGTAGTTTAAGCTCCCGGAGCCCCCGGGCTCCTCTTGCTTACCTACGGGATACTTATGTATCTTTATTTTACAGACGGTACGCTGTGCGATG
Source organism: Palaemon carinicauda (assembly GCF_036898095.1). Taxonomy (NCBI): domain Eukaryota; kingdom Metazoa; phylum Arthropoda; class Malacostraca; order Decapoda; family Palaemonidae; genus Palaemon; species Palaemon carinicauda. The sequence continues at coordinate 12,455,575 of NC_090759.1, read as the reverse complement.
ACAGCCTGTTCGGCGGCCCTTCACCAACCCTGTGGCCATGATGTTTGTCGGTCACATGCTCACTGTGCTATCCTGGTGGATGGATTGGCCGTCTGGCACTCAGACAATTGTGTCGTTTGCTATAAGCTGGCTTCCACGCTCACCTCAGACTCGGTAAGTGAAATTACGGTAAATCTTAGACTTACATTGTCTTAACCTCTGTCATTTTTGGTGACCTTATTTCGCAAGGAGATTCATAAACTTTCTCATTTTATTTCTCTTGTGGAAACCACATACCTTCAGTAATAATCTATTCTCTTTCAGAGCCCCCAGCCGGCTAAGACCTCAGCCCTGGCGACCCTCAAGGTCTGGATCGTAGGGTTCGCCCGCAATGTAAAGGCGAAACAGCCTTACATTCTCTCGGAGGAATGGTGTTCCCTCATCTACCCCAATGCCAAGACATCGGCTGCGGTCCCCAAGGATGTGGCGGACCCCATCATTGAGAAGATAGAGTCCCTGCTCTTAGCCCCGGGCCAGGAGGAGACGAGCGGGACTATCACAGAAGACGTCGCAACCCTCAACTTAGATATAGAACCAATGGCTGTTGATGAACCAGACGTAGGTAGTGAGGTAGGTGAGGCAGGTGGGTCCCGGGCTAAGATTCCTCTCCTTAGCCCGACTTTTTCTACTACTAATTCTGCTCATTCTTCTTTTCAGGGCTTTCCGGTGACCTCCGGGGCTGATTTCAAGCCCCGCCCAGTTACCCCGAAGGTTAAGCCTCACCGTAGGCCTTTGCTCAAGACTCATAAGTCTTCAAAACCCCTGAAGTCGGTTAAGGCTTCATCTTCTAGAGTCCCCAGAGACTCTGCCGCCGCACCTTCGACCTCTCATGGTCCGCTATCCGCGCCAGCCCCCGTTCCCGCCCCGGAGGAACCCTTCGACCCGAAAGCTTTTTCTAAAGAGCTTCTTTCCCAGATCGGGTCCCTAATGTCTCATGCGTTCGGGGCTGCCACAACAGCAGCAATACCCCATCCCCGACGCTTCCAAGCTCCCTCCATTCACCAAAAACAACCCCTGGAAGATGGCTCTGCATTCTCCCTTTACAGATGGCATGCTCATCATCGAGGGTTTTGGCACCCGGCCTGTCGAGGACTATGAGTTCTACCCGCCGGGACTCCAATTCCCCATCCCCGGCTTTGCCCGTCTGTCCGAAGAGGCTCTGATCCGCTTGGATAAAGTCCCTAGGGAGATGGTCATCTATACCAAGGAACAGGCCCAGTCTACCTTGGTCCGGGCATTAAACGAGTGGGATGGTGTGAACACAATGCTCACGCCCCACAAAAGTTCTTATACCATGTTTGTGGTTGATGAACAAACCCCTACTCCATGCGTCACTAAGATCATGGACATTGCTTATCAGTCCGCCAAGGAAGAAAAGCCTCTGCCTCAGCTCCGGGAGACAGACTTGACTTCCCTTCTCTTTCCAGGTGACCACGAGTGCTGGCGTAACGCCCCGGCCACCTTCACGGCAGGCAAACTGAGTGCTGACTGTGCTTCCACACAGTTCAGCGAACGCCTCCCCAAGCTCCCGGAATCACTAATCCGCCTTGAGTTCGAGGCCCGGTGCAGGCTGAGTAGATCTATTAATTCAGCCACTTTAGCCGAGATGACCGCCAACACCTATGAGGAGGAATCCCTCTTCAAAGTTCTTACCAAATCCCTCCTACAGACCTTACTTGTTGATGCTTTCGAGTTTCTAAACGCTAGATTCCGTTGCCGGAGACACGTGTTAGCCGAGGCTACCACCAGGCATGAGCCTAATAGACTCATCAAAGCCCCGGTCTGGGGCCCGGATCTCTTCCCGGAGGACTTGGTAAACTCTGTGCTCAGGCAGCTCGGGTCAACCAGAGCCTCAAAGTTAGATGGGGCCTAGTCCCCAAGCGGAAGTTCGAGCCAGCTGGCGCCTCGACCCGAGGCAGGAAGAGGTTGAGGCCCTTCCATTCTTCCCAGAACAGACAGCCTCTTCAGCTTGCACAACCCCAACCTTCTTCTTCGAAGAGACAACCTCAACATCAGTACGTGTTGGTCCCTCAGGCACAGGTAGCATCGACATCTTATGCTACCTCCCCTGCTTTTAACCCCACCTACGAGTCCCAAGGTTTCTTCCAAGGCTACCAACGTAGAGGCTCTGGCGACAGAGGTGCCTTTCGCAACAGAGGTGGCGGAAAGGGTTCCAACCGAGGTAAGGCATTCCGCGGAGGCAGAGGAGGCAAACCATCCTCAGCCCATTGAAAATCTCCAGGTAGGAGGGAGACTTTACGTCTTTCGAGCCCGTTGGAAGTTCAACAATTGGGCTTCCAGCATAATTTCCAAAGGTCTGGGGTGGAACTGGATAAAAGGGCCCCCTCCACCGACCAGTTTCTATCAACTTCCAACGGAGGAACTAAGAGTGTTTGCAGAAGACCTATTGCAGAAGAACGCAATCCAAAGAGTCCATCGCTTAAAATTTCAAGGTCGCTTGTTCAGCGTGCCAAAGAAAGGCTCAAACAAGCGAAGAGTAATCCTAGACCTGTCCCGTCTGAACTCCTTCATTCGTTGCGACAAGTTCCACATGCTAACCATCTCTCAGGTGCGGACCTTACTTCCCCGTGGGGCCGTCACCACCTCTATAGATCTTACCGATCCTACTATCACGTTCCAATAGCAAGGCACTTTCGTCCTTTCCTAGGCTTCAAACTAGGCAAACAGGCCTATGCGTTCAAAGTGATGCCATTTGGACTCAACATAGCGCCCAGGATCTTCACCAAACTAGCAGAGACGGTAATTCAAGAACTTCGAATCCAGGGGATTCAAATAGTGGCTTATCTGGACGACTGGCTCGTCTGGGCAGACAACGTCAGGAACTGCTTCACGGCAACGGACAAGGTTCTCGCTTTCCTTCGACAGTTAGGGTTTCAGGTCAACCTAGACAAATCCCGCCTGGTCCCGGAGACCAAGTTTCAATGGCTGGGATTACAATGGGACCTACGCTCCCATACGCTATGCCTCCCCAAAGCCAAGAGGACGGAAATAGCAAAGAACACGAAACGGTTTCTCAGGGACAAGTTGTCGTCCAGGAGGAATCAAGAAAGAATTCTAAGCTCCTTACAATTCGCCTCCGTAACAGACATTGTCCTAAAGGCCAAACTAAAGGACATAAACAGAGTATGGCGCTCCAGGGCAAACAAGAGGCGTCGAGACAAAAGAGCTCGACTTCCCCCAATCCTGAGAGAAAGTCTTCAGCCATGGATGAAAGTCAAAAACCTATCGAAGTCAGTCCCCTTGCAATATCCAGCCCCAGGACTCGTCATTCACACAGATGCCTCCTTAACAGGGTGGGGAGGATACTCCCAGCACAAGAAAGTTCAGGGACTATGGTCGACGATATTCCGACAATTTCACATCAATGTCCTAGAGGCCATGGCAGTATTCCTCACTCTAAAATGACTGAAACCAACCAGAAACCTTCATATCCGGCTGGTTCTAGACAGCGCAGTCATAGTCCACTGCATAAACAGAGGAGGCTCCAAATCAGCCCATATAAACCACGTCATGTTAGCAATATTCTCCTTGGCAACATCACACAAGTGGCATCTGTCAGCAGTCCACCTTGCGGGAGTGCGAAATGTAGTGGCGGACGCACTTTCGAGGACAACTCCGCTGGAGTCGGAATGGTCCCTAGACAAACCGTCATTCAAATGGATCTCAGGTCCCGGGTCTCCAGGTGGACTTGCTTGCGATGAAATCCAACCACAAACTACAATGTTACGTGGCCCCCAACATGGACCCTCGGGCTCATGCCACAGACGCAATGTCGTTAGATTGGAACGTTTGGAAGAGGATTTATCTGTTCCCTCCGATAACTCTCCTGTTGAAAGTATTGGACAAACTCAGGTGTTTCAGAGGCCGAGTGGCTCTGGTTGCCCCCAACTGGCCCAAGAGCAGTTGGTTTCCTCTATTACTGGAACTGGGCCTCTGCCCTCGGCAGATTCCCAACCCTATACTAACACAATATGACTCAGCTGTTAAAAAACTCGCAAAGTTTTTAAAGGATTCAAAGGTTGAAAAGATGACGATGAATCTAACTGTGACCTTCTTCAGAACTCTCCTTGAATCAGGCCTAGCAGCCAACACCATCACTACGATCAAATCAGCTTTGAAATAGATCTTCCATATTGGTTTTGATATTGACCTTACGGATTCATACTTCTCGTCCATCCCGAGAGCTTGTGCCAGATTAAAACCATCAACTCGCCCTAGTGCAGTCTCCTGGTTTTTGAATGATGTCCTGAAGCTGGCCTCTGACACTCTTAATAAATCCTGCAATTACATGGCACTGTTAAGGAAGACATTGTTCCTATTGAGCCTAGCCTCTGGCTCCAGAATTTCAGAACTTTCTGCCTTGTCTAGAGACTCAGGTCATATTGAATTCCTCTCTTCGGGAGAAGTCCTTCTCTCCCCTAACAAAGTTTTCCTCGCTAAAAATGAGGACCCTCAGAACAGATGGTCTCCCTGGAAGATTGTTCCACTTCCTCGGGATCCATCCTTGTGTCCAGTTACCATCCTGAAGGCCTACTTAAATAGAAATTCCATTATAAACACAGGGCCCTTATTTGTCAGAGAAAATGGAGGAACCATTACCCTTAAGGGAATCAGGCAACAAATCCTTTATTTCATTAAACAGGCTAATCCTGAATCATTCCCCCATGTCCATGATATTCGAGCTGTTGCTACTTCAGTTAATTTCTTCCACCACATGAAATTTGATGAACTCAAAAAATATACAGGCTGGAAGTCCCCTAAAGTTTTTAAATGCCACTACCTAAAACCTTTGGAAGCTCTAAAATTTGCTACAGTAGCAGCTGGGAATGTGGTTCCTCCTGAAGGTACTGAGTTTTAATCACAACGTCTTGCTCTATCCTCTTTCCCTCCTACCTGCCTTACTTATTGTTACTACCTAGTTTTGGTTTTGTTTTTCTTGACTACACCCTTATGGTGTATTATTTGATAACTCGTTAGGATCTCAATTACTACCAATTGTTTTTATTTTATACCTGTATTTAGTCTTACTCTCCACGAGCTGCTTTTGTTATTTATCATGATGTTATTTATTTGATCTGCATTATCTACCTGTCTTTTTGCCATCCCTAGTATGGGATTTTTTGCCATTTTTATATTTAACCATTCACTAATAATATTGAGAGTACTTACCATCGGGATACCCTGTATATCCTTTTCTGATATTAAAATCACGTTTGGTATTATTTTGTATTTATTACTTCCCTCAGGTATTATGTCAAGTTTGGGTCCTTATTCTCTGGCACTAATTCACTGGGCGGCACAGGTCTGAGCCCAGAAAAGGGATTTTGACGAAGGAAAAATCTATTTCTGGGCGAGAAACCTGTGCCGCCCAGTGAACCCACCCTCACCTCCCTTCTTGGGCCCCAATCTTGGGCTCTATAAGGAGTGACGTCACTGGCGTAGGTTGGACTGTTGATAGTAGACGGTGCTAGGTCTTGAACGGCACCTTGCTGTACAGGGATATTGAGAGGAGATATCTAAATGGTGCGAGGCCTCTGGTTGTGATTAATTATCACGCCCCAGTCAATTATACCGACACCTTATTAGGTGAGCAAGCTGGGTTCAACCTAGCATTCCTAGACTATTTTTTCTCTGGTAAATTCATAGCAAGTTTTTACCTTAGACATGATGTTAAAGGAGCATTTCACTGGGGGGCACAGGTCTCTCGCCCAGAAATAGATTTTTCCTTCGTCAAAATCCCTTTTATATGGAGGTACTTTTCGGACTCTGACCAGAGGCCTGAGGTCGTGTGGTGCAGCACGTGGGCCCCCCACCCTTTTTTTGAAGTGTCCGAAAACAGCATCAAATCCGGAGGGAGGACGAGAAGGTCCACTCCTTTTCGTAGGTTCTCGTCTGTCACCCACCACTGGAGATACGTCAGTTCCGCAGGACCCATGGGGATCTGGATGTCCGGGGAGTCGTATGCTTGATTCCACCGGGACTTGAGTCGCCACTGGAGGGATCTCATTCTGAGGCGACCGTTGGGAACTAGACGAGCCAGCGATGCAAGGTGACGTAACCACGATTGGACTGGAAGTTCTTCTCGTCTGAGAAAAGGCCTTGCGACCTTCCTCAGCCTTGCTATCCTGTCGTCTGATGGGAAGGCTTTGTGGAGATTGGTGTCTATAATCATGCCTAGGTATATCAGCCTTTGAGTGGGAAGCAGTGAGGACTTCTCGAGATTTACCATGATCCCCAGATCTTGGCAAAGTCTCAGAAGTTTGTCTCGGTGTTGAAGAAGGGATGACACCGAGTCTGCTAGGATTAACCAGTCGTCCAGATAACGGAGGAGACAGATGCCAATCCTGTGTGCCCAAGATGATACTAGGGTGAACACTCTGGTGAAGACTTGTGGTGCTGTGGAGAGACCGAAGCACAACACCTTGAACTGGTACTTTCTGTTGTCTAGGCTAAATCTTAAGTACTTCCTTGAAGACGGATGGACTGGGATCTGGAAGTACGCGTCCTTTAGGTCCAGTGTGCACATGAAGTCTTGCGTCTTTCTGCTAGTCTGACTGTATCCGCCGTCTCCATGCTGAACAAAGTTTGTTTGACAAACTTGTTCAGAGCTGAGAGGTCGATGACTGGTCTCCAGCCTCCAGACGCCTTCTTTAAAAGAAAGAGTCGACTGAAGAAGCCTGGAGATTCGTCGAGGACCTCTTGGGGAGCGCTCTCCTTCAAGAGGGTCTGGACTTCTGCTCGAAGGGCTTGCCCCCTTGCCGATCCCATGGCAAGGGAGCTCAATGACACTGGATTCGTCGTCAGGGGCAGTAAAGATGTTATGAACGGGACGCAATATCCTAGACTGATTACGGAGATTGTCCTGGAATCGGCCCCGAGTTGCTTCCACCTGTTTGAGCAACTTTGTAGGCATCCCCCCACTGGTAGACATGCAGGGGGACCGCCTATCCTAGCGTTTGCGGCCTCGGCTGCTCCTTCTAGGATTCTTGCCTCCCCTGGAGGACTTTTTGCCTTTCCTTTCATCGACAGGAAAGGGCTTAGACACCACGGTCTTCGCTGCTGTTGTCGTTCTAGTGATCTTGAATGGACGGGACTGCTGTGGTGCTGGAGGCTTATAGGGCTTGGATGTTAAAGCCCTATGAAGAAGGGAGTCTTGATGAGACTTCCTCCACCTCTCAGCGGCATGTTCCACATCCTTAGGCTCGAACAAGATGGATCCCTCTAGAGAGGAATGTCTGAGCCTATTGATCTCGGTGCGAGGGACCTTCTGATGGAATCTCCCAGCTACTGCATCCCAACGTTTTACAATTGTATTTGCCCACAAGTTCGAGGTCTCATTCTTGGCGACCGAGATCCTTAACCAGGAGAAAGTTGCGAAGTGTGCAATGCAAGCCACGAAGTGGCAATGCAAGCCACTTCATGGCTTGCATTGCACACTTCGCAACTTTCTCCTGGTTAAGGATCTTGGTCGCCGAGAATGAGACCTGCCGGTTGGAGAGTCTCTCAAGAGGGACTCTCCTGGTAAGCTCTTTCAGCGAGTGGTGAAGAGGAAGAGCTAAACAAGGGTCCTTAAGGATCTCGAAGTAACTCCTCTGCTGTACGCAAGGAGGTGGGAGGAGCTTGTTGGTGGCACTGGAACGGTTGGAGGAGGACATCTCGGAGAGCTGTAGAGAGATCTTGTCCCTGGTACTCTTAACCCCTTGGGACCAGGGCAGTGCTGCACTGATCTTGGAGAGTTTTTGAGTACCAAAGACCCGGTCCAAGACCATGTCCTTGCCCTCTCGAGGAGGGATCTCTGGGTCAGAAAACCCGTTGAGAGCCCTCATTAGAGTCAGAACTTGCCAAAACGCATGTTCTGACTCTTGCTGATCTCTTCCTGATGTAGGACTTGCAGCGAAGTCTCCTTCTGTCCCCAAAGGCTCTTCTTGGGGAGAGTCGCGGACGTTCTCCGAGTGACTACCTGGCTCCATCCTAGTCCTAGTAGAGGACTTCGGCAATGCTTTGGAGTCCTTAGATTCCTTCCTGGGAAGGATGTAGGACTCCAACATTGACGAGGATGGCATGTTCCTTTCAATCCCCGCCTGTGAAGACATCTTGGCACGAGGAGAGGTTTTCCTCATTGGTGCGATGGGGGAAAGTCTCTCCTCGCGTGATTCCCCTGGGGACGGGAAATCTTCGTCCGAAAGGGAAGGAGAGACAGTCTGGGGGAAAGAAGGAACCTGCCTCGAAGGTCTGTGTGGAGTCAATTTTGCCCTTGGAGAAGTTAACGCGACTGGAACTCCTCTTTTTCTCTTCAAAGGGGTAGAACCAGCCATGGAACTGTGCTCTAATTCAAAGAAGACAGGCTTGAAAGCCTGTGTTACGGCTCTGATCAGTGCACCGAACCAGGGCTGTTGGCTGACAGCCGCGCTGTCAGACATACCCCTTGGAGGGACAGGAATTGAAGAATCCCTGGGAGGAGTTCTCATCATTGGTGGGTTCTCCTGATATGGCTTTGGGGTCCTGGACCCCTCTAGGTGTTTCCCTTCTCCCACAATGCGCGGTGGTATGCGCTTGCGGGGAGAGGAATGAGGCGATGGCGACCTTACCGTGCGTAGTTCAGCAGTCTCGCGCGCGGGATGATATTGACGCTTGCGCGAGGGAAAATACCGGGACTCGCACGCGGGAGACTGCTGGCGTGACTGCGGGCACGCGGGAGACTGATGGCAAGCAGGAGCGTGTGCGTGAGACTGTTGGTGCACGGGCGCGCGGGGGACTGCTGGTGCGACTGCGGGTGCGCGGGAGACTGATGGCGCACAGGAGGGCGTGTGGGGGACTGTTGGCGCACAGGAGCGCGTGCGGGAGACTGATGGCGCGCGTGCGTGAGACTGTTGGCGCACGCGCGGTCGCACAGGATCAAGACATTGAGTGCGCGGGTGCGCGGGCACGCAGGCGAGAGTTCGCATGTACCTGTACCAGTCGTAGGGCACGCGCGTGCAGGTGAAAGATCCCTAGTGCGCGGGCGCGCAGTTGATGTCTGTGATGCTCGTGGGTGCGCGACAGAATGTGGGGGTGAATCCGTAAAAGAGGCTAAGCGAGTGCGCGCGGGGCACACGCGCGTATCCTCGCGGATACGTGTGGGAGAAGGCTGGCCCGATGGCGAGCGCGGGCGTGATGGCGAGCGCGGGCGCGATGGGGAGCACGGGCGCGATGGTGAGCGCTGGCGCGAAGGCGAGCGCTGGCGCGAAGGCGAGCGCTGGCGCGAAGGCGAGCGCTGGTGCGATGGTATTAGCTGGCGCGTGGGAGAAGTCAGTTTAGTTGACTTCCCAGTAGCGCCCAGTTCAGCAAATCGTTGGTGCGTAGGAGAGTTAACTGCTGGGCGTAAGCGCTGGCGCGAGGGAGAGCACTGGCGCGCGGGATAGCGCTTGCGCTCAGGAGATCATTGGCGAGCAGGAGAGCGCTGGTGCGCAGGAGAGCGCTGGCGCGCAGGAGGTTAACGGAGAGTTGGCATGCAGCTGGGCGTGGGCACGTAGGCTTAGGCTCAGGCAAAGCCTGGCACACAGGGGAACATGGGCACGTATGTGCGTGAGGGCGTGCATAGCGCGTAGTGGAGCTGTGCTCCTGTTGGGACGTATGTGCATGTTGACGCATACGCCCTTGATGCCCTGTGTTAGGGTTTATTGATGGGGCCTGACGAGCTACTAGAGCGCGTTCGTCAGGTTTCGTTGGCGCATAGTGTGCATCTGGGTGGTGCGCCTTAGCGTGCCCAGATGAAACCTTGTTAGGTTTATGCAGGAAAGGTGACGGCAGGTCGGCAGGTTTGTCGATGGAAGGTCGACGTGTCCTTTAAAAGGACGACCTTCCACTGAAGGAGATCACGAACGATCTGAAGAAACGTCCAGGACCAATGCAGGAACAGTGATCGGTGATTGTTGTCGAGGCTCCTCTGCGGGGGACTGCATCGAAGATGTTGAACCGAAGAGGCGCCTCCTCACCGCAGGTGAAGGAAGGCCTCTTTGGCGAAGAGGAAGGCGAGCCTTGCGATGAATGCACTCTCTGGGGGCCGTAGGGTCAGCAAGCTGACCTTCTGCAGTCCTCCGAAGAGGAGTCTCTGTAAAAGAAACACTAGCATGAGAGACTGACGTTGGACTTAGTTTCTCCCTCGTAAGCTGAACAGAGACGGGAGAAACTAAGTCGTCAGCTACCGTAGGGTTTGAAGAGGCAGAGGTGATGGGTGATACCGCATTGGATACTTCTGACACCACAACGTCGACAAGAGACAGAGGATCAACCTCTGTCGGTGACGGCAATTGCTTGACAGCGGCAGCCAATCGGATGTAGTTAAGCAAAACCTCCTAGGAGGGCGAACCCGTAAGCCCCAAGGAGGACCAAAGCTGAAAAAGGGGGTTAGTGATATATCCTCCCTCGGGGGGAGAGGTGGAGCTGCTTCGCTAGGGGAAGCAACGTCATCTCTCGAGCCCCGAGTTTGGTAAACAGTACATCGTTCTACGCTATCACTCGACGGTCTCTCGAAAGAGACCGACCGAGTGGGAGCTTCGGAGGAGGTTTGAGCAACGGAAGAAGAGGCCTTGGGTTTTTCTCCTTTCAAAGAAACCTTCGAAGGAGAAATATCCCGTTTGGACTTCTTCCGTCGTCGCGAAAACCTCTCCCACTAGGAGGTAGACCACTCCCTACACTCACTATACCTGTTGTTGCTATCACACCGTTGGCCCCTACAAGGACAAAGGGCGTGAGGATCGGTCTCGACCGCCAACATGAATGTTCCCCAGGGGCGGTCGGGAAACCCAGGGCAGGTGCGCATAATCGCAGAGGCCAACTTCACAAACAGAACTAGAAAAAGAAAAAGACAAAAGCATTAAATGGCTGCCAAATGATGGCGAGGATGAGAGCAGACACGTCCGACTACCATCTGAGCCGAGAGCAAAGGAGCTCAAGCACAGGTGTGTGAGAGGGGGGGGGGGGTAGCAAGCTACCCTTCCCTACCCCCGCTAACTAGCGGTGTGGGTAGTTAACCCTGGTTAAAAATTAATGGCTCGTCATTTCAGCAACGGCGAAAGTAATACCTCTATTAAATAGCATGGTTTGTATTCCAGTTACAGAACAAACACTATTCGGGGAATAAGTCACCTTCCTTGTAAGATAATTCCTCGAAAGAGAGCTGAACTGTTATACACATTAATTCAGTAATGAAACAAACACACGGCAGTGTTGAGAACCTGCCGACCATCAGCGCAGGGTAGGGCGGCAATGACAACTCCCTTACGGCGGAGGCAGTCGGATATGTTGTCAACAGCAATTAAAGTTACAAGTATCTAACAACATATATTTCCATTTATACATATATAAACTCATATATATGTAAGATAAATGAAAATACACAAGAAAAATAAATAAATAAAACACAGAAAAACAATCAAGGCAAGCCTTTGCGGGAGAGAAGGGCAGCATGTCCGTCCTCTACCGAGCCATAAAGTAAAGTGGTTACTCAGCCGAGAGGTGTGAGTGAGCGGGGTAGCCAGTCTACCCCACCCCCCACCCGCTAACTATCGGATGGGGTAGTTATCCCTCACTAAAATTATCATGGCTCGTCTTTCAGTTGCCCCAAAAGTATACCCTATAAATAGCGGAGGGTTTGTATCTACGCCAGAACAAACACAAGGGTGAGTGATGCTTGGTCACACAGCGAGCAGGCCGGCGTAGAACAGGAGACAAGAACCGAGAAAGCAGGTCAGAAGGTAGGCAAGATGCATAAGAACAGCGCATTGGTAGATCAGGCACAGGGATGTTCCTTTTGGAAAGGCAAACATCCACCAAAGGGGATCGCTCACAACCCACAGAGGAGTCCAAGGACTAACGGCAGCGTCCTCAAGAGAAGGTCCAGGAATAGGCAAAGGTACAAGAATAGGAGAAGGTCAAGGGCCAGAAGACGACTGATGAGAAGGCACCTCTGCGGGGGAAAGGCTACGTAGAAGAGGCTGAGGAGCCGAAAAGGTGCTTTTTCACCAATGGTGAAGGGACACCTCTAAGGCGAAGAGGAGGGGGAACCCTGAGGGAACATTGAAACCAGCTGGGGGTCGGTGGATCAGCAAGCTAACCTTTGGAAGCAGCAGTCCTCAACAGAGGAGTCTCTAAAAGTGAACTCCCGCGAGGAGGAGAAACTCTCGCAGGAGAGATGGTCAACGGACTTTGCTTCCCCCTTGAAGGATGTACAGAAATGGGGGAAGTGCACTCAGCACCAATGGCAAAAGAGTCTGAAGGAGCAGGAGCGGCGGCAGAAATGGCAGTAGACGACGCCTCTGACACCATTATGTCGACACCTCCGAAGTCCACTAGGACTGCAAACTAGCACCACAGATGAGAAGTTGCAGCAAGATATCCTTGAAGGATGGACCTGTTGACATAAAGGATGACCACACCTATACAAAGGGAGAAAGAGACAAGGCCTCACCCGGGGGGATAGGTGGTGCCGCTTCGCTAGGGGAAGCAACACCATCTTTCGAGGACAAGGGTTGACCATCAGTTGAAGGGCCTATGCTCATACTCGACAGTCTCTTGGAAGAGGCCGAACAAGCAGGAGCTTCGAAGGAAGATTGGGAAGCAGAACAAGAAGCCTTGGGTGTTTTTAACCATTGAAGAAACCTTCGAAGGAGAAATATAACGCTTTTGACTTCTTCCGCCGGCGCCCAAACCTTTCCCACAGGCACTACACTTATTATCACTATCACGCCCTTGACCTCTGCTAGCAGGGCAAAAGGTGTGGGGATCGGTGTCCATAGCAAACATGAAGGTACCGCAGGGCCAGCCTTCAAGTCCAGGGCAGGTACGCATGTTCGGCAGAAGCGAACACAAACACACTGAAGAGAAAAAGCAAAAACAAAAAACATTAAATGGCAGTCCAAAATATAACTTGGTAAGGATGAAGACGGCAATGACTATCCGAGCCAAAAGCAAAGTGAGCTAAATCACAGGTGTGTAAGTGGGAGCAGTAGCAGGTTACCCCCCTACCCCGCTAACTAGCGAAATGGGTAGTTAACCCTCGCAAAATTTTAATGGCTCGTCCTTTCAGCTTCAGCGAAGTTATACCCATAATAAATAGCATAGGTTTGTATTCCAGTTATGGAACAAATAACAGATGTTCAGATTTGCGTAGATTGTAGAAAACCATCATCACACCTCAACAGGAGGGTTGGATGAGTAGATGGGCATGCTCTTTGTAATTGAGCTGCAGATTCTCTGCCCCTGCCGAGAGATTGATTAATTGATTGATTGATTTAAGGTTTCCTGGTATCTTGACATTTAAGGTCATTGACACTGATATCATTTATTGTAAATAAAGAATAAAAGAATATTCAATTAAAACCATAAAAGCAAAGATGTCATTTCAAAAGTTAAATAGCTTTCAGAAGGCTGTTTGGGCAAACTCAGACTGAGGGAGAGCATCATTGTCAGAGAGCTGATGAACGAGACCGAGGTCAAGCTAAGAATTGGTCGTATAAGCCTCTATGGAGGAGAATCCCGTGGATGGAGTGTTGAGGTTGTTTGTACAGTCCTGAGGAAATGTGGACCAATTGAGACAGAGAAAGAAAGGAGAAGATTTCTCAAATCTAAGTTGCTATAGCATTAAACGTAGCATGAGCTGAATTAAATCCCCTAGAACAAAAGGGAGGAAAAAGGAATAACCCTGTGAGGTTATGTCTCCCAATGCAGATGTGAAGGGCCGAGAAGATCCATGGAATCGGAACCCGAAACCGTGAAAGTTACCCTACATGTTCTCAAACTTGTGGAGAGAAATAGAAGCAAATAATCCCAAATGATTAAGTTTCTCAAGATTTGTTCTGAACCGCAGGAGAAATGAAGCAGGGGCGAGTGGGTGGAAGACTCCTTTTGTGGCAGCCGCTGTATAGAACTATGTTCTACCTGCCCGGTGGTAGCATATAGGGGAGAGTGCATGTGTAACTAATGAAGATATTATTATTCGATGAAGATGTTGACTTGTAAGGTAACCATATACCAAAAAGTGACCAAAGGAAAGAGGAAGCAGTAGAGGCGACCTTGTCCCTAAGGCATACAGCACATCAGCCCACTAGTAGTGGTAGTAGTAATAATAGTAGTTATGGTGCGGTGTGGAGAATGATAACTATAAATATCTGGAATATTCAGGTATGTAGATAATTTAACTAATCGGCCCTTGCTGAGCCGCTTTTATTAGTTACGGATGGGAAAACTTTTCTACTAAAATACGGATTTTGAGCGAAGCGAAAAATCTATTTTTGGGCTCAAGCCATGTCGTCCTGATGGAAGGTTTCTTAGTAGCTTCATAAGGGTATATTTGACTACAGTGGATATTCCCAGAGAACTAAACTAAAGGTTTCCAGAATTCTAACTTCTGGCGCGAGTACCCTCAAGGTTATCCTTTAGGATATCGCATAATAACAGGGGACGTATTCTTGACACGCCACATAGCTATCTGCACCCCACATAGCGTTTACGCTTCGAGGGGGGAACAAGTGGCAAGACATAGGAGGAGCCGTTACAAAGTTCTCCTCCTCCGTTAATGATATGGGCACTCGGATGACATCATATTCGTCGCCATCTTGCTGACGTCATCTCTGCCCGCCAACTCCATTCCTTTTAGCGTTAAGACCAGCCCCCCATGATACAGTAAGATCAGGAGGGGGCGTGCCAAGGCCTTATAGAGAACAAAGGGCGGGTCCATCAGGACGACATGGCTATCTCACCCAAAAATAGATTTTTCGTGTCGCTCAAAAATGACAAATTCGTAAGTAATTTGTATTTTTCCTAACTATACAAACCTTAGCTATTTAATATGGGTAATTACTTTCGGCATAGCTGAAATGACGAGCCATTGGAATTTTAACGAGGGTTTACTAACCCACCGCTAGTTAGCGGGGGGTAGGGAGGGTAGCTTGCTACCCACCCCCACCCCCTCACACACACCTGTGCTTGAGCTCACTTTGCTTGGAGGTAGGACTTCACGGGGGATAGGGCTGGCGGGCAAGTTTGATTAAATAGCTAAGGTTTGTATATTTAGGAAAAATACAAATTACCTACGAATTTGTCATTTGTTCCGTAACTGAAATACAAACCCCGCTATTTAATATGGGTGTCTCACCCCTTATGAAGGGTGGTAAGTCCCAGCCAGTACTGGCTTTTGGATTTGCCCGGGGACTCAGTATCTGAGTGTGTCAGCACTCAACAATAACGAGTCCCTGCACCTCACTAGAACCTTGCTGCGCAAGGGCTGCGGCCTACGTAAGCTGTGTGTGAAGGTCTGAAGTGTGACTCGTCCTAGGAAGTTGACCTGCAGACCTTTAGATGGAATCTTTAGGCTAGGACTCTCCCAATACCACCTCGTCAGGGTATGGGTACGTGACAGTATTAGCTTAATACTAGGAACACAAGGAAACATGGTTTACCTGCAGTGGTTCGAGGTCAGCTTTGCAGAGAACCTAGGATGCTGCTTTCCCCAAGAGAGGGGAGGATGAAGAAAAGAATAAGGGCCAGACAAACCTTTTCATTCATGCAGACTAAGACCGGGTAACAATGCCCTCAACCTTCTGCTACTTGTCCATTAAGGAGCCTGAGGTTTAAACCAGCTGTTGTGCAGCCACCACAGGGGCGATAGAGAATGTATCGAGCCTCCTGTGGGTCATGTCTTGCAGGTAGTGGGCTGTGAAGGTCGTCTGACGCTTCCACACCCCTGCTTGTAGAACCTGCGTCACTGAAAAGTTCTTCTTGAAGGCCAGAGACGTAGCTACGCCCCTGACATCATGTGCTCTAGGGCGACGTGACGGAGGAGGGTCAGGATTCAGGGACAGATGGATTACCCTACGAATCCATGCTGAGATAGTATTCTTGGTAACTCTCCTCTTTGTTCTCCCAGTGCTCACAAATAATGCCTGCACTTGGGACGAACTGCAGCCGTTCTTTTGAGATATAGCCTCAGACTCCTTACTGGGCACAGTAGGAGATGGTCTGGGTCATCTGTTACAGAACGAAGACTCGAAATCTGGAAAGAGTCGAATCGAGGGTCCGGCAATCCCGGATTCTGAGTCTTAGCAACAAACTCAGGGACGAATCTGAACGTTACTTCCCCCATCCCCTTGAATGGGCGACGTCATACGAGAGACCATGAAGTTCACTGACTCGCTTGGCCGAGGCCAAAGCTAGTAGGAACACCGGCTTCCAAGTTAGGTGGAGATCTGAAGCCTGGCATAATGGTTCATAGGGAGGTCTCTTAAGAGACCTGAGAACTTGAACCACGTTCCATGGAGGAGGTCTCACTTCCAACTGAGGGCAGGTAAGTTCATAACTCCGTATGAGTAGGGAAAGTTCCAGCGAAGAAAAAACGTCCACTCCTTTGAGCCTGAAGGCTAGACCTAAGGCTGGGCAATAGCCTTTCACTGCCAAGACTGAAAGGCGCATTTCTTCTCGCAAATACAAGAAGAACTCCGCTATTGCTGGAATAGTGGCATCGAGTGGAGAGATACCCCTTCCACGACACCAACCACAGAAAACTCTCCACTTTGCCTGGTAGACCCCTGCGGATGACCTTCACAGGTGTCTAGACATCCTGTTCGCAACTTGTTGTGAAAATCCTCTCTCCGCGAGGAGATGCTGGATAGTCTCCAAGCGTGAAGTTGAAGCGAAGCTACGGCTTTGTGAAAGATGTTGGCGTGTGGTTGTTTGAGTAGCTCGTGTCGTTGAGGGAGTTCTCTCGGAAGTTCCGTTAGGAATTGCAAAAGGCCTGGAAACCATTACGCGTGATGCCATAGCGGAGCTATAAGGGTCATCGAGAGATTGACCAATATTCTGGTCTTGTTGAGTACCCTCCTCATCAGACAGAACGGGGGAAAGGCGTATATGTCAATGTTGTCCCACCGGTGTTGGAAGGCATCTTGCTAGAGTGCCTTGGGATCCAGGACTGGGGAGCAGTACAGCGGAAGCTTGAATTTCAGCGCTGTAGCGAACAGATCCACAGTCGGGGAACCCCACAAAGTCATGACTTTGTTGGCTACTAGATGATCCAAAGACCACTCGGTACTCACTATCTGAGACGCTCTGCTCAGACTGTCGGCGAGCAGATTCCTCTTGCCTGGAATGAAGCGAGCCGATAGCGGAATCGAGTGGACTTCGATCTATCTCAGTATCTCTACTGCGAGACGGGATAGCTGCTCTGAAAAGGTACCTCCTTGCTTGTTAATGTAAGCCACTACTGTGGTGTTGTCACTCATCACCACCACAGAGTAACCCGCCAGGTAATGTTGTAACTGTTGAAGGGCCAGGAATATGGCCTTCATTTCTAGCAGATTTATATGGAGGCACTTTTCTGATTCTGACCACAGGCCTGAGGTCCTGTGGTGCAGAGCGTGGGCCCCCCACCCTTTCTTTGAGGCGTCCGAAAACAGCATCAAATCCGAGGGGGAGGACGAGAAGATCCACTCCCCTTCATACTTTCTCGTCTGTCACCCACCACTGAAGGTCCGTCCGTTCCGCAGGACCCATAGGGATCATGACGTCCGGGGAATCACGACCTTGATTCCACCGGGACTTGAGTCGCCATTAGAGAGATCTCATTCTGAGGCGACCGTTGGGAACTAGACGGGCCAAGGATGAGAGGTGACCGAGGAGACGTAACCACGATTGGGCTGGGAGCTCTTCTCGTCTGAGGAAAGGACTCGCGACCCTCCTCAGCCTTGCTATCCTGTTGTCTGAGGGGAAGGCTTTGTGGAAATTGGTGTCTATGATCATGCCTAGATATACCGGTCTTTGAGTAGGACGCAGAGAAGACTTCTCGAGATTTACCATGATCCCCAGATCTTGGCAAAGTCCCAGAAGTTTGTCTCGGTGTCGAAGAAGGGCTGACTCCGAGTCTGCTAGGATCAGCCAGTCGTCCAGATAACGGAGGAGACGGATGCCGATCCTGTGTGCCCACGACGATATTAGGGTGAACACTCTGGTGAAAACCTGTGGTGCTGTGGAGAGACCGAAACACAGAACCTTGAACTGGTAGATCTTGCTGTCTAAGCTGAATCTTAAGTACTTCCTTGAAGACGGATGGACTGGGATCTGGAAGTACGCGTCCTTCAGGTCCAGTGTACACATGAAGTCTTGCGGTCTCACTGCAAGTCTGACCGTGTCTGCCGTCTCCATGCTGAACGGGGTCTGCTTGACAAACCTGTTCAGAGCTGAGAGGTCGATGACTGGTCTCCAGCCTCCAGACGCCTTCCTTACAAGAAAGAGTCGACTGAAGAAGCCTGGGGACCCGTCGACGACCTCTTGGAGAGCGTCCTTCTTCAATATGGTCTCGACTTCTGCCCGAAGGGCTTGCCCCCTTGTCGATCCCATGGCAAGGGAGCTCAACAACACTGGATTCATTGTCAGGGGAGGTAGAGATGTTGTGAACGGGACGCGATATCCTTGACTGATTACGAAAATCATCCAGGAATCGGCCCCGGGTTGCTGCCACCTGTTTGCGCAACTTTGTAGGCATCCCCCCACTGATGGACATGCAGGGAGACTACCAATCCTAGCGTTTGCGGCCTCGGCCACTACCTCTAGGATTCTTTCCTCCCCTGGAGGACTTTTTGCCTTTCTTGTCCTTGACAGGAAATGGCTTAGACACCGTTGTCTTCGCTGTAGCTGCCGGTTTCGTGGTCTTGGTAGGACGTGGTTGCTGGGTTGCTGGAGGTTTATAGGGCTTCGATGTTAATGCTCTATGTAGGAGAGAGTCCTGGTTGGACTTCCTCCACCTCTCAGCTACCTGCTCCACGTCCTTAGGCTCGAACAAATTCTTCCCCAAGATGGAAGAATGTCTGAGCCTGCTGATCTCGGGACTGGGGACCTTATGGTGGAATCTCTCAGACACTGCATCTCGACGTTTCAAGATGGTATTAGCCCACAAGTTTGAGACTTGGTGGGCTAGAAACTCGACGGTACGAGTGCCTGAGAGTAAAAAGGTCTCCATGGCCTTCCTGGTACTCTCTTTGGATAAATCCTCAGATCGTAACAGGATGCCTAGAGACCCTAGCCAGATGTCCAGCCACGAAGTTGCCTGGATGGCACACTTCGCCACCTTCTCCCGGCTAAGGATCTCTGTCGCCGAGAACGATACTTGCAGGTTGGAGAATCTCTCTAGAGGGACTCCCCTGGTAAGCTCTTCCAAAGAGTGGTGTAAGGGAAGAGTTAAACAAGTCTCCTCCATGATGTCAAAGTACCTCCTCTGATGGACACGAGGAGGCGGGAGGAATTTGTTACCGGCGCTGGATCGGCTGGAGGAGGCAAGCTCGGAGAGCTGGCCTTCGACCTTGTCTCTGGCACTCTTAACCCCTTGAGACTAGGGCAAAGCCGCGCTGGCCTTTGAGGGTTTTTGAGTACCAAAGACTCGGTCCAAGACCGTGTCCTTGCCCTCACGAGGAGGAAACTCTGGATCTGCGAACCCATTGAGATTCCTCATAAGGGTCAGAACCTGCCAGAACGCATGCTCTGATTCCTGTAGCTCTCCTCCTGAATGGCTAGCAGTGAAGTCTAAGGCCCCAAAGGCTCTTCTTGGGGGGACTCGTGGACGTTCTCCGAGGGCTTGGCTGGCTCTGGTCTAATCCTTGAGGATGACTTCGGTAAAGTTTTGGAGTCCTTCGACTCCCTCCTGGGAGGAATGCAGGACTCCAACAGTGATGGTGGGAGGCTCTTCTCCAACCCTACCCGAGAAGACTTCCCTGCGCGAGGTGGGGTTTCCCTCATTGGTGCGATGGGGGAACGCCTCACCTCACGTGACTCCCCTGAGGACGGGTAATCTTCGTCCGAAGGGGAGGGAGTGAAATTCTGGGGGGGTGAGTAGGCCTTCCTCAAAGACTTCCAAGGAGTCAGCTTCGCCCTTGGAGAAGTTACCACGTCAGATACTCCTCTCTTCCTCTTCAGGGGAGTCGAAGCTGCCACTGATTTGTGGCCCAGCTCAGAGAGAACAGGCTTAAAAGCCTGCATGACCGCTCTGGCTAGGGACCCAAACCAGGGCTGCTGACTGACAGCTGCACTGTCAGACACTCCCTTTGGAGGGAAGAGGATCGTTCGATCCCTAGGAGGAGTTACCAAAGGAGGGTCTGCCTGAAAAGAAGAAGAAGGAGAAAAGTCCCTGGACCTACCTGGAATCCTCCCTCCCTCCGGCGAGCGAGCTGTTCTGCGCTTGCGGGGGGGGAACGCGATGATCATGACCTGCCGCGCGGCGTCCTGCAGCCTCGCTCGTGGGATCGCGCTGGGGATCGCGCTGGGGGTCGCGCTGGTGCTCGCGCGATGGGATTTGGCCTGGGACACGCGCGAGAGATTATTCGTGTGAGCGGGCGTGCGAGGGCGATGGCGAGGGTGTGCGTGGGCGCGCGGGCGAGTGATGGCGCGCAGGCGAGAGCGCGCGCAGGCGAGAGCGCGCGCAGGCGAGAGCGCGCGCAGGCGAGCGATGGCGCGCAGGGGCACGGGCCAGAGATTGCAGAGGGCGCGCATAAGGCTGGATGAGCGCTCGCGCGCGAAGGCGATTGTTCGCCCGCGTGGGCGCGCAGGATCTCGAAGAGCCCGTGAGGGCGATAACGTTGGGCGTGCGCGCGCAGGAGAAATATCCCTTGTGCGCGAGAGCGCATGAGAGCGCACATCTGGTTGTATAGGTGGGCGCGCATCGGCGACTACGCGCGATGGTGCGCAGGTGAAGGATGGCGAGCAGGCGGGGTCCGATGGCGCGTTGGAGAGCGCTGGCGAGCAGGGGAAGAGGTTATCTTCCCCTCTGCGCCCAGATCAAAAGATCGTGGGCGCGCAGGAGATCGTTGGCGCGCAG
Organism: Palaemon carinicauda; assembly: GCF_036898095.1. NCBI lineage: Eukaryota > Metazoa > Arthropoda > Malacostraca > Decapoda > Palaemonidae > Palaemon > Palaemon carinicauda. The sequence goes on along the minus strand of NC_090759.1, from coordinate 12,434,679 downwards.
GCGAGCGGTGGCGTGCAGGAGAGCGCTGGCGCATAGGCGAGCGCTAGCGCGCAGGAGAACAGGGGCACGCATGGCGCGCATCAGGATGAGGGCGCGTAGTAGCACGCTGGCGAACAGGTGAGCCTTGGCGCACAGGTGAGCGTTGGCACGCAAGTGAGCGCTGGCGCACAGATGAGCTCTGACGCGCTATAACAGGATCTTCAGCAGGCGAGCGCTTGCTCACAGTTGCGCGCTCGCGCGCAGGTGAACATTGGCGTGTAAGGGACTTAGACACAATTTTGTGTGAAAGTCCCTTGTGCCCCGAAGGGACTGTTGCCCGTTTAACAACGGGGTGAGTAGGTGCCCGCAGCGCGTCAGCGGCCAGGGACGGCGACGGCAGGTCAGCAGGTCTGGCGGGTGGAAGGTCGGCGTGTCCTTTGCAAGGACGACCTTCCACCGATGGAGATCGCGAACAACCTGCGGAGAGGTCCAGGGATGTAGCTGGTAGAGTCAGCGAACGACGGCGAGGTTCCTCTGCGGCAAACTGCGGAGATGATGAACCGAAGAGGCGCCTCCTAACACCCTTGTGAGGTGAAGGAAGGCCTCTACGGCGAAGAGGAAGGCGGGCTTTACACCTTATACGCCCTCTGGGGGCCGTGGGGTCAGCAGGCTGACCATCAGCAGTCCTCCGAAGAGGAGTCTCTGTGAGTGAACTCCCCCGAGGGAGAGAATCACCGGCAGGAGAGACCGTTGGACTTAGTTCCTCCCTCGAAAGATGTTCGGAAGGGGGAACTAAACCTTCAGCTACATCAGCAGCGGAGGTTTGATACAACTCATCAAAAGCCTCTGCCACAACAACGTCGACGATAGACAGAGGATCAACCTCTGCTAAAGTCTGCGATTGTTTGACAGCTGCCCCCAACCTGATCGTGTCAAACAAGGTTTCCTTGGAGGGCGAACCCTCAAGCCCCAAGGAACCCCAAAGCTGCAACAAATCATTATTAGTAACATTTACATTTAAATCCTCCCCCGGGGGAGGAGGAGGAGTTGCCTCGCTATGGGAGGCAGCTCCCTCTCCCAAACCCTGAGATTGGTCAACAGAACTACGGCCTACGATACCACTCGACAGTTTCTCGGAAGAAACCGATCGAGTGGGAGCTTCGGAGGAGGTTTGGGCCACAGAAGAAGAGCCCTTGGGATTTTCTCCTTTCAAAGAAACCTTCGAAGGAGAAATATCCCACCTGGACTTCTTCTTCCGGCCTGGGAAAACCTCTCCCACTGGAAGGTAGACCACTCCCTACACTCACCACACACATTATTCTTATCACACCGTTGGCCCCTACAGTAAGGACACAAGGTGTGGGGGTCCATTTCGACTGCCGACATATACGTACCACAAGGGCGGTCAGGTAAACCAGGACACTTACGCATCGCAGGGGCCAACTTCACATACCCTCTGTCAAAGGAAAAGCAAACAAAAGATTAGCAATGGCTGTCAAAGAAGGCGAGGGTGACAGCGGACACGAACGACTACCACCCGAGCCGAGAGCAAAGTGAGCTCAAGCACAGGTGTGTGTGAGGGGGGGGGTTAGCAAGCTACCCTCCCCACCCCCCGCTAACTAGCGATGAGGTAGTAAACCCTCGTTAAAATTCTAATGGCTCGTCATTTAATCTACGCCGAAAATAATTACCCATATTAAATAGCGTGGTTTGTATTTCAGTTACGGAACAATCCATTTTTTGGGCTCAGGCCATGTCGTCCTGATGGAAGTGTACCAGAGCATTAATGCATCGTGGATTTTTCCCCTCAGTAGTCCCTTCGATTTCTAGATAATATTCCTTTGGTCTTATGACCTAAGAGACCTATGACATTACCGGTATATGTCATTTCAGCTGAGCATGTGCTATGTTACTGCTTCCTGCCCCCCTTCAGGAAAGAGTCCCATTGGACTCTGGAAAGTCTCAAAGTTGCATGGTAAATGGAACCCAACCGGCACCGAGAAGGACCTGCCGGTCTCAGAGAAAGGTGATAGATAGAGTAGGTCTCACGTATTGGAGCAAGTTATACCAAGACAGATAGGTTTGTTTAAGCGTAAGAGCGATAGAATTTTATTGTTCAAGTACATCATGCAGAGTAGAGGGTATAATAATACTCACAAACAGATTTCATTATAATGTTAGGGTGAAATAAGACGCACAAAAACCCGTAAATCTATTTATTAACAATAAATAAGAATTAGCGTACATAAATTATAATGTAAAGCTGTAATAAAAGATGCAAATAAATTACTTAAACTTAAAACATAGACAGAAATGAAAAGGAAACTTGCCACCCACACATGTTGATTCCATAGGAATCATAATGTCTTTCTGAAAATGTCTTTATATACACTTCATGTCATAAACACATGGCACAAGTTTTTAGTCTATGTAACATCACCTCAGTATAGTAAAACAGTCCGTAGTGTCACCATGGTAACACAAATTACACTATGTTGCGCACTAGTGTCAACACAGTCACCCTTAGTTAGAGTCCCATATAACTCACTGTTCTTCGCAGCACTAAGCTGCTGGGTTTAGCACACTACCTGCCGCTACCACAAAGTGTTGCACCTCTTGCACTTGCTTCACATAATGTTTAAAGAACACTCTGGATGACTTCCATCCTGTAAACGAGCGAAGGCTCTCGAATCCATTGATTGGAAGAAATTCAAGGAAGAGGCGACTTTCCTAGGGTCGTGACCTACGGGTGTACTGTCAGGATCCGCTCTGCGAATGAAGTAGGTGATCTTCGCCCTTAGTTGTTTAAGTGACAAGTCAGAACCCAATGTTTCTCCTTTAAAGAGCTGTCCTCCACCGAAGTCTGAAGTTCTGCGAAGATAGACCTTTAGGCTCTCCACTGGACACAGTGAGATATCTTCCTTCAGAGGGCAGATTCACCAGGGACCCCATCTCTTAGTGGGTAGCTCGTTCTTGGCGAGAAACGTTAGGTCAGGAAAGAGGGTGAGTTCGCCTGTTTCCGCAAACTGAATCTGGCCTTCTTCCCTTGATAATGCCACAGGTCTGAGTCTAGCACATGCCTTTGGCAATTCGTTGAAGATTTTGCTGGACAGGTCTATCTGGAAGGCGTATAGTAAGGGTCTTGACAGGGCCGATTTACACGTGGATATCGTGTTAGCCGCTAAGCCTTGTCCATGAAGGTGAATGAAAAATGACAAGCAGAAATCCATCGATATTTCCGTAGGATTCCTAGCCTTGACAAAGGCCACCCATTTTTTCCTAGATGACTCATATTGCCTTCTGGAAGATTTCATTTTATATTCCTCCAAGAAGTCTAAACTTTCCTTCGAGATCCCAAACCTCTTCTTGACGGCAAGGGAGAGAAAATCCTGAGATGAAGGACTCGGGTTTTCTGTAATGAAGCGAAGACAGTTGACTTCTGAACTTGTTGAGACAGAACTGGGTCCAGCAGGGGAATTAGCTTCGGTTGTAATTCCAGGATTAATGGGAACCAGTTGCTCCAGGGCCACTTGGGAGCCACTAGGGCCGCTATTCCTTGAAAGGATCTCACCTTGGTGAGTACTTTTAGCAGAAGGTTGCACGGAGGGAAAGGGTAAATCTTGGTCCATCTGTTCCAGTCCAGGGACATGGCGTCCAGCGCTTCCGCTCGAGGGTCCTCGTATGGGGCCACGTAGCGAGGAAGTTTCTTGTTGTCGCTCGTTGCGAAGAGGTCGATCTACAGTTCCGGGACTTGATGAGAGATGAATGAGAATGAGTCAGCATCTTCAATGTAAGAAAGACTGCCATGGCCTCCAAGATGTTGATGTGAAACGTCTTGAATAGAGGAGACCACGTTCCTTGAATTCGACGTTGATGGGAGTGACCCCCCCATCCTTCTAGCGATGCGTCCGTATGAATGATGACCGAGGGCGGAGGTAGTTGCAGAGGTACCGACCTCCTGAACTTCTTGGCCTCCGACCATGGCTTGAAGAGTGATTGTAGCCGAGACAGTAGTGGTCTTTTGAGATCTATTCGAGCTTTTGATGCGTATCTTCTCCAGACTCCCGATGCATCTTTTAGCTGTGCTCTTAGCACTAGGTCTGTCACTGAAGCGAACTGGAGGGAGCCGAGCACCCGTTCCTGTTGTCGTCTTGAAATCCGCTTGGATCTGAGAAGTCTCTTGACAGACCTCGCTATTTCCCTCTTCTTCTTTAGTGGAATGGAAAGACGGTGTGACTGGAGGTCCCAATGTATGCCTAGCCATTGGAACTTTTGAGCTGGAGATAGTCGAGACTTTTTGGTGTTTATCTTGATACCTAGATGTTCCAGGAATTGGAACACCTTCTCGGAAGCTTGCAGGCATTCCTTTTCTGATGCTGCCCACACCAGCCGATCGTCCAGGTAAGCCATCACCTGGACGCCTTGTAAGCGTAGTTGTTGAACCATTGTCTCTGCGAGCTTCGAGAAGATCCTTGGGGCTATGTTTAGCCCGAAGGGCATGGCTCTGAATACGTACTGTCTTCTTTGAAGCCTGAATCCTAGGTAGGAGGAGGTCTGGCGATTCCTTGGAATGTGCCAGTAGGCGTCCGCCATGTCTATCGAGACTGTGTATGCCTTTCGGAGCAATAGGGCTCGTATGTGCTGAACGGTCAGCATCTTGAACTTGTTTTCAATGAACTTGTTGAGAGGGGACAAGTCCAGAATGATTCTGATATTGTCAGAGTCTTTATTGGGAACACAGAAAAGTCTTTCTTGGAACCTGATGGACTTTGCCCTCTTGATCACCTTTTTGTTCAAGAGTTTTTGGACGTATTCTTCCAGAACGGGGGTGGAGTGTTGGAAGAATCGGGGTGAAAGTTGGTGGTGATGTTCTCCAGCTCCAGCCTAGTCCATTCTTGATGATGCTGTGAGCCCAGGGATCGAAGGTCCAACGATCCCTGAAGAGACGGAGTCTTCCTCCCACCAGAAGCATCTTATTGCTTCTGGTTTCCGTAGGGCTTGCCTCCTTGACCGCTTGCTCCCCTGCCTCCTGTCCCTCTGGAGGGACGTCTAGAGGAGTCTCTCCCGGAGCCTCTACCTTTGGCACTAAAGGTAGGAGTCTGCCTCTCATAGGCAGGCGTGAAGGCTGGTGACTGAGTCACCACCGGCTGGGGTACCAGTTGGAAGGTTTGTTGGGGCTGCACCACCAACTGGTGAGCTGCGGCCGCGGGAAGCTGATGTTTTGCCCGTCGAGGCTGCGGCCTTGGTCTCTTGGACTTCTTCTTCGGTTAGGGGCCTTCATCCGGAGAAGACTTCCTCTTCGATGACATGCCCCACTTTTGGAGAAGGTTCCTGTTCTCCGTGGCGGCCTTGTCGACGATCTCCTTGACCAAGTTGTTGGGGAAGAGATCCTTTCCCCAAATGTTGGAGGCAATAAGCTTCCTCGGTTCGTGTTTAATCGTTGCCGATGCAAACACGAACTCCCTGCAGGCCCTCCGTGCTCTGACGAAGCTATAGAAGTCCTTCGTCAGAGTTGCCAAATGGGTCTTAGTGGGGACCATGAATACACCTCGGTTCCTATTTTCCCCAGCCATTGTCTCCATGATCACCTGGAGGGAGAGAGAGGCGGCCAGCCTCTCTTTTGTATCCTGTTCCCGACAAAGGAGATACTCAGACAGCTTTGGGAGGTTCTCACTGAACTGACGTCCAGCGATGTCGGCCTCCAACTTTCCAATGGAGAAAGTCAACTGGATGTCTTTCCAGTTCTTATCATCGGGGACTAAGGCGAGGGAGAGGGGACTACATTCCTCCAATGTAGGACAAAGTTTCCCCGCCTCCACCGCCTTTAGCACTGCCAGACGGGACTTCTCAGTGAAGGGGAAGACCATAGTATTGAGAGCAAGAAAGGACGGGTGTTTCTTGCTAAGGGCTGGCACCTTAAAGTTGGTGTAGCCCTTGACCTTCAAGCAGCCTGCTAGCAGGGATTGAACCTTCGCGTGGTCAAACACGATAACCTCCTTCGGCTCTGTATCCTCCTTGGAAACGGGTTCTGACTTGAGTCGTTCAAACCAGTCCGGGTACAACTCGAAGCTAGGCCAGAATTCCACCTCTTCAAGGGGGACGGCTCCTAGCTTGTCCGAGATCACAATCCTACCGCTGGTGAGGGGCATGTACTCGGCATGCTTCCACGGGTTGTTCACAGAGCAGGTAGGAAGATCCATGACGTTAAGCCTCCTCTGAGGCTCGCGTTGCATTGTCAAGCAAAGGATTTCCTTCTTGAAATCCTCGTCCTCTTCCTGAACCTCTCCTCGAGGATCGCCATCATGGCTTGAAAAGAGTCCATGGAGTCGTCCGGTTTCGTGGGCATAGGAGTGGACGACGTAGAGGGGATTGGTTCCGAGATAACGACCGATGACACAGAGGGCGTTGCGACGTCCTCTTCCTCGGAATCGGGAGCTGCCGTAGGCTCCTCTTCGTGACCCTCGGCCATAAGGGTCCTCTCGGTGGTGTCTGACACCTCTGACATCCTGTCATCATCTAGATGGATGTCCTGTAATGCGTCCGATACGTTGGGATCGACCTTCAGCTGGACGCATGGGATTTCGGGTCGAGGGATTACAGCATCCACAGATGCCTTAAGGAAGAGCATAGCCCTCATCATCTCGTTGGGAAGGTAAGGCCCCGTGGCGTTCTTTTGGAAACCATGCATCCACTTGTGCAGTTTCTCCTGGGCGATGTCCCTTGACTCCGCAGACTGGGAAGTCTCAAACGCCTCGTTGAGCAGGTCCTTGCACGTGGTGCATACCTGCGGGTCCCAGTACCTAAGGGATCCCTGGGTGACAGAACAGCTGGCGTGCGTTCGGCGCGCCAAATGGCCGTAGAAATCCCAGCGCCGAACGCTGCAGAAGGCACTCTCACACCGGATGTACTCCCCCTGTAAAGAAAGGAAAGGTACGTGAGTATGCAGAAGTCTATCATGTTAGCCTTAGAGTAATCTTAGGTTAATCTTAATGTAATCTTAATTATAATATAAGATTCCTTTCCAAGTGTAAGCTTAGGATAGGTAAGCTGGAAATGAAGTAGGAAAGACACATACTTGTGAATCCCGCCCAGCCAATTGCCGCGACCCTTCTCCACTATTAATTCTAGGGCTCCCATCGAGGTAGGCCGAAGGAGGAATCTAGCCCATAGGGTTAGAATAGTGTAAGCAGCACTTCCTCCAAGGAACCAGTAGTGGAATAAAGGGGGAGAGCCGATGATCAATCAGCGTAAAGAAAAGGGGAGGATATTAATCCCCAATTCAGGTAGGTCCCGGCAAAGGACTGTGCATGGATGCACAGAGTATGCTAGAAACTTATCTATTGCATAACTATACCCCATAGTTTTCTGTCTACGGTATATACTATACCACAGATGTACTGGCTACTGTATACAGCCATACAACAGATACTGCCGGCGCAATGATGGCAGGGATAGTGCAAGAGAAAGGTCCACCGTCATATTACTGTAAATATGTGTGGGGCCGACGGCCCGCCGGCACATCGGCGGCCCGCCAGACTGCCGGAGGCCCACCGGCCACCGGCGGACCGCCGGAGGAGGGCAACCCGCCCCAGCCATAATTCTATGTGGGAGGGTAAAGGAAAAATCCCTATGCATCACCAGTAGGCCGCCGACCCTGTCATCATTCCATGTGACTGGGAGGTGGCTTAGGCTACGCTGCCGGCTGTTTCCGGCAGAGTCAGTGTGACAGTGGGCCGGCACTATTTCGGAGGGAGAGAGAGAAAGCAGTGAAGGAAGGGGAAGGGAGGGCGGCAGCTCACTACCCTAACCTCGCCTTCCTCGAGAAGGAGGGTTCAAATGGAAGGAAGAACATATCATGATCAGGCTTCCATCCAGCCGCAGCTCTGCCTGTATCAGTCGGCTAGGGCTGCGGGTGGCGATCCAAGGGAGGACCGAAGAACACTCTAAGATAGCAGGAATGTCTCCCGCCAGCAGCTAGACCTGCCGCCATGCTATCCCAGAGCAGAATCATGCGAGGGAAGCTGAACAGCTCGGCCCAGCAGGCGAAAGACCAGGCCGACCCCACAACCCACCGGCAATCGATGAGATGTAGGACGGCGGTCAGGGGTGTGATGGCTAGGCCATCACCAAACGACAGAGGGGGAGGGAAAGGGTCCTGTGTAAGGGGTGTAGGGAGTTGGCGTAAGCCTTGCCCAGCACCCTAGTAAAGGGACTCTGTTTCGGTACCAGCACCACTCCAGGTATAAGGAGAGTTCATTCTCCAGCCTAGGGTGGGTTAGTACAGTAAGGGACCGGCATCATCAGGCCATCCCAAACTATAAAGAAATAGAATCCCTAAGCCTGCCTAACCTAGGCTAGAGAAAACATATCTCCTAGCCCAGGGTATCCAAGCGCAGGACAAGTCGCTAGACCACAGGGAGGAGGGGTCTCGTGACCCCTCCAGGTGTGGTCTAGGGTGGGGGGCAGAGCCCCCGCCCCTATGCCGTCCAACAGGGTCAAACAGGAGAGTTCATTCACCTTTTGGTGTAGCTGGAGGCGCACGACAGTTACTCTGAGGTTCTGACCCGAACGCAAAGCTCATGCTCAATGGCTTTGGGACGGGGAAGAAAACCCTAGCCTAACCTTACCAGAATTACAATTCAGGGCAAGGAGGGCTAGAGTGCAGCCTAGGCTACCTCAGAGGGTAACCGGGGAGGTGCGAAAGTATACAAAAGCCCCTAGGCTACTAGGCTAGGAGCAGGGGAATCAACTACCTGAATCATTAAAACCCCTTGTATACTCTCTAGAAGAAGGAAAAACCCATTCGCAATCGTAGAATCTTATATGTATAATTGCCTGATATCTTCATTTAAATAGAATAACACTAGGAACACATATTATATCATGCATGAAAGTAAACTAAAGCGCCTAGGCTAGCATGCCTAGCATGAGAAGATCAACTACCTACATTCGCAGAAACTAGAGAATACTAACAGCATAATATAACTAATTCCTAGCAATGAAGACTAAATAACTAATACTGATAATTAGTTAAGAACCGGGACAGTCGTTCTGTCTAACTAAATAATGCATGCGATGCGAATGATAGTGTCGTCGATGTCTCCGGTTAGGCAGTAACTCCGCCACAAAACAGTTTATTTCGAGAGAAAAACGTTACTCTACGGCCAGAGCTAAATTACACAGTATAAGAAGTAAGTATTCAACTTTCCGGAGACAGAAGAGGGTGAAGATTGCGACATGGATGCGTAAATAGCGAAAAACTGGGAAAACAACACCTGGTCAAGACGCTACTACGAAAGGAATGGAGTTGGCGGGCGGGGATGACGTCAGCAAGATGGCCGATGCATATGACATCATCCGAGTGCCCATAACAGTAACGGAGGAGGAGAACTTTGTAACGGCTCCTCCTATATCTTGCCACTAATTCCCCCCTCGAAGCGTAAACGCTATGTGGCGTGCAGATAGCTATGTGGCGTGTCAAGAATACGTTCCCTGTTATTATGCGATATGCTAAAAGTCAACCTTAAGGGTACTCGCGCCAGGAGTTAGAATTCTGGAAGCCTTTGGTTTAATTCTCTGGGAATATCCACTGTAGTCATATATACCCTTAGGAAGCTACTAAAGGAACCTTCTATCAAGACGGCATGGCCTGAGCCCAAAAATTATCTATATCCTATGCTACTGGTAGGCCTATACCATTTGTTTCTTTTGTTTGTTCACATTCTACGAAAGGGTTGTATTTGCTCGTTTGTTCGTACATACAGGCGTATTAACCAAGTTACAACTTACTTCTACACATGAACCTCTCCCCCACTTCATTTCGACCAATAGGATTGCTAGTTTTCTTATCGGCCCTCCTCGTTTTTACCCATGACATTCGAGTATTCTACGAGACTTGACCCTTCTTACACCATATGCATGAAATTAAGGTCAAATTCAATGAAAGCATATTATTTACTAGAGGAAAGCCTATTTCTTTTTGTTCGAAATGTTATACCCTCCATATCTATGATTTTACCACCTAACCTAATCTGGGAAAAACCTTCAGTAAAATGTTTTGGATACAATTGATTTGGTAAATGTGTAGGAGAGCTCCGCGGAAGATCTTGAAGAATTTAAACACCTACAATTCACTATTATATCATATAGAACGCTTATATAATAGTCAATATATGAGCAGCTTCTATTTAACGAAGATATTCGTGTGTATAGTTATGCTTCACTTGGATTTTTTCTAAGTGTTTGTTTTTGTTTACTGTGTGATGTCTTGGCTAAAATGAGCTGTTTCACCGCCTTACTGCGTATGGCAGACTAGTTCTCAATGCTATTCTAACCAATAACAGGTGTTTTCTTGACGTCACACTGTTTGAAAACCAATCATGGCGGTTTTTACAAATCTAGCCAATGCTGACACTTATTACTTCACTTATCCCTGCTATTTTTCCACCAGTTACCACAGTTTACGTGAAGTTCCGCGGAGGAATATTTTTGCACGTCTCGGATCTCCCTTCAAACTGAAAAGCTCATTTTGCCGTGAAGTATGGAGCAATTAGCAGGACCTTCATCCCGTTCCGACTGTGTCACTTGTGACAATTGCTTTATTTCTTATGGGGATTTTTGTGTACATTATTCAGGGAAAGTTGATTTGCTAATTGCATTTGCTCAACGTCATGGTTTGATTTTGGCAGAGAAAAAGTGCCCTAATTGTGAAAATGTGTGCCGTATAGATTACAACAAATTAGCATTCCGGTGTGATCGTAGTGTGGTTACTACTGATCCTGCCAAAAGACTTCATCACTTCCTCCTGGCAGCAGCAGATTTGTATCCACCTACACCATAACAGTAAGGTATGTGGTAGTTTGCAGTTTACGTTAACGTTGTGTAACCTCATTAATAGTCGAAATATCGACGATCAAACTCACGCTACTCTTGTCTTCCCTGAATTTTCTAAGTCTGTTGTTATTGTTGACTGTGTCTTATTTTTGCTCAAATGAGCCCTGTAACCACTATAATCCGCAGACAAACTAGTGCACTATGACCCCCCCCCGGTAGGCCTAGGTAGGGGTACAGGGCCCCATAGGCTAGGTTAGGTGGGTGTCTTAGGTTCGGTGGTGCCCTGAAAATTACTGTGGCCTTAAGGGGGGGTCGCAGGGGGGGCGGAGCCCCCCCCCCCGGTAGGCCTAGGTAGGGGTACAGGGCCCCATAGGCTAGGTTAGGTGGGTGTCTTAGGTTCGGTGGTGCCCTGAAAATTACTGTGGCCTTAAGGGGGGGTCGCAGGGGGGGCGGAGCCCCCCCCCCCCCCGGTAGGCCTAGGTAGGGGTATATGGCCCCCAGGGTAGGGTAGGTAGTTGTATTAGGTTCGGTAGTGCCCCGAAAAATCACTTTTCTCCTCCTCCCCCCACCCAAAAACCCCGCTTCCCACTGGGGTCCCCCATAATTGTAGTAGTAGGTTTATGCTTACATTTTCTGTGTAAGAGTTAGGTGGTTGTAGGAGGATTATCTCACAGTTTCAAGGTAACTGTAGCTCTAATTTACTATTTTCTTTCGTTTTCTACTTTTAGAAACTTTTAAATCGAGCGCGGAGGTCTCCTACACAATTACCATTGATTTTAATACAATAGAAGCTAACCAATTTTAACATTAAATTTAGTCTATTTACGGAAAGTTACACATATCCCACAAGGATATTTTAAAAAGTTATTAGACTATTTAATTACTCTTACCAAAATAACATGTATTACATCTGCATGGATAGGCAGTTACAGAGCTGTATTATTCCTTAAACGCATTACCATGCGCGGTTTTAACCAAGGACTAAATACCTCAGACTTGCCGGATGGGTTAGTCTAAAAATCCCCCAAACTTATGATAAAAAATCTACAAAACACCCCCCAAAATCCCCATTTACAAAAAACATATTTCCTTCTGATTATGTAGGCTTTTCTAATATAGAAAATACTATAAAGGTTTGCTCATCTTTGTTTCCCCTTCACAAAAATTTGTACAGAATATCCCCATCAGACACTCAAAATCCCTCAATCTAGGGATATATTCCCATATCTGGCAGCACTTTGGAGCTGCCAACTAGTGTATTAACATTCGTATTTTGAGCCTTTATATCTTCCTACGGTATATAATATACTGAAGGAAAATATGAAGGCTCAAAATACGAATGTTAATACACTAGTTGGCAACTTCAAAGTTAATACAATATTTGGAGTTATTTTGGACTGTTTAGTGTTCAGATGTCGTTGTAGGTATATTGCATGTCGTCTGTTTGTTTATATCTTAGAATTTGACAGTTGACACAAACGAAATCATGGCACCAACAGTGAAAAGGTCACACAAGTGTGTTATTTGCAATAAACGAATAGAAACTGATTTGGTGTTTCACACAGGTTGCCAGGTTTTCTAAGTGAGAAAAGGCCAACTTCTAATCAACAGAAGCTTTAAGAGGACAACCCATTAGTAGAAAAAGGCCAAATATCAAGTATTTAATTCCCACCTTTTTCATAATATAGTAAAAACCGACCACTTTAAAAAGAAGGCCAAATTTGAGGGGGTTTTTTGGCATAAGGCCAAACTGGCAACACTGGTTTCACAGTACATTTTTTTTTCAAACTTCTTTTTTCTGTCATAAAGCTATAAAAATAATATATTTCTCAGGAGATGACATATTTGGCTTTAGGGACATGTTTAGTGCTATATATGTATTATATTTAACTTTGATTTAACTTATAAACGCATGAATATTTCAGCATGTTTGCACACCTGCGTAGCATTACAGGAGTTTACTACTTCAACGTGTTATTTTGTTAGTGTTCCTTGTCTTCTTATTTTTTTTTCTAATCCATAAATAAAGACTAACATTTTACAGTATTTGTAAAATGTATTTGTTTGTATTTTTACTTTTATGTACATTGCATTTGTGTTTACTGTCTGTGCTTTCCATGTTTGCATGCTTGCTTTGTCTTATGTTTGCACTATGTGTTCAATTCTTGAAGAAAAACTTTTTTTTAGTATTATATTTTCTCATATTCATAATTATATTGGATTTTATTTGCATGTAATTCGTGATGCAATTTTGCTTTGCTTGTATGTTAATTTCTTTTTTTTTTGGGGGGGGGGGGGTGGAGAGGTTACAGTTTTATTATATGCAATATTATTTTTTTCTTATTTATGTAAACTTTATTAAAGTTCATTTGCGTGTGATTTATCTTCCATTTTTGGTTGGCTTGTATGCTACCCTTATTTCTATTTCCAACCCCCCCCCCCCCCTTTGATTATTTTTATGTAATACAATTTAGTGAGTTATTTTGTTCCCTTTGTTTGTATATTTATAAATTTATTAGTTTATATTACTACAGAGTATACATGAGTGCATCATGCATCTATGTTTCAGTAAGAAAAATACAATTATGTTTTATATACACCTAATATCTACATTCTACAGTGGCCTACAAACCGTAATTAAATGTATGCCTACACATGCACTTGTGGTTAAGTTTAACAAATCAGATATACAGCGTGTTTTACTTTATTTGAACGTGATATTGTATAGAACATTTAAAAATTATTATAATATACAATACTTAAATTTGCAAGAAAATTAATTAAATCATAAGAGACATTGCTATTAAGTTTCTGATAAAATTGACTGATAAACATAAGGATATGTATTCTTGATCTATATATGTACCTACTTGTAAATTTGCAAAAATTTAAGAATGTCATAAATGTAAGAATGAAATATACTGACGTAGTAATGCAAATTATCAACAAATATGTCGCAAAATTTACAATCAAATTCCATCCTATATTCCCGTAAGCATCACCGCTCTGAATGGTTAACCCAGGGTTAAAAGAATACATCTTTTATTCGCACACCCATTTGAGTGATATCAGGCCCAGCCTTCCTATCTTCCTTCGGCATATAGTCTTTGGTTTTGTAATTGAAAATGGGGATTTTCTTTTTTTGCTTTTCAAAACGACAGTGAGTTAATAGACCTATGATTATTACAAGGTTATAACAGACTCATCTTCGGCTTTATGGTCACTGTCACAATTTATAGTTTTTGTACAAAAGAAATAAAATCATCGGGAAAAAATACTACAAACTTAATGATGCTGAAAATAAAATAATAATACCAGACTATACTGTTGAATTGCTCTAAGAAAATCATAAAGATATTTTCCAACACTTTTATTACCATCAGTATTGAATACGATGGATACCAGAATCAATCGACATGTATAGTATTTCTTTGTGATTAAACATGTATTGCTTTTTCCCAGTAACATACAAAGTCTATATGTAGGCTGGCAGTAACTACCGCAGTTTCTCTTGTCTCAATCCAGCAAAATGAAAGTAGGCCTACATAGTTTCGGCCATCATATGGTTAGCGTTCCTAGGGTGAACTCCTTTTCAGTAAGCTACTGTCATTAGTTTTATGATAACACAGCAGTAACTAAACGTGGTTAAATTCTAAAGTGTCAACTATTAATCTCAGTCTTACGATATAAATGTCTTAATCACACAATATTCAATCATTTGTTGAAAATGGTTATCAATTTTGTCACAAAAAGCTAGCAAATGTGTATAGTCATCTAGGCAATGAATAGCATTAAGCACAACTTCAGTACATACAGATTGCACCCAGAAGTTTAAAAAAAAAAAAAAAAAAAAAAAAAAAAAATCCGGTAGCATTTATTCTTCATAACTTCGGCTCACAAAGATAATTGCAATCTTCACTCCCTCAGCGAAAATGTAGTTTTCGAATCATTGGTAGAGTGAAAAAATAAAACCTTCGTTTATACAATAGTTCAAAATGTATTATTTCTTTATTTTCAGGAAGTGTATAAGTTTATTTACACAATGACTATTTGATTTAGATTTAACAAATAATAATAATAATAATAATAATGATAATAATAATAATAATAATAATAATAATAATAATAATAATAATAATAATAATAATAATAATAACCTATCATAACATTGTTTCATATCACTACAACAACCATAGAAAAAAGACATAGAAAATAATAGGATAATCTTTATTTGATGAAAGAATATATAAGAAGAGAAAAATATCTTATACTTGATGAGAAGAAAAAGACAAAATAATATGAAAGAAAGATAAACTTAAATCTAAAACAGATCGAAAGATTACTAGTTCTAGAGGAGCCGTTGTAAAGGAACTGAATCAAATAACTGTGACATTGCGTTACAAAGTTTCCTCAAAGGTAAAATAATCATTGTGCTATTGCTGAAAATTTGTGTAACTGTGAGTGTGTGGGTACGTTTCTAAAATGATATACCAAGCGGCTAATTCTTACGAGATCATTTTTTGACCAATTACTGAGGTTTTAAATGCTGTCAAAGCAACTTAAGGTAAGCCTATACTGATAATTTGTTAACAATAATACCCAAAATTCTGTCAAGTCTAGCTTTCCCTCTTATCTCTTGTTGTATGATCCATAGAATTGCCTACATTAGTAATTACTAAATTGTTTTTCCATTTAATGCATATTGATTAGTGGGTACTGGTTTAGTATGTGGCCTACCTTTTGAATATGGCCCATGAAATTCTATCTGTTCTAGTATGTGGCCTAACCTAACCCAACCTAACCTAACCAACAAGCCAGGTAGACCAAATACTAAACCAGAATAAAAAAAGGTAGGCACCAATTAATGTTTTAGTCGTTCGTGTTGTTAATTTCTATTCACATTTTGGAAATGTTGTACTGTATTACAGGGTCTGATTTCGAACAGAAAATATATGTTTTCCTGGAGTAAATAACGTGATTTGACCGAATTTGACCTTCATTTCAACTGCAAACCAACAGAACAACCAATCCGATAAACTTTAAGTGACCGGACTGGTTGCTGTTATTACGGATGAAATGAAGGTGAAAACTGGTTAAATCACGTTATTTCCTACAGAAAAACATATAATTTCTGTTAAAAGGGTTAAATATAATGTCTTTTATTATATATATATTGTTAAAATACTTGAATATAATGACTTGTTCTAATTCGGTGTCACTTCACTCACGTATATACTGCGAACGGTAACATTAGCAACGTTACCAACGATACACAGCGTTACTAACGTTACGGTGGTACACAGCGTTACCAACGTTACGGTGGTACACAGCGTTACCAACGTTACGGTGGTACACAGCGTTACCAACGTTACGGTGGTACACAGCGTTACCAACGTTGCGGTGGTACACAGCGCTACCAACGTTACGGTGGTACACAGCGTTACCAACGTTACGGTGGAATTACTAACGCTAGCAATGAAACTGGATTATTATTGTGTGTATTTTAAAGAATTTTCCATATACCCTTTACACAATATATAAAAAAGTACAAAAAGGGTACAGAACCTAACAAACTCACCTAACCTAACCCAGAAGTTCCAAGGTCACAGACCCAATATAATGCCCTTTGTTATATCACTTCACTCACGTTACGCTAACGTTAGTACTGTTACGATACCATTATATATAATGGTTCTTGTTTTGCCATTAGCTCGCTTCGCTCGCATGAAAATAAAACATCAAGCTCGTATGTACTGGCAAGCGGTAATGTTTAGCTGCTCACGCTAACATTAGTAATGTTACGATAACATTACCAACGTTAAATATAATTGTTCATGTTCCTCACTTACGATCAAAGGAAAATAAAACATCACCCTCGTATGCATTGGCAATCGGTAATGATGAGTTTCGCACTCTTAACAATATATAACAAAACTAACACATTAAAGTTAAAGAAATTAATGACAAACTTTTATGACCGTGACGACGTAACTTATGGATCATGGAGGTGTTGTGACCAAGTCTGTGGTGTCTTAACTGTTTTGCCTTAGATTAGTACTGCACTTGGAACACTGTAAAAGTTGGTATATTACATTACGTGAGTTAAGAAAATTATCAACATTGGAATACACCAAAATACTTTCAAGTATGGATTACTGAAGCCGATACAATTTTCTAATACTTAGATCGTAAAATACGCAAAAGACGACACGAATTAACAAAGACCTGACTAGGGCAAAGGTTTCCACGGAAAAGGGCTTGTTGGAAGGTGAGGGTAGGGAAATATTAACTCCCCTGTACAAACTTTACATACGTATGGGTTCGTGATTAGTTAACGGAAAAGCAACGGAGCCTAGAGAGTAAACATGAGTGAACAGAATGGGAAACTTGTCCAGAGCAAGTATTTATGAGAAATCTGGGAGTGACAAGGTAATAACAAAATGTATAAAAGTAAAATATGAAGATAAAATGGAATGTATGATAAATAATATTTGATGGGTATATAAAATGCGGTGATTTTATAAGGTATCGGATAATAAAACGAGTAATACTGGGGTCAAACGTAATATGTATACGAGGGTATTACATAACTAATCAAGTCATAGACTTGAACAAAGCTGGTAGAGAGGGGAATACTTACATTTCACGATTAGAGAAGAATAAATCCTATTGGTGTAGAAAAAGTCTCTGCGCAGGGAGGCGGGGTTTTTGCGCCAAAGGTCGAAACCTGCTATGTACAAACGCACGAACAAGAGCGTCTACAACGGGCAAGTAGAATGAGAAAAATTAAATGAAAAACGCTGCTAATGTTAGTATGATACGATAACATTTGATCTACATTACACGGCAGCACTGGTTACTGTATTTTTTCATGAGACATAGCCTTTGCAACGGCGCCTCCAAAGTTTATCCAGCTATACTGTTTTGTATTTTCCTCCGTTCATTATACATCCAAGAAGGTAATGTATAGAGAAGAAAAGGCTTGTTTTACGTTTATATATCGTTTCCCCAGTATGTTTTCCCCACCCAAAACCCCGAGTTCTCACTGGGGGTCCCCCATTATCGTAGGATATAGATATACGTATATATATTCATTTGCGACGGGAACAAGTGTCAATTTCGAAGGGAGCGTAATTTTTTCTATAAGAAAAAGTAGTTATTTTCCTAGGTTACATTGCCCTTTAATACACTACAATAATACCCAAATTTTATATGAATGAAGTTATGCGATCAACATCTGTATGCATTACTCAAATGTCTTCGCCCGAGCTTCATCTGTTCATTATTTTTCTACTCCATCTAAGTTCGCGTTTATTTCATTTTATGTCCAACCTCTTTTTACTTTCAATTTCATAGTTCAACTATGCCCTCATATACCCGATTGTACCTTGGTGCTTAATCAGGATTTGTTCCGTAACCGAAATACAAACCACGCTATTTACATAGGGTTTACTTTCGGCGTAGCTGAAAGGACGAGCCATTAGAATTTAACGAGGGTTTATTACCCCTGCGCTAGTTAGCAGGGGGGTAGGGGAGTGGTAGCTAGCTACCCCTCCCCCCTCACACACCGGTGAACTGCTTCACTTCACTTTTGGCTCGGACAATGAACAGACGTCTCTGTCCTGTCCTCGCATGGCAGCCAATAATGCTTTGTCTTACTAATTACTTACTTTTCTTATACTTGATATATATGTAAACATTCTTATGTTTATGTATATATTTGAGTATAGAAATACAGTAAGTTTCCTTTTCAGTGTTTGTGCTGTGTGTGTGTGTGTAGGAAGTCCACTCATTGTACGACAACTTCTCCGTGTGTCTCAGGCCACTACGGTGGCTTTTCATGGGTCGGGATCTCTCCCTTGGTCCTTCGGTCTCCCTTCGGCGGGCGCCGTGGGGAATCGTCATTGCTGGACTTTACTTACTAATATGTTTCTCCGCTGTTCCTCCTTCCCTACGGGGAACTTGGTCTATTAGCGGGGGGAACTTGGGAGTTTTGTTTGACTACAGTCTCTCTCTCTCTCCTTGAGTTCGTTCACCCTTTTATTACTACTACGTATTACGGTAGCTTCCTTCCCGTTGCGGGTTGAGTTGCTTCTCCGTTTATTTTGTCTCAATTATTTTTTATTTAAATCTAATTGTATTTGTTAACTTTTCAGCCTCTGTGTAGAACGCTTCCCTTCGGGGTTCATTCGTTCTTATTATTAGTAACATTCTTAGTTGAATTACATATTTATAATTGTTATAATTCTGGTTTTTTACAGTTCTCCACCTTACCCCCCCCTTCCCGTGTGTGTCAGTGGGGGAGGAGGGTGTATTCCTGTGTGTAATTCTTATGTTCTTTTCCTGCAGGGGTTCCCCCGGGGGAATTAATGTTAACTAATTGTTTTATTTTCACAGTTAACTATCTAGTTTTTCGTTTGCCTAATGGGCCTACGAAGCAGAGCTGTCCTGTTGGGGCCTGGGGAGTCTGCCGTTGCCGCCTCCTCTACGACTTCGTCATGGGCGTGTCCCTTCTCCTAGAAGTTCTCCCGTGACAACTGTCAGCTCCTTAGTTCATATAGAACGCTCAGGAGGTTCGCCTCCTTGGGTGGGTACTTCCCTTCCGAGGGAGGTTCCCTTCCCAGGTATGAGTTTTTTCCCCTTCAGGGGGTTGTTCTTCTCTTACCTTAATTTTTTTCTGGTCCTTGGGCGGTTATGCTCTTGGTGCTGAGCTACCGCTTTTGAAACCATGCTCAAGGGGCTGAGCGGTTGCAAGGCCGGACCATGGAGTTCGTGCGATTATGCTCTTGGTGCTGAGCGGTCGCACTTGCAGCTACGCTCAAGGGGCTGAGCAACTGCAGGAGTTCCTCTTCGGAGGGTTGCTCTTTATGGTCAGCTTGCTGATACAACGGCCCTAAGGGGCGCCTTCATCAGTTCTTCCTGTCTCTTCTACGAAGTGTTCATCTCTCTCGTTCGCGAGAGAGGACACTCATAGAGACTCCTCTACAGAGGACTCCCCTGCTGTTGTTGCTGAAGGCTCAGTTCCCCCCTCCGAACATCTTCGAGGGGGCAGCTGAGTCCAACGGTCTCTCCTGCGAGTGTCTCTCCCCCTCGGGGGAGTTCACTAACAGAGACTCCTCTTCGGAGGACTGATGATGGTGCGCCTGTCCGTGGTCGTCTTCATCTTCAGCCGCAGAGGATCCTCCTCGACGAGAACAGACAGTTGCAGCTGCTTCTCTAGACCTGTCAGCAGTTCATTCGCGATCTTCGACACCTGCCAGATCTTCATGTCTTCCTTCTCTGTTCCTGGACACAGTAGCGCTGTGGGCGCCTCCACCCCGTTTTCCAAACGGGCACCGGTTCCTTCGGGGCTAAGGGCTTATTTCACATGTGAGTAAGCCTTTTGGTGCCAGGTTTTTTTACCTATGCCCACGATCGCCTGCTCGCCGGTGCACGTCTGATCACCTTTTTCCTGATGTGCGCAATGCGCGCCAACGTTCGCCCTCGTACCCACGATCTTCGGGTCTGGGCGCAAGTCTCCTGCTGTGGACCAGACTTCTGCTGAATCAACTCCTGATCGCCAACTCTTCTGAGACCTTCTGTGCGGCTACGCGCCATGCGCGCCTACGGTCTCCTGAACGCCCACGATCGCCTGCTCGCCAGCGCACATCTGATCACCCTTTCCTGATGTGCGCATTGCGCGCTAACGTTCACCCTCGCGCCCACGATCTCCGGATCTGGGCGCAAGCAGGGAGGTTTTTCTTCACTGAACTCCACGTGCACCTGCTCGCCAGCGCGCATCTGCGCCCCCTTCCTGATGTGCGCATACGCGCCATCGTTCGCCCACGCGCCCATGATTTTTGGATCTGGGCACAGGCAAGGAGTTATTCCTTCGCCTCATCGCCGACGATCTCTCATACGTCTGGCCGCGCATTTCTCCTGGCCACGCAACTACGCTCCTACGATCTCCTGGTTCCTGCCTCGTCGCGCAGTTCAAGAAGTTCCTCACAGGTTCTTCTGAACTCGCAGCGCCTCCACTCACTGCGCCGCCCAGGAGATACCTAAGTTAGCGCACAGGCGCTCACGGGCACCCCTGGGCTCTCCTTACGCGCCAGCGATCTCCTACGCGCCCGCGTGATTCGTCGCCTGTGCGCAAGCGTTTTCAACGCCAACGCTTCAATCGTCGTAGGTTTCCTATGCGCCCACGCGTTAACTCTCCTGTACGCGAGCGGTCGCTACGCGCCACCGCTCGCCAAAGCGCCATCGCTTGCCCACGCGCCATCGCATGCCCACGCGCCATCGCATGCCCACGCGCCATCGCTTGCCCACGCGCCATTGCTTGCCAATGCGCCTTCGCCCGCCTACGAGCCATCGCTCGCCAAGACGCGCCATCGTTCGTCAGCGCGCCATCGCTCGCTTACGCGCCATTGGTGTCCCGGCCGCCTGCGCTCGCCCTTACGTCCGCGCGCCCACGCACCCGCGAACCTGAGTTCGCCTGCGCTCGAACCAGCGATTTTCCATCGTGCGAGCGCCAGCGCGATTCCCGCCAGCGAGCCATCGCTCGCCGAACGTGCCATTGCTCGCCAATGCGCCATCCCTCGCCAATGCGCCATCCCTCGCCAACGTGCCATCGCTCGCCTACACACCATCGGTCTCCCGACCTCCAGCGCTCGCCCTCACCTGTGCGCCCACGCGCACTTTTGCCTGCGCGCCCTCCCACCCACGCGCCAACGCGCCTGCACGGCCACACGCGAGCGCCAGGGTGATTTCGACCGCTATTCCCGTCGGGTTATCACAACACGGGCAACCTGGCGAGTCTTCTGCGGCGCATACTTCCAGTTCACGATCTTCTCCCCGTGAACGCAGAGCATGGCACATACAAGAGCAGGAAGAATCTTCAGAGAGGTCTGGGCAACATGCTTCTCCTTCCTTTCAGGCAGGCCCCATCATCTCTACTCCTCAGGATCGTTCGATTCCCTTTCCCCTAGCGGGAGTCGCTGACACTGCGTCTGTCAGCCATCAGCAGAGGAGGTACTGTACTTTGAGATCATGGGGGAATCTGGTTTTAGCCCTTCCTCTCCACCATTCCGTGGAGGGGTCTCCCCAGGGAGTTCTTATCTCGAGAAGTTCTCCGCCCGGCAGGTGACATTCTCGTCTTCGGAGATCTTAAGCCAGAAGAAAGCCGCAAAGTGTGCCATGCGGGCCACTTCGTGGCTGGTTGTCTGGCTTGGATCTCTGGGCATCCTGTTGCGATCCGAGAATTTGTCCAAGGAGAGCTCCAGGAAGGTCATGGAAACTTTCCTCCTCTCGGGCACGAGCACCTCGTTTCCTGGCTCACCAAGTTTCGAACTTGTGGGCAAACTCGATGTTGAAGCATTGAGATGCAGTGACCGAGAGGTTCCTCTCGGAAGTCCCAACCATAGATGTCGACAAGCTCAGACACACTTCCACTCTTGGAAAGACCTTGTTTTGAGCCCAAGGACAGGGAACGGACAGCTGAGAGGTGGAGAAAGCGAATCACGGTTCGCTCCTCCATGGGCGCTTGCATCCAGACCCTACAAACCTCCAGTGCCTCAACAACAACAGCCTCGTCAGCCTAGGACATTGGAACCAGCCCCGGCAGCTAAGACAAGGTGTCTAGACAGCAGCCCCCTCTTGTCAGAGGCAAGAAGGGCGGGAAGTCCTTCTGGGGAGGCAATAATCCTGAGGGAGCGGCCGAGGCCGCAAACGCTAGGATTGGCAACCCCTGCAGGGTCCCCGGTGGGGGGATGCCCAAGGTTGCGCGCTCAGGTGGCAGCAGCTCGGGGCCGATTCCTGCACGATCTCCTTGATCAGCCAAGGATATCGCGTCCCGTTCTTTACATCTCTACCTCCGCTGACAGCAATCCAGTGTCGCCGAGCTCCTATGCCATGGGATCGGCAAAGGGGCTAGCCCTTCAGGCAGGAATCGAGACCATGCTCTAGAGGAGGCTCTCCAAAAGGTCATCGACGGCTCCCCCCCACGGCTTCTTCAGTCAACTCTTTCTTGTAAGAAAGCGCCTGAAGTCTGGAGACCTGTCTCGACCTCTCAGCCCTGATCAAGTGTGTCGAACAAACTTCGTTCAGCGTGGAACAGCAGAACCAATCAGGCTTGTAGTGTGACCACAACTCTTCATGTGCACACTGGAGCTGAAGGACGGGTACTTCCAGATCCTAATCCATCCGTCTCCCAGGAAGTACTTGAAATTCAGCCTAGACAACAGATATACCAGTTCAAGGTACGGTGTTTCGATCTCCCCGCAGCACCGCAGGTGTCCTCCAGAATGTTCACCCTGTTATCTTCATGGCCACACAGGAGCGGCATCCGTCTCCTTCGCTTTCTGGATGACTGGCTATCCCAGGAAGTCTCGGAATCGACCCTTCCTCAACACCGAGACAAGCTTCTGGGACTTTGCCAAGATCTAGGGATCATGGTAATTCTCAGGAAGTCGTCTCTGCTTCCATCTGAACAACTGGGATATCTAGGCATGATATTAGACTCCAATCTCCAAGCCTTCCCATCAGATGGCAGGATAGCAAGGCTGAGGAGAATCGCAGAACCTTTCCTCAGACGAGGAGAGCTTCCAGCCCAATCTTGGTTACGCCTCCTAGGTAACCTTTCCTCCTTGGCCAATCTAGTTCCAACGGCCGCCTCAGGATGAGATCCCTGCGTCGGCGGCCCAAGTCCCGGTGGAATCAAGACAACGATTCCCCGGACATTCTGGTCCCTTTGGGACCTGCGGAACGAATGGACCTGCAGTGATAGTTGACCTATGGAAACCTTTGCAGGGGAATGGATCTTCTCGCCCTTTCCCCTCATTTGATGCTGTTATCGGACTCGTCAAAACAAGGGGGGTGGGGGGGGGGTCCACGTTCTGAATCAGGCCTATGGTCAGAACCAGAAGGGTACCTCCACATCAATCTGCTAGGAATGAAGGCCGTAGTCTGGCCCCTCAACACTTCCAACAGACCCTGGCAAGTCACTCTGTGGACGACAACTCCACGGTAGTACCTTTTGTTTCAGCAAGCAGGGAGGTATCTTTTCATATCAACTTTCTCATCTTACAGTGGAGATACTGAGATGAACCCAAGTCCACTCATACCCTATCGGCTCGTTTCATTCCGGACAAGGAATGTGCTCTCCGACAGTCTGAGCAGGACTTCACAGATAGAGAGTACCGAGTGGTCTTCGGCTCCCTTGGTAGCCAACAGGTCCTGACCTTGTGGACCTGTTTGCGACAGCCTCGAATTTCAAGCTGCCGCTGTACTACTCCCAGTCCCAGACCCCAAGGCACTCTGGCAAGATGCCTTTCTACACGGTGGGACAACATCGACGTCTACATCTTCCCACCGTTCTGTCTGTTGAGAAGGGGGCTCAACAAGACCAGACTATCGGTCAACCTGTCGATGACTCTGATAGCTCCGCTGCGGCATCATGCAGAGTGGTTCCCGGAACTTCTGCATCTCCTGACGGAACTCCTGAGAGAGCTTCCCCCACGACACGAGCTACTCAAACAACCACACTGCGACATCTACCACAAGCCGTAGCATCGCTTCGGCTTCATGCCTGGAGACCATCCAGCATCCCCTCACAGAGAGAGGTGTTCCGCAACAAGTTTCGGAGTGGATGTCTCGACACCTGCGAAAGTCATCCGCAGGGGTCTACCAGGCGAAGTGGAGAATCTTCTGTGGTTGGTGTTGTGGGAGAGGTACCTCTCCCCTTGATGCCACTATTCCAGCAATAGCGGAGTCATTGTCTATCTGCGGGAGGAGATGCTCCTTTCGCTCTTGGCGGTGGAAGCCTATCACTCAGCCTTTAACCTGGCCTTCAGGCTAAAAGGAATAGACAGTTCCTCCTCACTGGATCTCTCTTCGCTCATACGTAAATACGAACTTACCTGCCCCAGTTGGAAGTGAGACCTTCTCCATGGAACATAGTTCGGGCTCTTAGGGCTCTTGAGATCTCCTTGTGAACCATTACGCCAGGCTTCTGATCGTCACCGGTCTTGGAAGACAGTGCTCCTGCTCGCTCTGGCCTCGGCCAAGCGTGTCAGCGATCGTTATGGTCTTTCGTACGGCGTCGCCCACTCAAGAGGATAGATGGAGGTAACGTTCAGGTTCGTCCCTGAGTTGGTTACTAGACTCAAAATCTGGGTGTCCCGGACCTTCGGTCTACTCCTTCAGGATTTCGAGTCTCCGTTCTGTAACAGATGACCCAGACCTTCTCCTACTAGGCCCAGTAAGGAGTCGGAGGGGTTATCTTAAAGAACAGCTGCAGTTCGTCCTCGCGTGCAAGCCCTGTTGGGAGCACAGGGAGGACGGAGAGGAGGGTCATCAAGAATGCCTTTTCAGCCTGGACTCAAAGGGTCATCCATCACGCCCTGAATCCAGATCCTCCTCCGTCACGTCGCCTTAGGGCACACGATGTCAGAGACATCGCAACGTCCCTGGCCTTCAAGAGAAACTACTCTGTGATGCAGGTGCTACAAGCTGGAGTCTGGAAGCGTCTAACGACCTTCACAGCCCACTACCTGCAGGACGTGACCCACTGGAGCCTCGATTCGTCTATCGGCCCTGTGGTGGCTACACAACAGCTGGTCTAACCTCAGGCTCCTTATTGGACAGGTAGCAGAAGGTTGAGGGCATTGTTATCCAGTTTTAGACTGCATGAATGAAAGAAGTATGTCTGGCCCTTACTTCTTTCTTCATCCTCCCCTCTCTTGGGGAAAGCAGCATCCTGGGTTCTCTGCATAGCTGACCTCAAACCTCTGCAGGTAAACCATGCTTCCTTGTGTTCCTAGTATTGAGTTAATACTGTCACGTTCCCCATAACCTGACAAGGTGGTTTTGGGAACATCCTAGCCTAGAATTCCAGCTAAAGGACTTCAGGTCGACTTCCTAGGACAAGTCACACTTCTTCCCTCCACACACAAGCTTATGTAGGCCGCACGTTTCCTGCGTAGCAAGAACTTACGAGGTGCAGGGACTCTTTTTCTCGAGTGCTGCTCACTCGGATTCTGAGTCCCCGGGTAAGCCAAAGCCAGTAAGGCTGGGGACTTTCCACCCTTCCTAAGGGTAAGTCACCTTATGTAAATAGCGTGGTTTGTATTTTGGTTACGGAACAAATGACAAATTCAGAGATAATTTGTATTTTTCCTAACCATACAAACCTTAGCTATTTACACATATTTGCCCGCCAGCCCTGTCCCCCAAGGCAAGTCCTACCTCTAAGTGAAGTGAATCAGTTCACCGGTGTGTGAGGGGGGAGGGGTAGCTAGCTACCACTAACTAGCGCGGGGGTAGTTAACCCTCGTTAAAAATCTAATGGCTCGCCATTTCAGCTACGCTGAAAGTAAACCCTATGTAAATAGCTAAGGTTTGTATGGTTAGGAAAAATACAAATTATCTCCGAATTTGTCATATCTTTGGGTGCTAAATAACATTCCATACATCCAATCTATCTTCCTTGAAAAGTGCAATTAGCGTAGAACTCAGTAGGCCTATTATTATTATTATTATTATTATTATTATTATTATTATTATTATTGTCATTAGCTAAGCTACAACCCTTGTTAGAAAAGTAGGATGCTATAAGCCCAAGGGCTCCAACAGGGAAAAATAGCTAAGTGAGGAAAGGAAATAAACTACTGTATATGAGAAGTAATGAACAGTTAAAATTAAATATTTTAAAAACAGTAACAACATTAAAGCCGATAATTCATATATTGTGAGGTATGAGAGACAGACCATAGTCGAGTGATGCTTCATTTCCGAAGCAGGTCGAATACTTTGACCTGTGTGGATGGAATTGTAGTGACCTGGTAAGGTGACTGTCAGAGTGCGAACAGGTGAGAAATGCGGGGCATTTGTGTTTCTTACATTGACTTTATTGTCAATATAAAAGCTCACGCTTTGCATATAACAATGAGTCTTACATTAAAAGGAAGAGCAGGCGATTCTGCGCCTAAATGTATAAACAATATTTACAGGGTATTTATACAGAATATGTACTAAGGTAAAAAATGTGCTGCAATCGTTGTAGGACATTGTCCTTACAACTACTCGCCACCCCCGCAAGGCAATTAATAAAAAGGGAACATTTTTTAATGATTGTATGAAAAGGACATAAATGGGTCAACATAAAAATGCATTTTAATCTCTGTAGCGAGACGGGACTTTGCCGGTGGCCTCTTCGTCGGGACACTAGGACTGGAGGGCCATTACACTCGATACTCGTTACATGATTCCGCCCTGATGGGGAGAACCAGTGGGTTGGACTGCTGGTTGTGGTTTCTTTGAACCGCGTCTGGTCGGGCTTCTTGTGTCCTCTATTTGTTTGTTCTGGGGGAGGCACTCGTGTTCGTGTGTGCCGTCCTTGCTGCTCGTGTACGTCGATGTTGCTTTTTATATGAGAAGGCTCTAATCAATCCATGGTCAGCCAGTCTTCTGCTCCGTGGACTATGATTTTAAATGCTCTCTTCGTTCTCTTCACACGTGATAGGGCCCTTTGTAAGGACGTGATAGTAGGGGCGGGGACCTTCCTGCCTGATGAAGACGTAGCGGCAGGTGTCCAGAGAGGCAGGCCTGAAATGCTTTGTCCCGTCCGCGTACGTTTTGTGGCAGGGCATGAATTTTCTTGGCCATTCCCGTAGCTGGGCAAGGCTGACGTCTTCGGTGTCTTAATTGGAGGGGAAGAACTCGCCAGGGACCACGAGTGTCTCCCCATGGACTTTTTCTGCTGAAGAGGTGTCGCTGTTTGCTTTCAGGGCCGTTTGAAGACCAAGGAGGACCTTGGGAAGTTGCTTGACCCAATGTTTGTCTGTGCATCGGGCCATTAAGGCTCCCTTGAGGCACCGGTGGCTTCTCTCGACCATGCCGCTGGCTGCGGGGTTGTAGGCTGTCGTGCTGTGCAGGTTGGTCCCCATCAGGCGGGTAAGGGATACCCACAGGTCTGAGATGAAAGCGGGACCTCTGTTGGTTGTCATGTCGTCCAGGACTCTGAAATGGCTGACCCAAGTGGAGAGAAGGGCCTGGGCTCAGGCATCCGATGATGCTTTGGTCATGGGAGTCGCCTCTGGCCACCTCGTTAAACGGTTGATGATTGTGAGAAGGTACCTGGAGTCGCCCGTTTGTTGTAAGGCCCCCATGATGTCGACGTGGATGTGTCCGAACCATCGTTTGGGTTGAGGGAAACTGCTGACTCCTAAATCTGTGTGACGGCCAACCTTGCTGGTTTAGCAGGCCGTGCATGCACGTGCTTACTCATGTGCATCCTTCCTTGATCCCTGGCCACACGAACTTGTTGGTCATCAGCTTAGTGGTAGTGCTTGACGAGGGGTGCGAGAGGCCGTGGATGACGTCGAATACCAGCCTTCGTCACGATGGAGGGATGAAAGGTCAGGGGTGGCCTGTGCTGGTATCGCAGAGCAGAGTGGGGCCGTTAGGATGTAACATGACATCCTCCCATTGTAGAGAGGTTGAGGAGGACCTTGCGTCTGCTGTGGTGGAGTTGGCCGTTTGTTCCTGGGTGATGTCCTCGTAGTCCACCCCGATGTGGATGGAGTTGATACTGATTCTTGACTGTGTCAGTCACCGTATTCTTCCTCCCTGGGATGTAGCTTATAGTACAGCCGAACTCGGAGATGGCTGCCAGATGTCGTTGCTGTCGGGTGAACCATGGGTCCCTGGGCTTGGTGAAAGCGTGGACCAGAGGCTGCTGGTTCATCTGGATTGTGAATGAGGTTCCCTCCAGCAAGTATTTGAAATGTCTGACGGCGTGGTACGCTGCCAGAAGTTCGTGGTCGAAAGTGCTGTAGCTAGTCTCGGGTGGTTTTAACGTCTTGCTGAAGAAGGTGCGTGGTTGGGACACGTCGTTGATCACCTGCTCCAGGACAGCACTTCACGCAATGTTACTGGTGTCCGTAGTTAATGTCAGGGGCCCCCAGAGTCCTAGTAGGCCAGGCCTGTGGCCTGGCAGAGGGCAATCTTTGTTTGCATGAAGGCTTCTTGTTGAGGGGGACCCCACTGTAGCTTCTTTGATTTCCCCTTCAGGACGTTGAGAAGAGGGGTCATCATGCTGGTGATGTTGGGTATTAACCTCCGGTAGTAGTTCGCCATGCTGATGAATTTCTGGAGGGACTTCACGGAGGTTGGCGTCGGGAACTTGTTTATGGAATCCACCTTTGACATCATGGGGCGCACGCCCCTTTTTGAGAGTTCATGCCCCAGGAACTCCACCTTCTCAGCCCCAAAAGTGAAAAGAGGTCCATCTTGGAGAAAAGTGGCCCCGTGGAGGGCTCCGGTGACATCCTGCATGTTGGGCAATGGGTAGTGGTCAGGTATCGTGGGTCCAGATTGAGGCGTCTATAATCACTGCAGGGCCTCTAACTCCCGTTGGGTTTCTAGAACATGTGCAGTGGAGAGGTCCACGGGCTTGACGCTTTTGGCTGGGACGCTCTCCAGTTGGCGTAGCTCGGGTTTGTAAACCTCCGGGAATTCCTATAGCAGAGCACACTGTGGTGAGGCTGGGCCCACTGGAGAGATGGTGGGACCGGTAGGTCCCCTGATACACTAGTCGTTTGCGACGCATAGCTACCAGCAGTCTGTGGTGAGCGAGGAAGTCGGCACCCAGGAGGGACCTGATGTCTGCGATCAGGAAAGGCCAGGTTTAGTTCCGGCCCATGTTGGAGATCTTCAGTGTCCTTGTCCCGTAACAGGTGATGGGGGTGCCGTTTGCAGCAACCAAAGCAGCCCTGTCGTCTGATGGGAAGCCGTGGTCGTCCTTTTGGGGGGGGGGGGATTGTTGACACTGTAGCACCGATATCAACCAAGAACCTTTATCCTGAGATGACGTCGAGGATGTAGAAGCACGTGTGATCGGTCCTCACCTTCTCCATGGTTGCTTGTAGGCATGGTTGCCCACCTAGATTTTTTAATGGATGCATGGTTGGACACACTACTATGCCTTTTTCCCCCAGACTCGGTGGAAGTAGCACCATCTGGGAAGGTCGGGGCCCTTGTGGTAGTGGTCCTCTTGTCGTTGCCCTTGCTCCTGCTGCTGTCGGTGCGGTAGGGGCCTTGGGCAGGAGTACTCGGATATTCCGCCGTGGATTGTGTTGACACCTACATCGTCTGGCTCCGCCAGGTACTCATCTGTCTCCTCCATGACGCGTTGATGGAGGTGGTGGCGGCATACCTGGCAGCATGGGCTGCCAGGTGGAGTTTGTCGGCCTTTGTGACCAGGTCCTCGGCGTCCTCCAGCTAGGCGCAGATGCTTTGCGGAAGGCGACAGAGGAAGATCTCTCTTGATAGGCTTATCTCCTTGGGCCACCTGTCACTGTCAAGCTCGTTCAGCTGGAGGAGGTCTAATAGTTCCTCGCAGGCGGCTGAGGGGCGGATGTCACCGAGGGGTGTTGTCATTAGGTCGAGGGTGCCCTGGGCCCTCAGGGGTACCAGGAGATCATAGACCTCCGTCAGTTACTTTTAAGGTCGCTGTACCTCTTGGGTCCCGGCCTTTGTTTCAGCCAGGAAGAGATTCTTTTGAATGCGTCTGGCATCAGCATTACCATCACCATGTCTGATTTTTTCAATTCGTCAGTGACGTTTATCAACCTGAAGTTTGACTCGGCATGCTGAAACCATACCATCGCTGCATCCAGTGTGAATGGAGGCAGCAGTAACTTCTGTCCCATCAACATTTGTATGGCCGTTTGTGTTGTTTACATGAATACTGCGCCGTGCCCTTCGGTTGCGAGGGACAAGGTACTATCAACTTCTGAATCTCTCATCTGACCTCACACTCCAAAACTTAGTAGTGAGCTGTATTTAGTCCTCTAACGGAGTAGAAATTTCAAGCAGTCGAGTAGTCGCTAATTGCTGTGGCAAAAATTACCTTTGGAAATGCCAGAACGTAAAATGATTTGCGCCGTAATGAGTCCGTTAGTGGCGTTGGGGTATGTTGAGTTGCGAGCCCAAACGATTTGTTGAAATCGCTGCCTTAAGTCCGTTAAGGAAAACTCCGCAGCAAAGTTTTGCTAACGCCAAAATGCAAAATCACTTGCGCCGTGATGAGTCCGTTAATGGCGTTATTATTATTATTATTATTACTATCCAAGCTACAACCCTAATTGGAAAAGCAAGATGCTATAAGCCCAGGGGCTCCAACAGGGAAAAATAGCCCAGTGAGGAAAGGAAATAAGGAAATAAATAACTGAAGAGAACAAATTAACAATAAATCATTCTAAAAAAAGTAATGTCAAAAGAGATATATCATATATAAACTATTAACAACGTCAACAACAAATATGTCATATATAAACTATAAAAAGACTCATGTCCGCCTGGTCAACAAAAAAGCATTTGCTCCAACTTTGAACTTTTGAAGTTCTACTGATTCAACAACCCGATTAGGAAGATCATTCCACAACTTGGTAACAGCTGGAATAAAACTTCTAGAGTACTGCGTAGTATTGAGTCTTATGATGGAGAAGGCCTGGCTATTAGAATTAACTGCCTGCCTAGTATTACGAACAGGATAGAATTGTCCAGGGAGATCTGAATGTAAAGGATGGTCAGAGTTATGAAAAATCTTATGCAACATGCATAATGAACTAATTGATCGACGGTGCCAGAGATTAATATCTAGATCAGGAATAAGAAATTTAATAGACCGTAAGTTTCTGTCCAACAAATTAAGATGAGAATCAGCAGCTGAAGACCAGACAGGAGAACAATACTCAAAACAAGGTAGAATAAAAGAATTAAAACATTTCTTCAGAATAGATTGATCACCGAATATCTTAAAAGACTTTCTCAATAAGCCAATTTTTTGTGCAATTGAAGAAGACACAGACCTTATATGTTTCTCAAAAGTAAATTTGCTGTCAAGAATCACGCCTAAAATTTTGAAAGAGTCATACAAATTTAAAGAAACATTATCAATACTGAGATCCGGATGTTGAGGAGCCACCGTCCTTGACCTACTTACAATCATACTTTGAGTTTTGTTAGGATTCAACTTCATACCCCATAATTTGCACCATGCACTAATTTTAGCTAAATCTCTATTAAGGGATTCACCAACCCCAGATCTACATTCAGGGGATGGAATTGATGCAAAGAGAGTAGCATCATCTGCATATGCAACAAGCTTATTTTCTAGGCCAAACCACATGTCATGTGTATATAGTATGAAAAGTAATGGGCCAAGAACACTACCCTGTGGGACACCGGATATCACATTCCTATACTCACTATGGTGCCCATCAACAACAACTCTTTGAGATCTACTACTTAAAAAATCAATAATAATGCTAAGAAACGACCCACCCACTCCCAACTGTTTGAGTTTGAAAACAAGGGCCTCATGATTAACACGGTCAAAGGCAGCACTAAAATCAAGGCCAATCATACGAACTTCCTGACCACAAGGTGAATTGAGTCACAAGCCCAAATGATTTCTTTGGAAATGGCCGTTTTAAGTCTGTTAAGGGTGTCACTCCGGGATCCCCAGTTGTAAGGTATGAGAGACAGACCATAGTCAAGTGATGCTTTATTTCAGAGACGTGTCGAATACATTGACCTGTGCGGACGGAATTTTAGTGACCTGGGTAGGTGACTGTCAGACCGTGAAATGCTGGGCATTTGTGTATTCTTACATTGACTTTATGGTTAATATAAAAGCCCATGCTTGGCATATAACAATGAGTCTTACATAAAAATGAAGGGCAGGGGATTCTGTGACTAAATGCATAAACAATATTTACAGGGTATTTACACAGAATATGTACTAAGGTAAAAAAAGTGCTATGAGCATTGTAGGACGTTTTCCTTACAAAATTCATTATAAAAAGAGAATCCCTGTCTGTTCAACATAAAAACATTTGCTTGAAGTTTGAACTTTTGAAGTTCTACTGATTCAACTACTCAATCAGGAAGATCATACAACTTGGTCACAGCTGGAATAAAACTTCCAGAATACTGTGTTGTATTGAGCCTCATGATGGAGAATGCCTGACTATTAGAATTGACTGCATAGCTTACCTAGTATTTTGAACAGAATGGTACTATCCAGGAAGATCTGAATGTAAAGAATTATCAGAATTATGAAAAATCTTATATAACATACACAACGAACTAATTGGACGACAGTGCCAGAGATTAATATCTAGATTAGGAATAAGAAATTTAAAAGACCTTAGGGTCCTGTCCAACAAATTAAGATAAGAATTAGCTACTGAAGATCAGATGGGAAAATAATACTCGAAACAAGGTAGGATGAAAAAATGAAAACACTTCTTCAGAATAGATTGAGCTAAAAAATCTTGCAAGACTTTCTCAGTAAGTCAATTTTTTTTTGCGTTATAGAAGACACACCTAATGTGTTTCTCAAAAGTAAATTTGCTGTCGAGAATCATGCCTAAGATTTTAAGTCATACAGAGTTAAAGAAACATTATTATGCTGAGATCCGGATGTTGAGGAGCAACTGTCCTTGACCTACTTGCAATCATACTTCGAGTTTTGTTATGCCCCATAATTTGCACCCTGCACTACTTTTTGCTAGATCTCTATTAAGGGATTCAGCAACCCCAGATCTACATTCAGGAGAGGGAATTGATACAAAAAGAGTAGTATTATCTGCATATGCAACAAGTTTTTTTTTTTTTTTAGGCCAAATCACATCATGTGTATGTATATAGTATGAAAAAGTGATTGGTTAAAAACACTATCCTAGGTATCACATTTCTATACTCACTTTGGTGCCCATCAACAACAAATCTTGGTGCCCATCAACAACAAATCTTTGCTTTTATTAAAAATTCAATAATTATTATTACAAGCTAAGTTACAACCCTAGTTGGTAAAGCATGATGCTATAAGCTCAAGAGCTCCAACTGGGAAAAATAGCCCAGTAAGGAAAGGAAACAAGGAAATAAATAAACTACAAGAGAAGTAATAACAATTAAAATAAAATATTTTATGATAATTAACAACGCTAAATTAGATCTACTATACATAAACTATAAAAACTTCATAAAAAAGAGAAAAAGAAACAA
Source organism: Palaemon carinicauda (assembly GCF_036898095.1). NCBI lineage: Eukaryota > Metazoa > Arthropoda > Malacostraca > Decapoda > Palaemonidae > Palaemon > Palaemon carinicauda. The sequence goes on along the minus strand of NC_090759.1, from coordinate 12,400,815 downwards.
GATTGAATAGTGTGCCTGAGTGTACCCTCAAGAAAGAGAACTCTAACCCAAGACAGTGAAAGACCATGGTACAGAAGCTATGGCACTAACAACGACTAGAGAACAATGGTTTGTTTTTGGAGTGCCCTTCTCCCAGAAGAGCTGTTTACCATAGCCAAAGAGTCTCTTCTACCCTTACCAAGAGAAAAGTGACCACTGAGCAATTACATTGCAGTGATTAACTCCTTGAGCAAAGAAGAGTTGTTTGGTAATCTCAGTGTTGTCAGGTGTATGAGGACAGAGGAGAATGCGAAAAGAATAGGCCAGAATATTCTGTGTATGTGTAGGTGAAGAAAAAAAATAGCTGTAACCAGTGAGAGGGATCCAATGTAGTACTGTCTGGCCAGTAAAAGTACCAATAACTCTAAAGTAGAATTATCTTAATGTGTGGCTAAAAAAAGAGCCACCCACTACCAGCTGCTTGAGTTTGAAACCAAGGGCCTCATTATTAACACGGTCAAAGGCAGCACTAAAATCAAGGCCAGTCATTTGAGCTTCCTGATCAAAATCAAGGGATTTTTGTACAGCATTAGAGATTGTAAGAAAGGCATCACACACGCCAAGGCCTTTGCGAAAGCCAAATTGCAGACTAGCAAACCTATTTAGACATTTTGCAAAAAGACATTCAAAAACTTTAGATAATATAGGAGTTATGGAAATTAGGCGGTAATTTACACAATGGAATAACATTACCGGCTAAAAGCTCCTCTTCTTGCAAACTTGTACAAAATAACCATAAGTTATCGCTAGGAAATCTGCAGTCTTTACAAAAAAAAAAAAAAAAAAAAAAAAAGGAAAAAAGAAACAATTTGGGTCTACACCTCTAAATACATCAAGGTCTATTAAGAGATTTAATTTCTCAAGATCGAAAAGCTAAACTAGTTAGTTTAGCCTTAGGGAAACAGGAATGAGGAAGATCTAGTTTCTCATTACTTTGCTTACTGTCAAACACATCAGCCCAAAGGGTTGTCTGTTACTTTGGACAGAGAGTGACAGAGCCATCTGGTTTAAGTAAAGGAGGAACTGTTGCATCTACACCAAGGAGTGTAGATTTAATGGTAGCCCACCACTTATATTCCTGGGTTGTACCAGGAACATAAATAGTTCAAAGCACGTCGAGATAAGCCACATCAAGAATTAACCCCATAACTACAGAAGAATTCTGCACTATTAGTTCTCGATCCTGTTTTATGCTAAATTTACACGTCTTTATAATTAATACATCTGGATAGATTTTTGGACATTTTCAAGTATAACCTTACAGGAGAAGACAAAGGGCTCTTTGTAGTGGTGTTTGTATACATATGTATATGTGATCATCATTATCATGAGCCATTACTAATCCATTGTAGAACAAAGGCCTCAGACATGTCCTTCCACTTGTGTCTGTTTATGGTCTTTCTGTACCAGTCCACACCCACAAACTTTCTTAGTTTGTCAAGCCATCATCTTCTCTTCCTTCCCCTGCTTTCACAATCTCTAGAGACCGATTTTATTATTCTTAATGTCCATCTATTGTCTGTCATTCTCATTATATGTCCTGCCATTGTCAATTTCTATTTTTTTTTTCACATATTGAAATATCCTTTACGTTAGTTTGCTCCTGTAGCCATGTTGCTCTTTTTCTGTCTGTTAGTGTTATTCCCATCACTATTAGCCTATTTCCATAACTCTTTGAGTTATAACTAGCTTGTGTTCTAAGGATTTAGTAATGCTTCAAGTTTCTGATGCATAAGTTAATACAGATAGGATGATCTCATTAATCACTTTTGAGAGCGAGTGGCATTTTACTTTTCATAATATAATTTTGTTTATCATATGCTTCCCATACCATGCTTATCCTTCTTTTTATTTTGGTTTCGTGTCCTGGGGAAACATTTACTGTCTGTCATAAGTATGTATATTCATTAACAATCTAAAAAGGTTGTCCATAACTCTTATTTGTTGTCTCTGCATTTTCATTGAACATTATATTAGTTTTACTCATATTCATTTTCAGTCCTACATCTCTACTTTCTCTATTCAAATCTATCATCTTTTGTAATTCCTCCCATGATTCACTAAACACAACTATGTCATCTGCAAAGCTTAAGTTGTTAAGGTATTCCCTATTAATATTAATTCCTTTATTTTCCCTATGTAAATTCTTGAATACTCCTTCTAGGCATGCTGTGAATAATTTAGGAGAGATAGGGTCTCCCTGTCTAAATCCTTTCTCAATCAGAATTTTCTATCTTTATGTAGTTTTAGGATTGCCGAACTTCCTGTATAGATATCTTCAAGTGTTCTAATTATTATTATTATTATTATTATTAGCTAAGCTACAACCCTAGTTAGAAAAGCAAGATGCTATAAGCCCAAGGGCTCCAACAGAAAAAAATAGCCTAGTGAGGAAAGGAAATAAATAAATGATATAAGAAGTAATAAAAATTGAAATAAAATATTTTAAAAACATTAACAACATTAAAACAGATATTTGATATATAAAATATAAAGGGACTTATGTAAGCCTGTTCAACATACAAACATTTGCTGCGAGTTTGAACTTTTCAGCCTCATGATGGAGAAGGCTTGACTATTAGAATTAACTGCATACCTAGTATTACAAACAGGATAGAACTGTCCGCGAAGATCAGAATGTAAAGGATGGTCAGAATTTAAAAAAATCTTATGCAAGATGCATAATGAAGTAATTGAATGACGGTGCCAGAGATTAATATCTAGATCAGGAATAAGAAATTTAATAAACCGTAAGTTCCTGTCCAACAAGTTAAGATGAGAATCAGCAGCAGAAGACATGAGATTCTTCTATTCCTTGTTTTTGAAGGGTTTTCATTACTGCTGAGCTTTTGACAGAATCAAAAGCTTTCTCATAGTCTGTAAATACCATACATAGTGGTTTGTCATACTGTTGATTATCCCATTTGTTGGTTAATTATATGGATGGGGTCAGTTGTTGAATACCAACTTCTACAGCCTGCCTGGTCTCATGGTTGATTTAAGTATAGCTGTCTTTCTATTCCCCCTAATATAATCTTAGTAAATATTTTATATATTACGAAGAGTAAACTTATTGTGCGGTAATTTTTCAGGCCTTTTCTGTCTCCCTTTTTGTGAATTATTATAATGAAAATGTTTTTCCAAGCTATAGGGATAGAGCATTCTTGCAAACATTTGGTGTAGAGTTCAGCCAATCTTACTAGTATGAAATCTTCTCCATCTTTCATTAAATCAGTTGCTAGGCCGTCTTCTCCTGTTGCTTTGCCTCTTATGCCTTTTATTGTTTTCTTTACTTCTCTAACTGTTACATTTGGTACAGGCTCAGGTGTTTTATTGTTTCTATTGATGAAGTTAATTCTTATATCACTAGTGTATAGCATTGAATAGAAATCTTCTACAATTCTTATCACTCCATCTCTGTTTTGGATATTTGTATTTTCATCCTTTACAGCAGACATCTGTTGGCGCTCTATTCCAAGTCTTCATCAACTTGATAATTCTTTTTTTAAATATTAAACTTAGCCGGTGAATATATAATAGCTGACGTCTCCGACGGCACGACAGAATTCAAAAACTCGCGAGCGATCGCCATGAAGGTAGCGGTTGTGCCCACCAGCGCCGACTATCGGCCAGATACCGCATATACATGTAAACAGCTCCAGTTCTTCTCTGTCGGTTTCATCGACAAGTCGATTCCACTCGCTATTATGACCTCGAGTTTTCTACCGAATTGGTGAAGTACTTGGTTTTGGTTTTATTGCTTTCGCCGTGTTGGATTATTCAATACTATCCTCAAAAGAAATGCTTTTGAAAGGAGAGTAAAAGTGTTTTGCCCTTGCTTTTATCTCTGTTTTTTTTCCATAGAGTAAAAATGGCCGACCCTTCCCTTAGTGTACGGAAGTATGTTTTAGGCTTTTAGCAATTATCTTATCACGTTATAAATTGTTGTTGTTAATTATAGATTTTCCTCTATATATTTTATATCTCACCCGCCTTTATTAGGCCTCTTCGATTAGCTTTCCATTTATACTAAACATCAATATAAATTTTAATGTTTTGTTTATATGCGGCCTTACCTATTCCTCCCCTAGTCCGAGAGTAGGCGGTCCTAACTTGGAAACCGAAGTTAAACAACGTTGAGCCCATTCAACTTTTATTTTCGTTAAGTTTAAATCATTTGCTCTGTAAGAGTTATTAAATGAATATTTTTTAGTAGATATTTTATGAAAGATTTTCTTTGAATAGTCTTCGTGCTGTTTCAAAGATGAACTAACGTTTGGTTTATTTATGCTACGCAGTTTGCGCTCTATCGTTACGATAGAGAAAGAGAGAATCACGGTTTCACTTTGCAGAAAGAGTAAATCGATTTTGACGTTTTGTTCATTCTTCTTTCAAACTGAAATGTTTTAAATACTAATTTAAAGGAACTTGTTAATTTTCAATTTCTTAGTCCTTTCAGGTTTTTCCTTTGGTCAAATAACCTGTTTATTGACGAAAGGTGAGTGGGCTTTTCTCTTCTGTGTAAAATCAAGAGAGAGAGAGAGAGAGGAAGAGAGAACGTTCCGATCTTTATTCTCGTCCCAAGCGAGTAACGTTGTTCTCGAGTTACTCTCGTCCCAAGTCTCTGTACGGGGAGAAAGGATAAAACGTTTTTAGTTTTTATTCTCGTCCCAAGGCACTGTACGGTGAGAGATTGAAAACGTAGTTTTTAATGAACTAGTGTTTAGTCTCCTCCCCAGTCACTGATCCTTTTAACTTTATATATTTCCGTTTTATTCGATTTATATGTTTACTGATTTTTGCTTGTATTAATGTGCTTACATTATACGACTTATTTCGCAATTATAACCTTTTGATGTAGAGGAGAATTGCGTGCTTCAGGTAGAAATCAATTTTATTCATGCCTAATGTGAAATTATTGAAAAATACGATTTCAGTGAAGTAAGTGCAAAAACAGAAAATCGTAGTGATAAAGTGATAATTGCGCTAAGTGTTTTTTAGTGTTGCGACCGAGGGTTCGTCTGTTCGTGCTTGTCGTTCACCTAGTCCGAGACCTCTTTCAGGCTCCCATGCTACCAGGGAGAAGTAATGTCGTAGGACTTATGGGGACGAGAGGCTTTAACCAACGAACAAACGTTCCCTCTATGGTATCGGGCGTGTCTAGCAAGATCGCCCCTACCATAAGACGAGCGAGGCTGTTTTTCTCCTCGTCATCCGAAGGCTTCTCGCAAAAGAAATCTTGGAGCAAAGTTTCTAGACCCTTAAAGCGGAAGTCAGTCCATTCAGGACAGGTCCAGCGTCCTGGCTGTAGCCATGGGGACAGCTCTGACCCTTTGCAGTCGTCGGAAGACGGTTTTCATATTAAACGCAAGCGTAACACGGGGTCCAAGGGTCGCGGTAAAGGCAATGTTTTGCCAACACAGACATTACCGTCGTCTCGGCCCGTCCCGACTCCTGTTGATCCTAAATGGGTTGTCCTGCAGGACATGCAGACTAAGCTTGCCTCCCTTATGGAGAAGTATGACGTTGAGCAGGTTCACGATGAACCTTCGCTTTCGAGTCTCCGTTACACTAAACGAGACTCTGGCTGTCAGCCGCCCAAATGAGCATTTACTCGTCCGTTTGACGTTATGAAACGTGATGTCGGTAGTTTGTCAAATCAGTCACGTGACTTGGATCCTTACTCGCTGCAGTCCCGTGTTGACTTTCAGCTGCTGCCGCAGCCTCGTGTTGACGTTCAGCCGCTGCCGCAGTCTCGTGTTGACGTTTAGGACGTTCGCCAACCAGCTCAGTTGCCTTGTTTTGACGTTGAACGTCAAGCACCGCAGTCAAGAGTTGTTTTAACTGCTCTATCTAGGCAGTCAAGGCAGTCTCGACTTGACGTCGAGCGTCCTCCCGCATCTATTGTTGTTGCTGGTCAGTCCTTTAAGCAGTTACATGACGTAGCGTCCTTGACTGCTACTGATGCTCCTTTGCGTGTGGACTCTGCTTGTCAAGCATTGCCACCACGGCAGGTCTCTCCCTTGCTTGAGACTCGGCAATTGTCGGACGAGGTTCCTTCAGATGAGGAAGTCGCTGATCCCCCTCCTACTGATATTCCCTTGGGGACTCTGTCAGACGGAGAGGAGCCTAAAGCTGCTCAGCCCTCTATGGACTTTAAATAAATCATGCTGATTTTTAAGGATCTTTGTCCGGACCATTTTGTAACTGCTGCTCCTCGTTCGCCTAAACGTCAGAGTTTACACTAGGCCTAGCTACTTCGAAGCCGTTGTTTTCTAAGCTAGTGCTCTCTCGCTCTTCTAAGAGAGCTTTACGTTTGCTAGGCGACTGGTTTATCACCAGGAGGAGTTTGGGGGAGACAGCCTTTGCTTTCCCCCCTTTTAAACTGGCTTATAGAGCGAGCGTCTGGTATGACACGGGAGAAGTTCTCGGCTTGGGAGTTCCTGCCTCTGCCCAGATAGACTTCTCAAGCCTCATAGACTCTCCCTGGCGCCTGGCCATGAGACGCTCCAAGATTTTATGGTCGGCTTCAGAGCTAGACCATCTCCTGTTAGGAGTTTTTCGAGCGTTTGAAGTTTTGCTGTACAATTATGTCATGCATAAACAAGGCTATCAGGGATGGCTCCAATGATCTGACAGCCACGTTCTCTGCAGGAACAAGACTATCAGGGATGGCTCCAATGATCTGGCAGCCACGTTCACTGCAGGAGTACGTAAGATGCAAGTGCGCTCTATGTGTTCATTGTCAAGACAAACTTCACGATGAAGTCTACCAAGCTGTCTTGACAGCATTAAGGGAAGGCGACTGGATGGTCTCTCTCGACCTTCAGGATGCATACTTCCACATCCCGATTCATCCAAACTTTCAACTACATCTGAGGTTTGTGGACGGGAAAGTAATGTACCACTGTCGAGCACTGTACTCCGACCTCATTCCTGCTCCTCTTGTTTTTTACAAGGCCCTTGCAAAATGTAGCAAGCTTTCTACATTTTTTGAGGATTCAGAGCCTCCCTTTATTTTGACGACTGGCTAATCAGGGCGTTCGTCATTATATCGCTGTCTGGAGAGCCTCTAATGGACATTAGACCTAACCAAGGAGCTAGGTCTCATAGTGAACGTAGAGAAGTCGTAACTTACAGTATCCTATCCCAGACTATTCTTTTTTTGGGAATGGAGATACAGTGTCTGATTTTTCGACCCTTTTCGTCTCCCGCAAGAATGGAACAAGCTCTGTTAAAAGTCCTTCACTTGCAAGAGAAAAACAGTTGCTCTGTATGAGTTTGAACTAGCCTCGTGGGAACTTTTTCATCGCTGGAGTAGCTTATCTCTCTGGGGAGACTCAACCTATGCCCTTTCCTATTTTCACCTAAACATTGGAACAAGGAGAAGGGCTTAGTGAGTATCTCTTTCCCAATCTCCAACTCAGTCTAGACATGTCTAACTTGGTGGGACAGCAACATCAGACTTCGAGAAGGTCTTTCTCTTGCGATCAAGAACCCAAACCATGTGTTGTTTTCAGATGCAGCGGATTTGGGTTAGGGAGCTCCACTGGACAGTCTGGAAGGCTCGGTTCTTTGATCCACGGATCAGAAGGAACTCCTTTTAAGGCAGTAACATCTCTCCTTTGGCGAGATTTGTGCAGAAATGAATGTCTTGGCGGACGGCCTCAGCAGAAGAGGACAAGTCTTCTCCATGGAGTGGACGTTGCATAAGACTGTGTGCGAGAAGCTATGGATGACATGGGGTCTACCCACCATAGATCTTTTTGCTACTCTCTCTGACAAAGAGGCTCTCGACTTACTGCTTTCCAGTTCCAGATCCAGAGGCAGCTCACATAGACGCTTTCCTGCTGGACTGGTCTCACCTGGACGTTTATGCCTTTCCACCTTTCAAGATCCTAGACAAGGTGCTGCAGAAGTTCACCTCTCACGAAGGGCCCAGGTTGACATTGGTTGCTCCACTCTGGCCCACGAGAGAGTGAGTAACAGAGGTACTTCAATGGCTGGTAGACGTTCCAAGGAGTCTACCTTTAAGGATGGATCTCTTACAGCAGCCACTTAAGGAGTCTTCATCAGAGCCTCCCCGCGCTTCGTCTGACTGCCTTCAGACTATCGAAAGACTCTCAAGAGCTAGAGGATTTTCGAAGGGGGCAGCCAGAACGATTGCGAGAGCTAGGAGAGCATCTACCATCAAGGTCTATCAGTCGAAGTGGGAAGTCTTTAGAGACTGGTGCAAGTCATCATCCATTTCCTCTTCCAGTACCTCTGTAGCCCAAATTGCAGACTTTCTCCTACATCTGAGAAATGTTCGCTCCCTCTCAGCGCCCACTATTAAGGGCTACAGGAGCATGTTGGTGTCTTGTGTTCAGACATAGAGGCTTAGATCGGTCCAATAATCAAGATCTCCAAGATCTCCTTAAGTCCTTCGAGACCTCTAAGGAGCGTCGTATGGCAACTCCTGGATGGAACTTAGACGTGGTCCTAAGGTTCCTAATGTCCGACAGGTTTGAGCCATTACATTCAGCCTCCCTGAAGGATCTCACCCTCAAGACGCTTCTCTTAGTGTGCTTGGCTTCGGCTAAAAGGGTCAGTGAGATCCATGCCTTCAGTAGGAACATCGGCTTTTCTACAGATAAAGCCACATGTTCACTTCAGCTTGGTTTTCTTGGCCAAAAATGAACTGCCTTCTCGTCCTTGGCCTAAGTCATTTGATATACCTTGCCTGTCAGAGATCGTAGGCAACGAGCTTGAAAGAGTGCTGTGTCCAGTTAGAGCTCTGAAGTTTTATTTAGCTCGGACTAAATCCTTACGAGGTGGATCTGAGGCTTTGTGGTGCTCAGTTAAGAAGCCTTCATTGCCTATGTCAAAGAATGCTTTGTCATATTTTATTAGATTTTTAATCCGAGAGGCTCTTCTCACTTGAGTGAAAAAGATCGTTGCTTGCTTAAGGTTAAGACGCACGAAGTAAGAACTATAACAACTTCTGTGGCCTTTAAGCAAAACAGATCTCTGCGAAGTATTATGGACGCGACCGTTTGGAGAAGCAAGTCGGTATTCGCGTCATTTTACTTAAAAGATGTCCAGACTCTTTATGAGGACTGCTACACACTGGGTCCATTCGTTGCAGCGAGTGCAGTAGTGGGTAAGGGTTCTACCACTACATTCCCTTAATTCCAATATCCTTTTAATCTTCTCTTGAAATGTTTTTAATTGGGTTGTACGGAAGGCTAAGAAGCCTTTCGCATCCTTTTTGATTTGGCGGGTGGTCAAATGTCATTTCTTGAGAGCGCCCAGATTAAGGGTTTTGATGAGGTCCTGTTGTATGGGTTGTCGCCCTAGATACTTCAGCTCCTGGGAGTCTTTCAGCATCCTAAGAGGATGGCTGGGCTTCGTGAGGAAAGCGGACTAACAAGGCAGAGTAATCGTTAGAGTCAGCTTCCTTACCAGGTACCTATATTTATTTGGGTTTTGTTATGATATAACTGTCAAAAACTCTAAGCATATATGCCGTAAACTGTATTAATACTGGTCTCTACCCACCACCATGGGTGTGAATCAGCTATTATATATTCACCGGCTAAGTTTAATATTTAAAAATGATATTTTGATTATAAAATAAATTTTTGAATATACTTACCCGGTGAATATATAAATTAAAGGCCCCCCCCCTTCCTCCCCGATAGAGACCCAGCGGGATGAGAAGAACTGGAGCTGTTTACATGTATATGCGGTATCTGGCCGATAGTCGGCGCTGGTGGGCACACCCGCTACCTTCATGGCGATCGCTCGCGAGTTTTTGAATTCTGTCGAGCCGTCGGAGACGTCAGCTATTATATATTCACCGGGTAAGTATATTCAAAAATTTATTTTATAATCAAAATATCATTTCTTTAGTGTTTCATAAATTTTGGTCTGCTTGTGTTTACGAATGTTGTGGGTTTTTAGTTTGTTTATTATTTTGTATAGTTCTGCTAATTCTATTCTATCTCTCTTGGATTTTACCCTCATTTCCAATCTTTTCTTTTATAGATTTTTCTTCTTTTCTGGTAGTTTTCCTTTATCTTGTTTTGAAACGTTTCCACCGATCTCGTGTGCTGATTCAAATACAAATTATTTTAAAGTACTTTTAATTTCTTCTTTACTTGCTTCCATGTCATGGTGTAGCCGATAGTACCTATTCTGTATGGCTAAACTAAACTCATTAGATTTTCTCTTATTACAGGATTGTTTATTTTCTTTCTTAAAATTAAATTTTCTCTCGTTTTTCTTAGATCTAAAACAATTTTTCTTCTAGCTATTCTATAATCGCTTGACTTTAACTTGTTGTTTAACAATGTTACATCTTTAACTAAATTGACTTTTTCGCTGAGAATAAAATCTATTTCATTTTTTCGTTTCTTCATTTGGGCTACTCCATGTCCATTTTCTATGTTCCTTTTTATAAAATATCTTAATTTGTTTCTTTGAGCAAATTCTACTAGCATGTCTCCTCTGTCATTCCTTGTGCCTACTTCAAATTTACCTATTGCCAATTCTCCTCTCTTCTTTTGACATACTTTAGCATTGAAATCGCCAAAAACAAATGTAAATTGAGTCTCATATTCTTTCATAGATATCTCCAGGTCTTCATAAAGTTTCTATTTCTTTCCGTATGGGATGTTGTTGGTGCACAAGTTTTTATTATTATTACTACTACTACTACTACTACTACTACTACTACTACTACTACTACTACTACTACTACTACTACTACTACTACTACTACTTGCTAAGCTACAACCCTAGTTAGAAAAGCAGGATGCTATAAGCCCAGGGGCTCCATTAGGGAAAATAAACCAGTGAGGAAATGACAAAGGAAAAATAAAATGATCTTAAGTTTGTAGGGCTACTTCTCATTTAGTTTGATAATTAATCATGCAATTCTATCACTAGTACTAGTAAGATTTTTTATTTATGTACGAGATATATATATATATATATATATATATATATATATATATATATATATATATATATATATATATATATCATCCGTTACCAGTCCACTGCAGATCAAAGGCCTCAGACATGTCCTTCCACTTGCGTCTGTCTATGGTCTTTCTGTGCCAGTCCACACCCGCAAACTTCCTTAGTTCGTAATTCCTACGTCTTTTCTTCCTTCCTCTGCTTCTAGTACAATCTCTAAGGACCCATTCTGTTATTCCTAATGTCCATATATTGTCTCTCATCCTCATTATATAGCCTATGTCCTGCCCATGTCCTCTTCTTTTTCTTACATGTTGAAATATCCTCTACTTTAGTTTGCTCTCATCCATGTTGCTTTTTTTCTGTCTCTTAGTGATATTCCCATCATTATTCTTTTCATAGCTCTTTGAGTTGTAACTAGCTTATGTTCTAATGCTTTACTAAGGCTCCAAGTTTCTGATGCCTATGTTAATACTGGTAGGACCTTCTGTTTAAATACTTTTCTTTTTAGAAAAAGTGGCATTTTACATTTCATAACCTCATTATGTTTACTAAATGTTTTCTATCCCATGTTTATATATATATATATATATATATATATATATATATATATATATATATATATATATATATATAACATTTATTTTAACGTTGTTACTGTTCTCAAAATATTCTATTTTAATTGTTCACCAATTCTCTTGTAGTTTATTTATTTCCTTAGTTCCTTTCCTCACTGTTTTTCCAACTAGGGTTGTAGCAAGTAGTAGTAGTAGTAGTAGTAGTAGTAGTAGTAGTAGTAGTAATGAATAATAATAATAATAATAATAATAATAATGTGTATATGTATATATACCTTTCTGAGTGAAAGGGTTTGTGTATTTCCGTGATGAAAAAGCTGTACTAGCTGTACTAGTTAGGCCCACCCTCACTAGGTTGGTTTGCTGTGAGCAAGAGACTATAGTCTCCCACCATCACCAACCTGTAATAGTCAGCGTGGTGATGAAACTGGCCAAATCCCAGACATTACTAGACATGTCAGAGGCTGTTGTCCTACAGTGGACTAGAAATGGCTGTATTTGTTAGTGTTACACACACACACACACACACACACACATATATATATATATATATATATATATATATATATATATATATATATATATATATATATATATATATATATACAAATTACGAAATTGTGAATGTTCAAATTGAAAACTCACGTAGATCTATATGGTTCATTTTAACAAAAGTCGGTAAGCTGTCTCTAGTTCTGATCTCTCAGCCTCAGTTCTCACAGAGATAAAATACAGTATATAGAACGATGTTTTAAATCTTATCTAGAGTTTATCGCCTTAAATATAGATTGTAGACCCTACTGTAGGGTACCTCCGTTCGTATAGCAAGTTAGCAACCATCATTTTGGTTTGCTCTAACACCGATTTATGTAGCAAGTTAGTAACATAGGTAACATTTAGTTTGGTCTTGCACCGATTTATGTAGCAAGTTAGCAACATAGGTAACATTTAGTTTGGTCTTGCACCGATTTATGTAGCAAGTTAGCAACATAGGTAACATTTAGTTTGGTCTTGCACCGATTTATGTAGCAAGTTAGCAACATAGGTAACATTTAGTTTGGTCTTGCACCGATTTATGTAGCAAGTTAGCAACATAGGTAACATTTAGTTTGGTCTTGCACCGATTTATGTAGCAAGTTAGCAACATAGGTAACATTTAGTTTGGTCTTGCACCGATTTATGTAGCAAGTTAGCAACATAGGTAACATTTAGTTTGGTCTTGCACCGATTTATGTAGCAAGTTAGCAACATAGGTAACATTTAGTTTGGTCTTGCACCGATTTATGTAGCAAGTTAGCAACATTGGCTACATTTCGTTTGCTCTTACGTAAACTGATTTACGTTCATGCTTTTCAGAGGCAAAATTTACAATGAATGTTAGTTACAACTACTCAGATAGTACTAAATGACAATGACATTACCTTGAATAATGTTGGTGTCCTTGAACGTAGTTAGATAACTACGAAATTATAAACTACAACAAAACAAGACTAAATAGTGACGCAAACCGAGACAGCGTTAACCCGGAGCCCTGGACTAAATCTGCACTCGGTGACTGAAGCTAAACAAAACATTCTATTTGTTTTTCCTTGTGGCCTTGAATGATTTTATTGCCATCTAAGAGAAAATTATCTTGAACTATTCAATTATTATGAGATGCTTGCATAAAAGATATAATTTTCTACGTCTAAATTCTATATTTTATACAAGTTGCTCATATTTTACACTGTGCGATTTAGTAAAATAAAACGAAAAACTTCCCAAAAGTTGTATTTGGCAACTTTTATCCAATGAACAGTCTGCTGAAGCATGGAGTTGTAGGCTACAGGAGTTATCACGTTTTAGTAATGTTTTATACAATTTCCCTTACTGTAGTATAAAATGCAAATGTACTGTGGGTTTGATATTTCGTTTTTTATTGCATTAAAAAGGTAGCTGACAACATCTCGCCAAGTGAGTATTTATAAAAGGAAAGTACTCTTGAGTCTAGAAATCGGTCTGTGTATCAGTTGTCAACCTTTGCATTCACTCTGCTTCTTGTAAAAAGAGAGAGTTATTCAATGGCACGTTTTTTTTTTTTTTTTATTAAAATGTCGAAGTTTGTTGCGCTGGAAAACAAATAGCTTGGCTTATCATCAATTTATGATTATAAAAAAAGACGCCCTTTTTGTTGGGAAAAAATATGATACGATTTCTGTTAGATAATTTTATTGGATGCTTAATTATTACACTTAATATTTTGATTCAGAATATAAGATTGGTTATTTTCTGAGTGATAAAGGAAAAAAAAAAGACCCTTTATTCATTAGAAATTATTTTATTTTCTTAGATTGATGTCTCCAGTAGTGCTATGGAATACATTTTGTCTGAAAAAAAAAATATTGAGGATATGTAAAGACAAAATTTACCATGTATATGGATGAGAGAGAGAGAGAGAGAGAGAGAGAGAGAGAGAGAGAGAGAGAGAGAGAGAGAGAGAGAGAGAGAGAGAGAGAAATATATACTTAATATGAATTGACCAACCAGAAATGAATCCGGAAATTATGACATGCCGGTAATTGGATTCGATATCGTAAAACATAAATATAACTGGTTCCTAATTGAACATTCAACGGTTTATTCACCTGTTTATTTCTTTACTTATATATTTATATGCAATTGACATAATTCATTTACTCAAAGTTGAGATTATTTAGAAAAAAAAAAAAACTTTCATTTCTGTTCATTGAACATAATGTAAATTTCATTTTAAGATTTTTTCCTGGTTTTTAACATTTTTGCACTTCCTCTAGTAATTAACAGGTTCATCAAAGTTGAATTTGGTGACTGTTAATTTCTGTTCTCGAGGTAGTTTTTTTTTTCTGATATAAACGGCATATAATGAGAATGACAGATAATAGATGGGCATTAAGAATAACAGAAGGGGTCCATAGAGATTACAAATGAAGCAGAAGGGAGAGAAGACAATGGATTGATAACCTATGACATAGAAAGACCACAAACAGACGCGTTTAAGGACATGTTTGAGGCCTTTGTCCTGCAGTGGAGTAGTTAATACTGCTGATGGTAATATGAATATAGAAAAGCGCCCAGAAAGTGATGCTGGCGTAGGTAATATCAGCAACTGAGAAAGAGATTCTTCTTCTTTTCCTTCTCCTCTTTCTCCAGAGCGTCCTAATCACATAACCAGAACAACGAACACTGGAGAGTGCATCTTATAATAAGCTTATTTAAAAAAAAAGGAAAATTGAGGAATAGCGTCAGGTCACGTTAATTTTATCATTAGGGCCTACAATTATACATAAAGTAACTTTATTTCCTAAGTTTCTTTTTCAAACAGTTGTTTACAAATATATTCTTTTTTATTCATGGCTCGTGAGTAGCAGAGACAAGGGACAGAACAATGTCCATGAGACTGACCACGTTTACGATCAGTGCCCCCCTTTTCATCGAGCTAGGGGTCAGAAAATGGCTACTGATGACTCAACAGTTAGATCTATAGGCTCCCCTTACCTCCTAGTTCACAAGTACAGTGAGGTTGCAGACACGGCTAGAAACTATCAAGCTTAAGCGGAGCTCGAACTCCTATCCAACAGATTGCAAGGCAGTGAATTGTGAAGGATTTAACTTTTAGTAAATAATGTTTTTTTTATTATTATTATTCTTTGTGAGCATATTAATCAAGAAAATAGATTTCTAACCTAGGATTTGCTGTCATGATATGCTTACAAAAATGTAATTGCACTTCGGCACTTTTCTAACTCGAATGTCTTATTTCTACGAAAATATATTTAGCCTTTGGTTTGCTAAAGCCATTATGTAATAAAAGATGCCAATAACATCTAGAATATTCAGATTAGCAAGACACATAGCTAGTAGAAAGACCTGATAATTTTATGAAAATGTCTTATTGTTTTGACATTTAGCACAATCTCCGATGAGTTTTAACATTGAACACTTTTGACGATGTAGAGTAAATCGCTTTGAGGTTTAAAATGTATCAAATTGCAGCTTTGAGAGATTTCTTTGCATTTATTATTATTACATATTCAGGGAAAATGTCTTCTCTTGATTGCACAATACCAGAGTGCTTTCAGTGACCGTACTCTACGTAGCAACTTCATTATACCTTAAAACCAAAAGTTTTAAATAAAACAGCATTCTTAGCTAAAGGTTTGTTCACTTCAGTGTACAAGCTATTCATTCTCAAATAAAAGGTTAGAGAGTGGTGCTAAACCTATAAGCTATACATTAGCCTTAAATGTAAATTTTGAGCGTATAAAAAGTCACTAATGGAAGGCACAACACATAATGAAAAGAGGAACGAGTAGAAGCAGCGTCAGGTAAACGTAGACCCTAGGTTCACACTGCGTGTCAAGAACGTAGGAGTGGTTCCAATCATCCTCTTCAGGCACTTCGACTACTGCCTGTTCGTTAGACCAGAAGCTCAATGGCATCGAACAGTCAGTGGAGTTGGTGCAGACCTTCTCCGTGTACTGTGTGTCATAGACCACCCTGTCCATCGTTAGGTTGAAGAATAAATCGTTGGCGTAGATTTCGTTGTCACTAGAGAAGACGAAGTAATACGTCCCCGTGATGGGTATGTCATAAGTTATTTTGTTTAGACCCATGTTCTTGAAGTGGCATTTTCTAAAGGACACAAGAGGAAGCGTAAATATCACACCTTCGCAACTGGCTAGGGCTTCTTCGCTACTGGAGTAGGAAGACCTGTGCTCTTCATTTGATCGGTCATTAAGGGTCGTTTGATTAAACTTTCCTCTTTCAAATTTCAGACCTTCTGGGTAGAATACTTGGCCCCCAACGGTCCTTTCCACTGATGCCACATTGACCTCCCCGTCTGTCTTGGGATCTTGCAGGACATCCAAAATGTCACCACCATCCAAATCTTCAAATGCACCACCAGATTCGTCATCCTCAGCAAATCTTTTTAACCTTGAAGATATTTCCTCGTCTTCTCTGGGCAAGACTACTTCTGTAATGTTCTGGTTCTGCCGGCGACCTCCATTTCTTTGTTTTTTACGTTCGCGCTGTTTTCTTTTGCCTTTCCGATCCCGATTTTTCAATCTTTTATCCCTGTCATCCTTCAATATCCCGCTAACTATTTTGAATCCGTCCACTGTGATATTTGTCGTATGATTTACATCTTCACGATCACCAGCTCGAGTCTTGTTGGAATTTGTCATGTCAATTTGCAAAGATTTATTGGCACCATTGGTTTTTACATCAGCTTCCTGTTCAATGAGCTGACCAGGAAAGGCATAATCTTGATCTTTGCCTTCAGAATGGAGCATCTTAAGAATTTCCTTCTTATCTTTGCTTATTGCAATGGCTTTTCTGAGAAGCTGAGCAATGTTTTGCCGCCTCTCCTCTGAATGATGCTCATTCCCTGTTGGGTAGGCTGCTTTGTTTACGCTCTCCTCTTCATCTCTGTTACGATCATGCCTGTTAGCTTCTTTTCTTAAGAGCTGGTCTCTTATCCTCATTCGCTCTTCACTGATAATATCATCATCTTCTGCCATATCTTCAGCGGAGTCCTCCTCGCCAATCCAGGCGCAACGGCGAAGGTTTTCCACTCCACGTAGAATCAACAGCTGGCCACCGTCCCATCTGAAAGAATCCATGTGGTTAGCTTTGAGATGCTGAAGTTCATATTTGCTACTTTTGGCAGAAAAGGTAACACAATACCTGGTTGTGGCAATGTACTTTAAAGAAGTTTTATAAACTGTAAATTATATTTTGGATTTAGAGCAATTAATGGCTTGGCAATTTGCCTTCTAGCCATGAGAATTATATTACCAGGGAATTAATGCAGTGACACAAGATGTAAACTTTAAGAAAAGTAGGAAGATACATGTCAAATTATCTTAAACTTGTCTTAATTTATAAATCTATGGGATTTAGTTCAGTCAATATTATCGTGGTTATTATTCAATTATTAGTAGTAGCAGTTTAGATAGATTTATGAATGTTTGTGCTCTACTTGCATGAAGAAATTTTATGATAATATTAATTTGAAAAACACAAAATCTTTAAATACTTATCATAGAGCTAAGTGATGATAATGTCTTTTGGTCACTCCTAAGTGCTAACACAATTTTTTAACATAAAAATTTATTAGTTCATGACTTTTTTAGATCAAGTATCTGGCTGAAAGGAAAGTTCAATATAATGGTAGCTCAGTCTCCCACCTTTCTTGATGCCTGGGGAAAAAAAAAGGTGAATGGAAAAGAAGGTCTGTCTGGACCTCAAGAAGGAAGGAAATGACAGGCTTTCAGCCTCACGAATGATGCAAACCATTGGGAATGAATGGAAATAGTCTGAAAAAGAATGCCAAAGCTCTATTATAGCAAGTGGAAAGAACAAGCAACTGGGAACTCATTCCCCATGAAGAGTGTAATCCTATCGCCATGATTTAATTTTATGAAATTTGGCCATATAACGAGGTACTAATCTCTGAAAGGCCATTCAGCTCCCTGGCTCAATTGGGGGACATCTCTGCATTTGCAATATGAAGTAAAATTTAAAAGAGGTTGGGCAGCAAGGTGAAAAAAGGAAAGCAGGAATGAAGACATGGCAGGCTGTTTGATCATGGGGCATTAGCACTCACCTTGCACAGGAGGAGATGGTGACTGTCGAACCCTGAAGGAGATGAAAACCCCAGTACTCCTTCACATCATCCTTCATTTTCATTGTGTGCAGCATCACATGGCGCCGGCGCTCTCTGCCGACGCCAGGAAACCCTTGTGATAAGTAGGTGTTGAAGCTGCCATTCATGTGCGTGGTTTGAGCCTGATGATGAGGAATGGAAGGTCAGGAAATGTTCTCCAAGAGGGTATTGTAATCTGTTATATATTTCTGAAGCACTTGCATGTTATAAAGTCATGCCTGATTCTCAATTCTGTTTGTGAAATATATAGATTTTTGTTTTACTGGCTACGTGTCCATCACAGATTGGTTACGGGATTGATGCAGTAATGAAAATCACAGTTATGAAATTTATTTTTTCTCATAATTGAGTAAGCAATGCTGTGATTGAAAACTGTTTACAATGTAAAGATTGTCATTGGTACAAGTAAAACAGATAATGAAAATCAGAATTATGAAATTTAATCTTTCTCATATAATTGAGTAAGCAATGCTGTGATTGAAAATTTTTGACAATGTAAGGATTGTCATTAGTACCAGTACTACAGGCACCACCAGTAGTTAATAATTGTATTCTAATATTTGGAAAAAAAAAATGGAAAATTCACAACGATAATATTACTCAGAAATATCTAATTCTCAGCAATGATAATGATTAATATTATCTAATACCTAGCTTTATTACTATCATGTATACTAAGAGTTACAAAAATTTTCAGTAGCAAAATGCATTCTAAAACAGCTCAACATCCTACCTGGCACCACACGCCGGAAACATGCCTATTGAG
Organism: Palaemon carinicauda; assembly: GCF_036898095.1. Classification (NCBI taxonomy): domain Eukaryota; kingdom Metazoa; phylum Arthropoda; class Malacostraca; order Decapoda; family Palaemonidae; genus Palaemon; species Palaemon carinicauda. The sequence goes on along the minus strand of NC_090759.1, from coordinate 12,381,779 downwards.
GAGCCTCTGGTCCGTGGGCATCATAGGGTAGTGCCCCGGAGGATAGAGAACCAGCCTCACATAGAGGGGAATGGTGATGAGGACGGCTGGGATCACCAGGGCGAAGATGCATAGTCGCAGCACACGTCGAGGCCCTTGCAGGAGACCTGGAATAAAAGAGAAGAAAAATGTAGTGTAAGGATGGTGCTGGCCCTGTGTGAAACTTACAACCTTACCTGGTTGGTGCAAGTCTTAAGAAGTTCTAAAGACTGGTGTCTACTTAGTTGGTAAACACCTAGAAGGTTGACAGTTAGTGCTTCCTTTGTTTTAAAGAAGAAAATCAAGAAGATAAATGCATTTTTTACATAGATTAAGGTTGTCTTTGAAGATTAAAATTAAGAATCACGAAGCTGCAATGGTGAATTAACCTTAGTAAAAGAATGGCTTGGTGCTGCAAAACCCAGAAAGGTTGTGAAATAGGTTGGGTTAAGAACGCATTGGGTAATGCAATTTAGGAAAGAAAGACTTGATCTATAACTTATCCAGAGTTCATTGATAAGGGGCTTAGTAAAATAAAGATGTGCATGTACTCAATTATTCACCGTATATGTGTAAAAAGGCGAATAGCAATTCCAGTACACTTCATAATTACACCATCCTTGTGGCTTGGGCGACCATATGTCTATTTTCTGAGTCATCAGCAGTCATTGCCTGACCCTCTCTGGTCCTAGCTTTGGTGGAGATGGTCCTTGGATGATGATCATATGTATATGTAGGTAGTAGGTTGGCCAGGGCACCAGCCACCCAATGAGATACTACCACTAGAGTTATGGGGTCCTTTGACTGGCCAGACAGTACTACATTGGATCCTTCTCTCTGGTTACGGTTCACTTTCCCTTTGCCTACACATACATCAAATAGTCTGGCATATTCTTTACAGATTCTCCTCTGTCCTCATACACCTGACAACACTAATATAACCAAACAATTCATCTTCACTTAAGGGGTTAACTACTGCACTGTAATTGTGTAGTGGGCACTCTCCTCTTGGTAGTGGTAGAAGAGACGTTAGCTATGGTGAGCAGTTTCTCTAGGAGAAGGACATTCCAAAATCAAACCATTGTTCTTTAGTCCTGGGTAGTGCCATAGCCTCTCTACCATGGTCCTCCACTGTCTTTGGTTAGAGTTCTCTTGCTTGAGGGTACACTTGGGCACACTATTTTATCTAATTTCTCTTCCTGTTGTTTTGTTAAAGTTTTTATAGTTTATATAGGAAATATTTATTTCCATGTTGTTACTGTTCTTAAGATATTTTTATTTTTCCTCGTTTCCTTTCCTCACTTGGCTATTTCCCTTGTTGGGTCCCTTAGGATTATAGCATCCTGCTTTTCCAACTAGGGTTGTAGCTTAGCTAGAAATAATAATAATAAAATATGGTCAGTCTCTCTGCCATTCATGAGTGACCTTCAAGCTAATACGAGCCTTGCTTTAATCTTTGCTGTAGTTAGGGTGCTGACTATCTTTGTATCGTTTATTAGGGTTTCTTTTGTGAAAGAAGGAGCTTTACTTGAAATCCATTCTTCTCTTGAATCAAAGTGTTCTCCTTTCATTTATTAGAAAGGTGTTTAATGACCTCACTGGTCCAAATGCTTGGCTTTTAACCTAAATCTTATTGTCGAAACTAATCTGTTTCTTAGTATAGCTTATAGACTATTTAATACTTGGTACCTCTCACTTGGGGAATGAAAATAAAGTCTCTCTCTCTCTCTGATATGGTACCCAAACTACCAAAAGGATATTGCACAAATAGAGAGTGTACAAAGGTCCTATACTGCTAGAATAGAAGAAGTTAAGGACCTTGACTACTGGGAAAGACTGCAATTTTTAAAACTATACAGTCTAGAAAGGAGAAGAGAACGCTACATGATAATACAAGCATGGAAGCAAATAGAAGGAATTACTGAAAACATCATGGAGCTAAAAATATCAGAAAGAGCAAGCCGAGGTAGATTAATAGTGTCAAAAAATATACCAGGAAAACTAAGGAAGGCGCACAGGACATTAATCCACTACGCACCAGCATCGATAATGCAGCGACTATTTAATGTGCTGCCAGCTCATCTAAGAAACATATCAGGAGTGAGCGTAGATGTGTTTAAGAATAAGCTCGATAAATACCTAAGATGCATCCCAGACCATCCAAGACTGGAAGATGCAAAATACACCGGAAGATGCATTAGCAACTCTCTGGTGGATATACGAGATGCCTCACACTGAGGGACCTGGGGGAACCCAAACAAAAAATAAGGCAATAAGGTAAGGCTCTCTCTCTCTCTCTCTCTCTCTCTCTCTCTCTCTCTCTCTCTCTCTCTCTCTCTCTCCCCCTCTCCCTCATAATGGTATTCAACATGGAATTATTTCTACTATAACAATAAGTCACAAAATATTATGCAATTACTTGGTTTTGTGAGAATAGTAAATACATCGCAATTTCATTATTTTCAAAACCCAATATTGCATTGAATTTCTAAAATTAATTTTGTTATCCTATTTAATTTTATACTGTGATATGTAATAAAACATCCAGACTTGTTTGGATATTGTATGCTTAAGCATTCGTTTAAATTTTTGTTCAACTACTGTAAAAATAACAATGTTTCTGAGAGGTCGGTCAATGAGATTGCTCTCTCGATATAACAGTTTGATTTCTTTGTTTAAATATGCCCAAACGACACTCCACGAGGTTGCGATCTTAATAGTAACTTTTGCCTTAGACTTATAATGTGAGACAAGTATTGTGTGTGTGTGTCCCTCCCTCTTACTTTGATGGCTGCTTTTCCGGTCCCATACAGCAGGGAAACCCCACTCTCTACAGGACCTCAAGTGTCGTTTTACATTGTTCGTTCACAGTATTTATCTTTTCAAGTCACATATTGTTCATTTACTATTAAATCGTCACTATCAAAAGACTCATGAAATTAGAAAGTCTTCAGTTTCCTCTTGAAAGCCTTAATGTCTTCAATCATTCGAATGTTTCGTGGAAGCTTATTATTTAGTCTCGGGGCCGCATATTTAAAGGCTCTGGAGCCCAAAGTGAACATAAATCTAGGTTCCAACAGTTTGAAGCCATCTGTAACTATTCTCGTGTCAACACGATTTGTTGGCTGCGCAATATGTAGCAATTCTCTTAAGTATTTTGGACGACTGGTTCTGATAACTTGGTGGGTTATTGTACATATTTTAAATTCAATTCTCGCTTTAGTTGGTAGCCAGTGTAAATCAATTAGCATAGGGGTGATCCTTTCTCTAGGTGGGACACCTTTTATCAGTCTTGCTCCTCTGTATATTATGTTTTGTAATTTCATAAGTTGGACTTTTGGTAAATTGTAGTAGATAGAGTTGCAGTAGTCAATCTTGGTAAAAACACAGTTTATCACTTGACCTGGATAGAAATTAATATTGTAATGTTTAGCTAATAAGTCAGATTTGGGACTTAAGATAAATTGCTATTCTATTGATGGAAGAAGATTAACCGTAACTTGCTCTGTATCCGCTCTCCCCGCGTGTCTCTGTAGTTTACAAGAAATAATTGTCAATTACCATTATGATTGTTCCAGTAATTTGAAAGTCAGCAAGAAACTTGTATTTCTTTTGTTATGTAAAACCAAGATTTGAAGTTATATTTCACTCGTTTAGAAGATATCTGCTCAAGTTTCTGTGAAAATTAACTTAGACAATAAATCCTCTTATGATGTAAAAGTCGTCTAATTCACCGCCTCTCATCATTTATTTTTTTAATTGCCTATACCATGTGACACTTCCCACTTTTTTTTTGTAATACATCAACCACACATTCTCAGTACATTTGTCATTCATACAGTTCATATTTGCACACTATTGCGGAAAGAAAGTGCATTTTTTATGCGAATGATTGCGAATGGCTAGAAACCAGCAAAATTGGCATCCTGGATTCATTCGTATTTGATTCATAGTTCCGTGGTACACGGCCTTAACCGGATTGGGTATACTAGTTCTCTGGTAGGCTTTCCGGGCCTACCTGTGAAACGTTTCAGGGATTTAAATGTCAACGTGAATAGGCCTCTCACGATGGCTACGGTTTATCCCAGTACGAAATTAGAGCCAATCACAGAGGGAGTTCTGCAGAGGCATGTATTGCCAACCCATGACGTCATCATCTACCTCGTACTCTTTGTTACCACTTGCCAGATCACTCTATATCACGACCCTCAAATGGTCTTTGCTCTGCCGTGGCTCACTTCGCTCGGGTTGTGGTGGCCGATGCGGTAACGCCCCTCACTGGTGAACGCCAGACTGTGGTTTGCCGCTGCAACCTCACCATCCTTGTGAGCTAAGGATGGGGGTTTTGGGGGAGCCTATAGGTCTATCTGATGAGTTATCAGCAGTCATTGCTTGGCCCTCCTTGGTCTTAGCTTGGATGGAGAGGGGGCTTGGGAGCTGATCATATGAATACATGGTCAGTATCTAGGGCATTGTCCTACTCGATAGGACAATGTCACAGTCCCTTGCCTCTGTCATTCATGAGCGGCCTTTAATCCTTTAATTGAACATAATCTCATTTCTCCTCGGTTCTTGTAAGCGGTGCATGAATGCACTGTGCACGCCAGCCACATGGCTCCCTATTAAATGTTGGTAATACTTGCCTTTGCTGAGGACAAACTCTTCCAGACTTTGCTAATATGCTGCCGGGTGTCATTTCGTCCGGAAAGTTATTTCTTTATTTACCCTTTTCCCATCAAGCTGGGCGATTGGTAGTGTGTTTGGTAGATTTACTTTATGTGTTTGTCTGTTTGTTTATTTGTCTGTTTGTTTATTTGTCTCTTTGTTAGTAACTTTACGGAAAAAACTACTAGACTGATTTATTTGAAATTTTCGCGATGGATACACTATGACACACAATAGACTCCATTAAAATTTGGATCCCATAGGGTCAAGGAGAGGTCACAGTAACCCAAACGGTCAGAAAGGATTTTTTACTAGAACCATGTCAAATATTCAGATTTACTTGGAACCAAAACCAAAATCTTCATTTTCCGGTGTCGAAAATACAATTCTATACATCAAAATGTATAATTTTTGAAGAAAGATTAGTAGGTTCAACGTTCAAGGGGTCGATTTTTCATGGTTACCAAATTTCAGAGGGCCATAACTATCCAAAGAGTACAGATACAAGCTCGGTTGATATCACTAATTGACAGAAAACCACTAATGGAGTTTTAAATGATAACCACGACCTTTGACCTTGTGACCTCGTTTACTATCATTGACTGATAATGCAACTCTACAATAACATTCAGCTCAATGGTAGTGTTTTCGCGAAGGTTCACGTGCGATAGGCAGGGATTGCCATGCCGTACAACGCTTTTTTTTTATTTTATTCCCATTTTTAGAAGGGGGAGGGGTGGCGTCTTTTAAAAGGTGGTCATATATCTTCAGTGAACCTTAACTGCAGGAGAGTCTGGTGTCTAACCCAGTTTTCATCCAGTATTGGAAATTGGGTCTCGAGAGGTTAATGCCAGCTAAAATGTTCACCTTAGGGTGATTTGTCCCGGCAAGTATTCGGAAAAATAGTCTTACTGGTTGGCAACAGTGAGTTTATTTCTTGAAGAAATCGGGGTTAGGTTCATCTGTAAGCTATTCTTTATTGGTTGTTATGAGTACATTGTATTGATTTGGTTGCTAAATCAAATGTAACTAAGTATGCAATAATCTCTCTCTCTCTCTCTCTCTCTCTCTCTCTCTCTCTCTCTCTCTCTCTCTCTCTCTCTCTTATCGTTACCTTGGGCTGTAATCTCAGAAGTCCGAGTTATTTTGGGTAAAATTATTATTCAAAACAATTATTACTCTCAGTATATCGAATATCTTGTAGCATCGAACACGTATACATAACAATATATATATGTGTATATATATATATATATATATATATATATATATATATATATATGTATTAGTGTGTATTGACAAAAAGACTGGAAATTGTAGCGGTGAATTACAAAGACAATATTATGACAGCTCTGCTTAACTGTGTGTGTTTGTATATATACACTATCTATTATGATAATCATAGATTTTCTTGAAAGGCTTGTAGCTACGAATGATAGTTTGCAATGATTAGTGTGAATATAAAACCATGGAGACATCCATCAGATTAGTTTGTGAATATGAAACGTGGCGAGGTAGAACCTTGCCTTTAGCCATTCACTTGTGACGATAGTACTCGAGGATATCATTCGAAGGTCGATTATATAATCTAATTCTTTTTTTAGATACTGAAGGTTGATGAGCATATATATTCTGAGGTATTGTAAAAGGCCGTTTGATAGTCAATTGCGAAATCTAAATGTTTTTAAGAAAACATTCGAAGGTTGATCATAAATGTAAACGTAAAGGATGTGGTGAAACACGGTTCAAAGAGTCATTAAGAGTAAGTTGTAGTAGCTTTGTAAGTAAATCCGTTGTTTTTCTTAGCGGGGGTAACGATGGATTGATTGCAAATTTTATCGTTGGTTGGATTAGTTTTAAACATTTGAAGTATTTAGTGAAAAAGTGAAGGTTGCCTTAGATCCGTGGATAAAACTTGAGTTTCTACCATTATGGGTCCTTGTTTATTATTATTATTACTATTATTATTATTATTATTATTATTATTATTATTATTATTATTAGCTAAGCTGTAACCATATATGGAAAAGCAGGATGCCACAAGCACAAGGACTCCAATAGGGAAAAATAGCCCAGTGAGAAAAGGAAATAAGGAAACTTCTAGAATAGTGTGGCTGAGTGTACTTTCAAACAAGAGAACTCTAACCCCAGACAGTAAAAGACCATTAGTAAGGCGCTGAAATGAACAAGAACCTGATGTGGACTTGGACTCTACTGACCACCAGAGATGGCAATAAATGAACCCTTTCTCAAATTTCATTTGATGGAAAGGAATATCGCTTATTTATCTTAGCAACAAAAAGGAACCAATTGCGGAGAATTGTTATTTATTATAGATATTAAAATTGTAATGTGTTCGAAATGGTATTAGTACGTGAATGGGGTTATTTTTTGTTTAGGTTATTAGATGGATATATACAGTATAGATAATCTACTTATTTGTAACCTTTTGACTAATGATATAAAGGTTTGAAGGTTGTTCACGAATGGCAGAAGCAAGGGAGAGTGATAGTGCCCCAATAAGCAGGACAATTCCCTACAGACTGACCATGTATACACATGATTATCACCCAAGCTAGCTCATGGGAGGGCCAGGCAATGGCTGATAATGACTCATTAGGTTGAACTATAGGCTCCCCCCCAAACCCCTCTATCCGTAACTCACAATGATGGTATGGTTGCGGACAGCAAGAAACCATCGAGCTTGAGCGGAACTCGAACCCCAGTCCGGCGATCGTCTGACAAGGACGTTTCCAGTAGGCCACCACAACCACAAAACATTAGATAAATGTCAGTGCAAAGTCATCAAGGTGTCAAGACAAGGGGATAATGAAGGCAACCTTGAAAAGAATTTAAGCATTAGCAGTCATAAATATTTGATAGGGACGACTCTCTCTCTCTCTCTCTCTCTCTCTCTCTCTCTCTCTCTCTCTCTCTCTCTCTCTCTCTCTCTCTCTCTCTCTTTGCAGAGCTAAAGGTGTCTAATTTTTATTTTACCTATTTCCTTTCTTTTGAAATTTCTCTTTCTGAGTAACTTTAATTTTAGACTGCTATTGTTTCTAAGGTTGATCTGATAAAAGCTAGACCAGAAGTTTAGCAGAGGCTTTGAAGGAGAACATTCGTTGCCTGAAAATTTCTCTTGATATCAAACATTTTACATTAAAATTATCTCCGGGTACGAGCTGGATATACAGCAGTCAAAATAATGAGGAAGATCTCTTCTTTAGATCTTGATATACAACGCTTGCTAGGTAGAAGCCAAGTGCTTAGAGGAGAGGCGGGACTAATCTGGCTCAAGATCACTGGGCGACGCCGATTGGCGATAAATAAATCGGAAGGCATCTTAAACAAAGGGGAAATATTCGTCTGATCTCTCTCTCTCTCTCTCTCTCTCTCTCTCTCTCTCTCTCTCTCTCTCTCTCTCGTATAGAATTATTCTGTCTTAGTATTTTCATTATCTAACGCATGCTGTGAAATTGAAGTATGATTTCATGTTTTTGCTCCGGTTGAGGGTTTTTTTTTTCGTTTTCAAGGTTGTCTTTACAATGTACCATCTAATTTTTTCATTGATTCCTTCAGTTATATACCTATTATAGGCATATATTAATAGAATAATTAGCCTTTAAATGGGCTCCATGCTTAGGTGAGCCAGTATTGCCATATAAAGATAAATCGATTAACTAACACAAAGTTACGCCACGTGACCCAAAGGGACTCCTGATTTCTCCACCACTCACAACTGATTAGATCACAAATTTTCTTCATAAATGTACGTATAGGCCAAAGGAAACTATTACTACTGTGTATTAAGATAGTCTCTATCGATTTGTTCTAGAGGTTTTTCGCCCATTGCCCATCTCTCATATGTCAATTTATATATATGTATATATATATTTATATATACAGTATATATATATATATATATATATATATATATATATATATATATATATATATGTACAGTATATATATATATATATATATATATATATATATATATATATATATGTATATATATATATATATATATATATCCTTTTCTATGTGCTGATAAGGTTGAGTCCTCTCTCTCTCTCTCTCTCTCTCTCTCTCTCTCTCTCTCTCTCTCTCTCTCTCTCTCTCTCTCTCTCTCTCTCTCTGTTGCTTCTGATCATGTTACCTAACTATTACAACGTCTGTACACCAGTGAATATTAGCAAGTTCAGAGCAAGGATTATTATAGGTTACTTCATTAGGTTTGAAAATAAACCTAATTGAGTGAAAAATCGAACAGAAATTTGTTAGAATCTTATAGGTTCATTTGCATTTACAATTCATACTTCCAGCCCGGGCGTTTTTCTTAACGTTGGCAAAAACCTGACCCATTTTGCCAGTTGTTATTATTATTATTGTTATTATTATTATTATTATTATTATTATTATTATTATTATTATTATTATTATTATTATTATTATCTAAGCTACGACCCTAGTTTGAAAAGCAGAATGCTACAAACCCAAGCGCTACAACAAGGAAAATAGCCCAGCGAACAAAGGTAATAAGTAAATTACATGAGAAGTAATGAACAAATAGAATAGTATTTTAATAACAGTAGCAACATCAAAATAACATCATCATTCGCCTATATATCAATTGAGATTTTTATATATATTTTTTTGGACGCAGGCGCTGAGACTATTGACTACGGACTATGGACTATCTCTTGCTGAGAGATTGTTGGCAATGAGAGGGAGTGTCTTTTTGTTGGCTGTGAGATGTAGCTTTTAGGAGAGGGATTATTGCCAGTGAGATGTCTTCTCTTCCTGAGAGATAATTTCCTAAAATTATTATGGTTTTTCTCTTTAGTTTGCCTCTTTTTACGGGGATGGCTAGAGATAAAAAGGCTATTGGTAGTCGCCCCCTTTCCCATGCCATGTGAACAAGTTGTGAAATGATCTTCGTAAGCCGGTTGTTTAATTGGTGGAAGTGTTTTTATGTTGAATAAGCTGACATAAGTCTGTTTTTATTTTGTATATATGAAAGATATATTATTTCAATGTTGTTACTATTCTTAAAAATTTCATTTTAATTTTTCATTACTTCTCTTTTAGTTTATTTATTTCCTTTTTTTTTTTCCTTTCTCCACTGGGCTATTTTTCCTGTTGGAGCCCTAGAGCGTATAGCATCCTGCTTTTCTAACTAGGGCTATAGCTTAGATAATAAATGATAATAATATAAAGTTTGGCGTCCTCAGGAAATGATAACGTGTAGAACAAGGTTTATGGAATAAATTCTATAGGTCTTTGTGTGGAGATTTGGAATGAAATAATCATTTATTTTCGTATGGCTGGATGCACTAAGATCTGGAACTCAATATTGTGTTCTCAGAAACGGGTTTACCTTTGTTCTCTTGATATGGATTTGATGTTTTAATTCTAAATAAGTGTTTTTATCCTTTTAAGTTTTTTGCAGCTAATTTATTTTTCATAATTCCTTTGTTCATTTATTTCGAAATATATTTTATTTACTTTCATGGCTGTTCTTGAATTAAGTTCTTCAAAATATTTTTAATGGGTCATTGATCTCTCACTCAAGAAGTTTTGAGCTTATAATGTAACGTACGCGTTAATCCTTTTTAATTGTTTGATTATTTCACTGTTGATTTAACGAGGATATTTTATTTGAGTAATTAAGTAACATCTTTCAACAGAGAGAGAGAGAGAGAGAGAGAGAGAGAGAGAGAGAGAGAGAGAGAGAGAGAGAGAGAGAGAGAGAGAGGGAGAAACCTCTTATTCAAGTTTTTTGCAGTTGTTTGTGGAGCAAGGCCGATAGTCGTCACCCAGAGAGAATCCTTAGCTATTTCTAGTCGGCTATCGCCATATCACCTATGCAAAAGGAGGCTATTTTTTTTTTCGGTTCGGACTCTGTGTCGGCTTGAGGGGACTTCGCAGGGGGTGCCATCAGTTGTGAGATATTGTCGCTAGAGTTGTTGGCTGTTGGGTCCTTTGACTGGCCAGACAATACTACATGGGAGCCCTCTTTCTGTTTACGGTTTGCCTACACATAAACAGAAGAGCCTGGCCTATTCTTTACCCATTCTCCTCTTTCCTCATGCACCGGACAGCACTGAGCTAACCGAAAAATTCTTCACTCATGGGGTCATCGACTGCACTGTAATTGATCAGTGTCTATTTTCCACTTGGTAAGGGCATAAGAGACTCTTTAGCTATGGTAAGCAACTCTTCTAGGTGGGCACCCAAAATCAAACCATTGTTCTCTAGTCTTGGGTGGTGCCATAGCTTTTGTGCCATGACCTTCCACTCTCTTGGGGTATAGTTTTCTTGCTTAAGGATACGCTCAGGTACACTATAATATCTGTTTCTTTATTTCCTTTCCTCAATGGTCTATTTTCCCTTTTGGAATACTTGGGCTTTAAGGATCCTGCTTTTCCACCTAGGGTTGTAGCTTAGCTAGTAATAGTAATAATAATTACTTATGACGGTTTGCAGCATCGTTTTAATTCTTCTACGATAGCTGATTTCCATCGTCCTTTCTGTCCTCCAGCTGTCCAAACTCATAAATTTTGTCTTTATTGTGCAACTTCGGGCTTTATTTTCTCAGTTACGCCTCGATGTTAAATGGCATTCCCAATCCCAGCGCAGGGCCATATAACCCTGTTTAATCAATCCAATCCATATCTGGTTGAGTGCATGAGGCCTTTTGATTTGTAACAAGTGATTGTATTTTGAGAGCGGTACGAATGTAAATCATATCATGGCGGCAAGAGAGATTTCCAGCTAAATAATATCCTTGCAACATAGTTATATTTTTGTGGAAATTATATCTCTGTCATTACGGAAATCTATATGGCTAAAGAATTATTTGGCTATGAATTCACGAGCTTCCTTCATTTCAATCATCATTGTGTTGGAAAGGTGGGGATGGACTTCCCTATTGATATACATGGAAATGAAAATATACATCCATCAGATTCTGCTGTAGAGAAATGCGACACCCAATATTTCCATGGATGTAGATGCAGTCATTAGCTCCCTTCAAATATAAAGTGTATGTGGATGTGGATACCAGCCTTAATTTGCCTTTAGGGTTGTGGTGACCTATTGGAAACGTTCCTGCCTGGCGATCTGGCGGGCTGGGCTCGAGTCCCGTTCAAGCTCCATAATTTCTTTGCTGCCTAATACTTGCTGAGTCATCAGCAGCCGATTTATCGCCTTATCTCTGGTCTTAGTTTGGTTGGAGAGGTGGCTTGAGCGCTGATCATATGTATATATGGCCAGCCTTTAGGGTATTGTCCTGTTAGCTTGGTCACTGCCCGTTGCCTCTGCCTTTCACAACTGGCCTCTAAACCTTAAAGCTATGATTTTAAGTAATAGATCGCAAAAGTTGTTGTTGATGGACAACATAGTGAGTATAAGAATGTAATATCTGGTGTTCCTCAGGACAGTGTTCTTGGCCCATTACTTTTCATACTATATACACATGACACGTGGTTTGGCCTAGAAAACAAGCTCGTTGCATTTGCAGATGATGCTGCTCTCTTTGCATCTATTCCATCCCCTGAATGTAGGCCTAGGGTTGCTGAATCCCTTTATGGAGATATAGCTGAAATTAGTGCATGGTGCAAATTATGGGGCATGAAGTTGAATCCTAACAAAACTCAATATATGATTATAAGTAGGTTGATGACAGTGGCTCCTAAGCATCCGGATCTCAGCATTGATGAGTTTTCTCCAACTCTGTATGATTTAAAATTTAAGGTCTTATCTTTGACAGAAAATTTACTTTTGAGAAACACATTGTCTGTGTCTTCTTCAATTGCACAAAAATTTACTTACTGGAAAAGTCTTTTGAGTTTTTCAGTGATCAATCTATTCTGAAGTGTTTTATTCTTTCATCCTACCTTGTTTCAAGTATCGTTCTGTCTGGTCTTCAGCTATTGATTCTCATCTCACTTTGTTGGACAGGAACTTAAGGTCTATTAAATTTCTTATTCCGGATCTTGATATTAATCTCTGGCACCATCGTTCAATTAATTCATTATGCATGTTACATAAGATTTTTCAAAATTCTGACCATCCTTTACATTCAGATCTTCTGGGACAGTACCACCTTGTTCGTAATACAAGGTATGCAGTTAATTCTAATAATCAGGCCTTTTCCATCATGAGGGTCAATACTACACACTATTCTTGAAGTTTAATTCCAGCTGAGAACAAGTAGAATGACCTTCATAATCAGGTAGTTGAATCTGTGGAACTTCAAAACTTCAAACTTGCAGCAAATGTTTTTATGTTGAACATAGTCACATAAGGCTCTTTTCATAGTTTATATATCATAGATCTGTTTTAATGTTTTTACTGTTCTTAAAGTATTTCATTTTAATTTTTCAATACTTCCCATATAGTTTATTTATTTTCTTATTTCCTTTCCTCACTGGGCTATTTTTGCCTGTTGGAGTAAGAGGGATTATAGCATCATGCTTTTCCAACTAGTGTTTTAGTTTGGCTAGTAATCATCATCATCATCATCATCATCATCCTCATCGTAATAATAGTAATAATCTGGAACTGATTACTTAAATGTTGAAATGTGTGAAATAAAGGGCTCGAGTCCTGTTAAGCTAATAATTGATTTGTTGAATGATCTTGTACCCTGGTCTACTTCCTGTTTCCATTTTGCATAGACAACATTGTACTTAGTGATTCTGAATATTTTGGGATATTAGGTGTCACTTCCGGCTCCAAACTATTTTTTGCACGAAATATGGCTTTGCAGCAGTTACCTAACTGTTTTGAAGCTTGTTAATTTGTCGTTTTCCACCCCGCCCCTTAAAGATAAATGCTGTATGGGCAACATTATGGATAAGATGGTCAATCCAAGACTTTTATGGTACAGTTGGACACAGGAGTTCCTGGCACACCTTGCTCCAATGAAGTGCACCTTCTTACGTCCTTACTGCACGAGTTCCTGTGTGTAGCCCTGACCGCCTCCTTTCTAATATTTTCCTAAGTTTGTGGTAGCATGATGGAAACGTCCCGGGCTGGCATTCTGTCAGACTCAGGTTCGAGCCCCGCTCGAGCTCGATAGTTTCTTGTGGTGTCTGCAACCTCACCATCCTTGTGAGCTAAGGATGGGGGTTTTGGGGGAGCCTATAGGTCTACCTGCTGATTCAGCAGCCATTGTCTGGCCCTTCCTGGTCTTAGCTTGGGTGGAAAGGGGCCTTGGGTGCTGATCATATCTATATATGGTAATTTTCTAGGGCATTATCTTAGACATTGTCACTGACCCTTGCCTCTGCCATTCATGAGCGGCCTTTAAAGCTTTAAATCTGTTTGGTTACTCGCCGTGCAGTAATGGTGTGACAGGATACACTTCCCTAGAGGTAGGTGTCCCTGGAACTTCTGTGTCCATGTGTACATAGAAAATAGGAAGTACTCTCGCTGCCGGAAAATTAGGTATTCTATATTGGCTACCTCATTCTGTAAACTGATTTTATTCTAAAATTCAGCGATTTTTTTAAATGCTTTGATATAACAAAACGTTCTGTGTTTTAAGATTAGGATCCGAGTGTCAATAACAACACCTGTATTTATTCATTTTTTATCGACTAGTAACTTACAAGTAATGTATACTGAGAATGAATGAAATTGATATTTCAGTAGTTTTAACTGTATCCGAGTGAATTGGTCTTAAAATGCTGTTTTCATTGTGATGGTACCAGTCATAGGCACACGTGTGAATTTATCCGTTTTATTCCAGCTGTGACCAAATTGCGGAATGATCTTCCTAATCTGGTAATGGAATCGGTGGAGCTTTGAGAGTTATTTATTTATTTTTTTTTTTTTTGTGTAAATTCTGTTTTGTTGAACAGGTTGACTTAACTCTCGTTTTATAGTTTATATAGGACTGATCTATTTTAGCGTTGTTACTGATCTTGAAATATGTGATTAATTTTTATTAATTGGTAATACTGTATTAGTTTCTTTGCTATTTATATTTTCCCTTACTGGGCTGCTTTCTCTGTTGGAGCCCTTGGGCTAGTAGCATTCTAAACAGTGTTGTAGCTTGGCTAGTAATAATGATAATATGCGTACTTGTGATTGTCCTAGTCATAGGTGCAAATGTTAACTTGTCTGAGGTATTATTTTCCTCGGCATTGTTCTGGAAGTGGCAATAGTTGCCAAACGAACTCCTCAAGAGCAGGGCTCTAAGGCGTCGACCCTCGATGCCCTGCTCTGTCACGTGCAGGATCCGTGGACCCAATATGCGTCTCAGCTAAACTTCATGAGTGAAGCTCGCTTTTTTTCCCTTAGCCCCCTTCCTCGCTTGCCGGTCCCATTTGATATTTTTCACCTCCTTCCAAATATAATTTTCATGAATGCCCTTTGTTAGTCTAGACTCTAGAATAAAAACACATTGTTCCCTGAAATTCCTCGCTAATAAGATGAACAAGATTAATTTTCACATATAATATTCAATAGGTCGAGATTCAGAGCAGGAAGTGAAATTAGGTAAGAGTAATCACGTGATTATCATACTTCAGGCACGAGAGACCCATGAAGGTGTCTCGTTTTTTTTTTGCTACTATCTTTCATAAATCACGTGCAGGTCCACAGGCTTTCATTTGATTAAAAACAAACGAGTTATATCCTATAATGCCAATGTATTTAGAAGACTAGAGAGATAGTATATAAAAATAAGCTAGATATTGACAAAAGGTCAAATTGGTAACATGATGTGGCTGCTTTGTTGTTATCTCGTCGAGGGAGATCACAAGACTACCGGGAGGAACATTGATATAAAAAGTGTTCAGCAGATTCCTATCAAAGACAAAGAATGTACGTTACGATGATTTAGATTATTTAATATACGTTTTTCTACGTTGATTTCATTAGTTTTTTATATATAGTTTCAACTGTGAAATATTTGTAGGTTTTGTAATCTTCTGGCGCTATGAATCCGAATGATGATTTAGTACAGAATTTGTTAAAGTAAATACACACGTATGCATACAGTATCTATCTATCTATATATCTATCTGATGTTTATATGTATATCTCATTTATATTCATATACACATACATACCTTTATGTATATATTGAGAAAGGAGTTAGACAGGGAAACCCCATCTCGGGCATGCTTCGAAGTTTTTAAGAATTTAAATTGGGAAAATACAGGAATTTAATATTAATAATGAGGAATACCTTTACAATTAACATTTGAAGACGACATAGTTGATAGTGAATCATGGGAGGAATTACAAAAGAGTATAGAAGACTTGAATAGAGAAAACAGAAATGTAGGACTTGAAAATGTTATGGACTAACCTTTAGAGATTGTTAATGAATATACGTAATTAGGACTGACAGTAAGTGTTACCCCAGGAAACGAGGCCGAAATTTAAAGAAGGATAACCATGGGATGGATTATGAAATCATCGTCATCATCATCACCATCTCCTCCTACGCAAAGGGCCTCGGTTAGATTTCGCCAGTCGTCTTTATCTTGAGCTTTTAAATCAATACTTTTCCATTCATCTCGTACTTCGCGCTTCATAGTCCTCAGCCATGGAGGCCTGGACCTTCCAACTCTTCTTGTGCCTTGTGGAGCCCAGCTGAACTTTTGGTGAACTAATCTCTCTAGGGGATTGCGAAGAGCATGCCCAAACCATCTCCATCTACCTCTCATCATCGTCTCATCAACATATGGCACTCGAGTAATCTCTCTCTGCCACTCAACTCCCAATATCCTTCTGAGGGCTTTGTTCTCAAATCCACTAAATCTATTGGAGATTGTTTCATTGTCATACCATGACTCATGTCCATAGAGTAACATCGATCTCACTAAACTGATATATAGTCTGATTTTATATGTAATTTCAGGTCTTTTGATTTCCAAATTTTACTTGACATGAAATATCATTGGAAGGAAAAAGGATTAATGAGGTAGAATCATTCAAGTATTTAGGAACTATGATCTCCAATACAGGGTCTTTAGAATTATAATTTAGTGAAAGATTGAAAAAAGCAAATCAGACAATGGCTAGGTTAAGATTATGAAATGTAAAATTCCAATTTCTCTAAAAAGAAAAATATTTTAACAGATGGTCTTACCAGTGTTAACTTATGCATCAAAAACTTACAGCCTTTGAACGTAAGCTAGTTACAGCTCAAAGAGATATGGAAAAAATAATGATGGGAATAACACAGACAGAAAACGTGGATAAGAGAGCAAACTAAAGTAGAATATATTTTAACATGTAAGAAAAAGAAATGGACATGAGCAGGATATATAATGAGAAGGATAGATAATAGAGACTGCCAAAGAAGCAGGAGATGGAAGAGAAGACAATTGATTGACGAACTAAGAAAATTGGAGTGGTGACCTGGCACAGAAAGACAACAAACAGAC